>NC_138166.1:27996563-28481563 GCF_964165515.1 Mesoplodon bidens
ATGGTTCTTGAGCAGTTGGATATCTGCATGCAAAAAATGAACTTAGATCTTTACATCACAACATTCCCCAAAATGAAGTTAAAATGTATCATAGACCTAAATTTAAGAGCTAAAACTATAAAACTTCCAGAAGAAAAGTATATGAAAAAATCTTTGTGACTATTTGGGTTAGGCAAACTATTCTTAGATACAACAATAAAGGCACAATCTATAGAAGAAAATAATAAGATTTCATTAAAAATAAAAACTTTGTGTATAAAAGATCCATTAAGAAAAAGACCAATCACAAAGAGGAAATAATTTCAAATTATATATTTGATAAAATACTTGTATACAAGATGTATTTAAAACAAAACAAAAAGAAAAACTTCTTACAACTAATTTATCAGAAGACAAATAACTGAATTTTTAAAAATTGGTAAAGGACTTAAACAGACATTTCACAAAAAAAGATATGTGAATGGCTAATAAGAACATGAAAAAATGTACATCATTAGTTATAAGTAAAATGAAAGTTAAAACCCCTACACACAAACTTGAGTGGCTATAATTAAAAGGCCAACAATGGCAAGTGGTTGGTGAGGACGTGGAGAAATGGTTGAACTGATGTGGAGGAACAGTTAGGTAGTTTCTTCAAAAGTTAAAGATAAACTTATATACGACCCACTAATTCCCAAGAAAAGGTGACGTACCATGCGGCTGGAGATGGGGAAAAGGATTGATAGTAAAAAGGATTAAAGGAATCTTTGGAGGGATGAAATGTTCCAAAATTGGTTGTGGTGATTCACAATTCTATAAATTAACTGAAAATTATTGAATTGTACATTTACAATGGATGGATTTTATGATTTCTTATCCTTCCCCTCTTCTAGCTGACCTCCTTTTTCTGTTGCTATCTTTCACACATCTTGTTATACAAGAAGCGAAGCACAGGTCAAGGGATGTCACTTTATATTTTTAAATAGAGGGGCCTAAATGGTTAACCTTTGCATCGGCATTTGAACTTATTCCTGACAAATAAGTCAATCAAGATGAGAAAGTTATGTGAGCAGATGCGTATCAGCATTATAAAAACAAAACAAAACAAAACTGTTGTTATGTCATACTGATCAATATTTTTAAAAAGTTACTGACATAAAGGTTTATGCTTGTTTGACATTTCTGTTATTCTGTAATGAGTTACAGAATATTTGAGATACACATTATTATAAATTATATAAAAGATTTGAAATATCTTAGACATAAAGCTTAAACCTTTAAGTATTAGATATAATATTCCATATGAAAAAGATAGAAAATAATAATTGTTTTGTCTCTAAATACTTCAATAAAATTCCTTTAAGTTTCATTATTAAAAACTATGAAAGGGACTTTAAAAAGATGAACTTTAAAATTAAGGAAATCAGAACAGAAATATAATACAAAGAATAATAAAATCTAAAAGCTTGTTCTTCAAAAATACCAGTAAAATAAATGCAGATAATCCTCTTCAAGTTCTAATAAAGGCAACAGAGAGAGAAAATATATACAAAAATTTTAAAAACACCGAAACATAAAGAAGAGACTTAAAAAAAATTGAGATTGCCACGTTACTAGGTAATGAACCTGAAACACAGGGAAAACATATGACTTTGTAGCCAAGAAGAAATGACCAAAATCGGCCCAAGAGGAAGTAAAAAACTTCAATCTAGGAAGTACTAAAAAAAGAAATGAGGAATAATTCAAAGCACTATCAGTGAAAAAAAAGGCATTTAACCTTTAAAAAACAGATAATCGCCGTTATTGAAATTTTCCCAGGCCTAGAAAAAGTTTCTCATTTTATTTTATAACATCAGCATGACTTTTATAACAAAACACAACATGAAACACCAAAAAGACGCTTACAGAACAATCCCCCTAATGAATATGTATGCAAAATTTTGAGAAATTTGTTAACCAAGTTTAAAGTTGTGAAGCAACAAAACTCCATATCAAAAGAAGTGTTAAGTAAAGACAAAAAAGACATAATCTAATCCATTCTGCTGTGATAAGCCCTTCAAGAGAAAGGTTGTGTATAAATGAACATAATTTGTACATTGGGGCTTCCAATTAAAGGAAATGCACCATAACAATGGGATAAAATAAGATTGGAAAAAATTTAAGAAAACAAATCAGTGGCATTCTAACAATGTAATCTGTATTAAATATCTTTCTCTAGACCTCAGGAACTGTGGTACTGAAAACCACTAAAACATAAGAAATATCTCTGACCACAGTGTTGATTTGTCCTTACTAAGCTAGGATCAAACATGTTTAGGCAAAGAATCCCTGAACCACCCTGACTGCTTCTATGTGGAAATATTTTCTTCCTTTAAACACCTAGAATCTTCTTTAGCCTCATTTTCCCTATCAACCTTCAAACACATATACTAGCAATCAGTTTATTCACTGACTATAAGTATAGTAAGTGAACACCTGGCTATTTATTCAAAGCTATATGCATTTTCATCTTTTGTATCTTGAACATCTTTTTAATAGTGTGGAATGAACAACTATATCCATTGCTATAGGAATATGTTCAAATACCAGGAAACCAGTAGGGAGAGATTATCTAAAGGAAGTTTCTCATTTTTTTCTTAAAAAAAAAAAAAAATCTCCAAATTACACTCCACAATTAAGATCAAACTTGTAATTACAACTTCTTTAGACCTTTTTATGTGGTTTAGTGTTTGGTGCATAGAAGAATAGGAGGGAAGGCAATAAAAATGAAGATTGATTTTAATTCCCTCCTACTTCTCTAAAGAAAAAACTAGCTAAACCTGTTTTAGAATGTAGAGGCTTTTTCTCAGTGAAGACCAAGAGAAAAACTACAGCCTTAAATCTGATCTTCACTGTAACCACTGTCCATGTGATAGGCATGCGGAAGGTAAACATAAGATACTGGCTCTGCACTGATAGAATTTAGTTTAGTGAAGGAGGTATTCATTTAAACAGAAGTGGTAGGTGTTTCCATAGAAGTGTATACTCAAAATGTTAGACAAAAAAAGGGTGCTTAGTGCCACTGTGGTGCAGAAAGGAAAGGCTTCCCAGAGGAAAAGATGGTTGAGTTGAACCTTGAAGGAAGGGGAGGATTTGAGCCGCTGGAAAGCATGTATTGCAACATGGACAAAGTCCAAAGAGGAAGTCAAACGGCATCAGACTATTTACAGGCGGGCTCTGCCTTCTTGTTCTTTGCCTTGTGTTGCCTACTGTTAAATACATAGGATCCTTCCTTTAAAAGAATGTGGTCCTGCAGCGTGTGGTTTTAATCCATTAATATAAAATTCAGGCCAGGGTGGGGATAAGTGTGGGCGTGCTGGTGTCTGTTCGCGTAAAAGATGCCTTCTGCTTTAGCGAGTATGTGCTTTTAAAAGGATTTGGAAATAGTCCAATCTTTTTTGCTGACTGTTGTCTGCATAGAGAATTAGGAAAGACAGTGTTGGTCCTGCTAGATTTTATCGTAATCTTCACATGGATCCTTTTATTACTTAATGTTCTTTAGGAATGGGCCAGAAAGGGATGCCAGAGTGGGTTTTTTCCTCTCTTTTCTTTTATTGGACTGCTCATATATACAATACACTTACAAACAGCAGGTTTCAATCTATCTCTTTGAAAGAGTGACCTTAAAAGTGACTGTGCTTTTAAATTAGATGCTCTGCTTGTAAGAGGGACCTAACATTTGTGTGTGTGTGTGTGTGTGTGTGTGAGTGTGTAATCTCCAAGCCTCTGCAGGTGGAATGCTGCACGAGAGTTCTATAGGGCTAAAGGTTAGGTTTTAAATATTAGTTAAATATGAAGCTCTATTTCAGGGATTTTTCAAAAAACCTGTGCAGTTGCAAATATCGGTCAATAAATTGTTGCAACTAGAAAACTGAACCCAAATTTAATTTCAGATAGATTTTTGATGATTTTCACAAGCAATTTAACTATGTAGAGTAATGATAATATGCTAACATTTTCCAAAAATGACAGGTAAATGTTTGCACCTGGTTGTCTTTTCTCCTCCCAAGGATCATATATTTGTACAAAATGTTTCCTGATTTGAAAATGCCTGCACATATCTAAAGGATAGATTGTGGCCTTTAGTAACATAATGAGTTCTTTAGGATTTACTTCATATAATCTCATCTTTTCCCTTTTGTACTCTGCATACTTAACACTCACATGCTAATATTAGCACCAATGCCTTAGGCCTAAATAGCAATAATTACTGGATGACATACCGGCTTCTATTTAAGTTGACAACTCAATAACTTGACATATGCATTACATCTCTATTAGACTGGAATCTAAATGGCACTTTATAAAGCATTCCTTTTATATTTAGTTCACTGACTGATCAGACTAGAGCTTATGCTCATCATGCGTCTATTAAAGACTAGTGGATGTGTCATTATTTCTAAGACCTTGCCAGTGTTAGATAATGGAATCATGGAAAGCTGTGTTTACAGAGAAATGTTGGGGTTTTGATAATATGTGTTTCTTGGACAAGAAAACGTCAAAGACATTTTTACAGTTTTTTAACATGTAGTATAAATGGTTCTTCTAAGTAGAAAATGTCATACCTGAGAAATTCAGTCTGCAGTATAAGATACATATTTTTTTTTCTCACAGATGCTTATGTTTTAGGAAGTTTTGTTATGGCAGCATTTCAATTATCAATATGTAGAGCATAATAAGTATAAAACATGTATATCTGTTTTTTTTGTTTTGTTTTGTTTTGTTTTTGCGGTACGTGGGCCTCTCACTGCTGTGGCCTCTCCCGTTGCGGATCACAGGCTCCGGACACGCAGGCTCAGCGGCCATGGCTCACGGGCCCAGCCGCTCCGCACGCATGTGGGATCTTCTCAGACCGGGGCACGAACCTGTGTCCCCTGCATTGGCAGGTGGACTCTCAACCACTGCGCCACCAGGGAAGCCTGTATATCTGTTTTTGTTATCTAAACCTCACACAGTTTGGAATATTTCAATGCATTCTACAATACAATATAAATGGAGTTTAAAATATGAACATTGTTTCTCCCCTTCACTCCTCTCCTACCTTTAATCCTCTCTTCACCTGAACGCTCCTCATTTCTCTTCTTTTGCCTCCGAAAGACATTAGGCTGTGGTAGTAATGAAGGCAGGCATAGGGTTTATGTGGAGTGAGTGAGGCAGTGAGTGTGGGCAGAGGTGGCCAGTAATGACAGCCCATGCAGACAGAGACTGTGTGTCAGAGTGAAGTGGTGAAGGCAGCCTTCAAGTCCTGGGAGAGTAGCCACACATAGGGGATTTAGCACATATGTAAATATATTAAGGATATTGGAAATTAAGTTTCTCGATGACAGAAAATGAAGGTACAAACATTAGAAGATTTTGACACTGGAACATCACATAAATAATGAAATTATCAACTTCTAAGTACCACTCTCCACTAAAAAGCACCAGACACTGTTAGAGAAATAGCTGATTTTAGTACTGGGGAAGAAACAAGTACAATATGAGCCAGAAATATCTTGTTGAGATAGTAAGGAATGAATCAAAGAAAAATGGGAGCATAATAAAAAGATGTATAAGCCAGTTTTAAGGGGTCCCATTGGCCAAATAGAGATGAATCTAACCATTTATTTAGATAATGACATTAACAGGCTGAATATAAGAGGAATCAATGAATACATACCAATATAAATAAGCAAATCCATAAATAAATGGGAAGTAGTACAAGTAGAAGTAACCAAGACCCACAATCTGATGCTCTTCTAGCCACGATTCATTCAAGCAAGAAACATCAATGACTGCTAAAACTAGAAGATGACAGTGGGATGAGGAAACAGATATTTATTTCAAATTACCTCCACATATAATTCTTATTAATTACAAAGTAAAAAGAGTGAAGAAAACTGGCTGATACCATCTTAATTATGTGAACAAAGTTAACACAACACAAATATTAGGACAAAAAATATCATGTACTACGTGATAGGATGCGCAAAAACAAAAGCACAGTATCATTTGCCTGATATTTCTTCTTAAAAAAAGTATAATCTGGCTCTCCTCATGAGAAAACATCAGACAGATCCAAACTGAGAAATATCCTACAAAATGACAGGCTGAAATCTTGAAAAATATGAAGGTTATGAAATCAAAGGAAGATTGAGGAAGGTTCCTGGATGAAGCAGATTAGAAAGATATGACAATTGGGTACATGTATAATCTTTAACTGGATGCTTTTAATATAAAGGACATGACTGAAATGAAACTTAGAAAGGTTCTGTGTGTGAATGGTACACAGGTGTTTTTTGCATTCTTCTTGCTACTTTTCAGGAAGTTTGAAATTATTTCAAAATAAAATTAATGTTTTGAATATGAAAAAATATTTCTTCATATTTCTTTCTAAATGCTTTCAAAAAATAATTTTATTGAAGCAGAATTGATATACAAAAAAACCTGCACATACTTATTGTATACCATTTGATGAATTTGGACATATAATATACATCCATGAAACTATTATCACCATCAAGTTAGTAAATATATCATCACCTCCAAAAGTTTCCTCCTGTCCCAGTTTTGTGTAGGCATGTGTGTTAAGAATACTTAACATGAAATCTATCCACTTAACAAATTTTTAAGTGAACATTACAGTATTGTTCCGTATAAATGCATTTTTTGAGAGAGATATTTTTAACCTGTTTCGTTTGGGTGATATGCAACTTAGGTTTTGCCTAATTTCCAGCATATGCTCACATAGAAACTTCCCATGACATACTAATAGAGATATAAGATCAGCAACTATGGGAGGAGTGCTTTTGAACTTCCCTTTTATTTCCTTTGACCCGGACACCTGCATCCTGGATGGTATCTTTCTAAGTTCGTCATGACAGTGCAATAGGAAACGGCCATCTTATCAAACTTCCTGGAAATCCTTCTTTCCCAAGGAAAACAAGAACAAACCTCACTTAAGCAAACGTTCCCTTCACAGTGCTTCACTCAGTGTCCTCCAAAAGTGAATTTGTTAACAGATACCCTGAAGAGATGGTAGTTTTGTGGTGAAAGATGACACTATATCCATATTTATTAACTGCCCTTCAAACAGAGTAGCAATTTCCCTTGAGACTGTGCTCTCACAAACAACAAAATATAACATCCAATGTTTCATATAAGACATGTCATTAACTGCAGAAAACTGCAGAACTATCTATCATGTGGTCTGCTTACTGTGTCCTATTTTTTTTTTTTTTTGCTGATGCCAAATGAACACACAATTTCCCAGAAGCAAATAAATGAACACCACAAAGAATGAGTACAGAACACAGTTCATGTACTTCTTCAAAGGGAAGAAGGAAGCAGGATGAGGCCAAGGAGAAAAAAAAGGGCTGAAGGGCACAGTGGGGCAAAATGATGCAGGAGGAGTGATGGGCCTTTGGAAGCATTTATGAATCAATCACCAAAGCAGATCAGATACAACATTTATCTGTTCTGACAGTATTTATTGACCAGTAAAACAGTCAAAGAATAGTCTGAAAATTATCAAAATGTATCTAAATGACAGAGGCCAAAAGATCATCCATTTCCCTGAAAAGCTTTATGGGAATATTGCTTCATTAATTTAAATTCATATTAATTCCACATATCCATATGTGAGTGCCTACTATTCCCAAAATACTGTAAGAAATAGTGAAGCATATACGAGGATGAATATGGTATAACCTCTGACATCAGAAAGCTGAAAGTCTAGGAGACGGCATTACTCTGGTACAAGGCAGAATATGATACATTCCTTTGGGTTTTGGTTGCTGCTCTTTGGAGTCAAATATTTCCAAGAAAATGACACAGGAAGTCATTGTAAAACTTGATCAAATCTGTACATGTTTGCAAGAAAAAAAAAGGGGGGGGGTACTAAAAAGGACCTGAGGGGATAACAGATAAGTTTGGGTGGGGACTAGAGAGGATCCCCAGGGTAGGGTCAAAAATGTCTCTTTCCATCGTAGGCTGGGAAGGATTATTAAGGTCAAGCATCAGAATCAGAGGGTCCCCAAGTCTGAAAGCAACTGTGGAGTTATGGTTTGCAAGGAGAATGGGAGAGAAACAGTACGTGGAAGAGAAAGTGGGAAGAATCAAGGGGGAAAAAAAATCCTGCCTACTTCAGTGTCTGCCTAAGGCCAGCCCTGATATCACATCTGTTACATTCACACAGAGCTGATAAGGGAACACAGACCTCCTCCATCCCTCACACTCCTTGCTCACATGCCGCCCGACACCATCAATGCCTTAACAAAGCTCTGCTGTTCAGGCCAGCATTTTCCTTCCCTCCTCATGGTTTTATTTTATTATTGTTATTATTATTTGGGTTTATATGTGTTACTTGCTATACACTCAGCAGTGTAAGTTGGTATTTGGATTTCACGTGTCTCTGGAGAGCACTTGCTCAGCACAAAGGAAAGTGAGAAGAAAACCTATGTAACATTTTCTGTCAAAAAGCCTCCCTGCTCAAAGCTTAAACTCACCTGGAAAGAGACCTGCTTACAAAAATATATGGAATTTCCAATATTATGATTCACACAGTCTGTGTTAGAATAATAAATAACAACCTAGAGCAGGAAATATATTTTTCTCTTGATATTTGCAGTGATTTTTTAATGGCTTTCTCTGGGCACTTGGTTTATTAACTATAACTCTTAAAAGCAGAGATAATTTTTAGAAAAAAATGAATCATGGGCAAAAATGTAATGAAAAGAAAATTATATAAGGCTTTGAAGTGCCAAAAAAATAGCAAAACCAGCAGAGGTTGTTTGTGAAAATATAACTATAATATCCTGAATTTGATCATAACAAATCTGCACAATCCTCCTTTTGAGTAAGCCAGGAAAATTTTAACTCTAGGAAGGCTTTGGGAAAAAGAAATTGTTCATTAAAGGGTATTCAGGTTAATGTTTATTCCTTACCCTCTCCTTTCCCAAAAGTCATCCATTTTTAAGTTGGTTTGAAGCAGTTTGCACGTTATCATTAGTAATAGTTACCACTGTTGAGAGATAATTATTCTATCTGGCATTATGTAAAAGGTTTTACTACATATGAATTACCATGATATATCTTCAAGCAGCCTCAAATGCATATGTGTACCAACTGTGAGAAATAGTTTGTTCAACTACAGAAGAGTGTAAAACAGTCTGGGAAACAGTTGTTTTGAAAAACTGTTTTAAGGAATTTGAGCAAATTATTTCTGTTTTTAGCAATGCTAAACTTAACCACTTTTCCAGATATCTTCTCTTGATTAAAATTTGAGGGCAATCATAAGGTTTTAAGACTATATGGTTTAAATAAAAAAAGACTATAACTGCTTTCCATAGAATAGATATAGAATGTACGATGATTTCTCCTAGAAAATATGAGCTTCCACTATATTTCCTATATTCTGCTCATATGATCCATACTTGTCATTTTATTTTAAAATGACATCAATGTATAATATATGTATACATTATACATTGTATAACACATACAGGAGTTCTAGAACTTTGTACACTGGACATTTCTTTAAGTGTTCTATGTTGGGTATTTCATTAAATGCATACCTATATACTTGCATACTATATAAATAAACATATAATATTATATGCTTAATTATATGTCTATATAATATTATATGTGTTTATATATGTATATATATATAATTTCTTTTAGAATATTAAATATATTAATCCATAATCTATCAGCTTTCAGTGTTGCTGCCAAAAATTCAGAGGACATGCTGATTCTTGATTCTTTATATATATGTCAATTTTTCTCTCTTTGGAGGTATATGGAATTGTGTCTTTGTTCCCTATTATTCCAAAATTTTACCATGATGTGCACAGGTGGAGGTCTATTTTCATTCACTGTGCTGGCATCTGATGAGGTCTTTAAGTCTGAAAACACATCCTTCAGTTACTGGAAATTTTCTTAAAAGACTTATTTGATGATTTCTTTTCCTCTGTTTTTATCTGTTCTGTTCTTATAGCACTATTACTATTTGGATTTTGCACTCTTTTGAATGCTCCTCTTATTCTCTTTTCTTATCTGAATATCCCTTTTAAATAGTATCCTGTTGTTAATTCATAGTCCTTTATATCTCTGGGGAAAGACTTCTTGAGCATGCAATCTTTTTACCTCAATTTGCTAACATAAAAATGGGCTTTGGGCCTGGACACTTCCTTTCTAAGAAATAAAAGGTCTCCCCAGCCTAGGTTGGGCTTATTGCCTGTGGGAATATCTTTCCCTGGTTCATACTTAAGGTGTACTCCTTTGTTCTGCTTAAGTACATGCATCAGTGGCCCTCATGAAGACCCTCAGTTTTCTATATTTTAGACTACACAGAGGAGAGGTTGAAGTGCTTTTATGGGAGCACCAAGTGGGTTGTGTAGATCTCTACCACCCATGCGGGCTGCAGATGCTTTATCTGTACCGCCAGAGCCTGTTGTGCATGTCATCTGTTCTCAGTGACCTCAAATCATGCTCTAGTCTCTCCAAACTGGATGGCACCCTTTGGCCACTCAGTGAATGAGGTTACAAAATCTTTCTAAGGATACCAATGATGTTTACCTTTTGAAATTTACATTTCCCTATGTACTTTGTTTCCTCTGTTAGTTTATTTGTTCTGTTCACTAAATTCCATCTTGAAGAAATTTCTCAGATATCTGTTCATCATTAGTTGTCTACTTATATTCAAGAGTAGGGGACTAAGATGTTGTTTGGAAGTTCTGAGCATGTGGGTATGGGTGGTCAACTGTGGGTTTCACTGAAAAATGATGGGACTGGGCCATTTTCATTGGAAAATCCCTATGTCAGGATCTTTATGTTTTGCCGTTTGGTGTGGTCAGATTCTGCACACTCTTCAGTCTTCTGCCTGAGAACTAAGAGAAAGAAGATGGCTGAGCAGAGGGTATGTCTCAGCCTTTTCTATAAATATACATACATTTAGTTAGGGCTTCACACTCAACTGTACCTAGCATGTACCAGTTCAGAGATCTTCTGCTTTATTCTCTCTAGAAAACAAGCCTCCATTCTCCTGTCAGGATGGGACTATAACTTGGCTACTTACAGTAGGGTAAAAAATTGCGGCAATTACATGCTTTATAAACAGGCTTTTAACCAATCTTTCCTCTGTTAACACCCTCTCTCTAATTCAACTGACATCTAGAGATACCTAATGACACCAATTCCTGAGCTTTGAGGGATTTTGCAGTACAAACTGGATTTGACCTGTCCTTTCTCACTGTTGCTTTAAGATTCAGCTTTCTTGAGTCTGTTATGTCAGTTTCCCGCACCCCATGCAGTGGAAACGCAGAGTCATAACCACTGGACCACCAGGGAAGCTCCCTTTTTTTCTTCTCTTGTGTTCATTCCATTCTTGTGAATCTAGACCTCTGTTGTCATGTTAGTGGGGTTTTATGAGGGAGTGATATTAATATATATATGCAATCCACCATTACCTGAGATTTTACAGCTATCCATTTTGTGATGAACATTTCAGAGTCAAATTATATATTCTGTCATTTTTTAAATCGGGTGTCAAAATCATAATAACGGTGACACTAACATCTGAATGAAATTTTTAGTTCATCTTTGATTGGAGGTTATTAGCAGATGTGTCCACCTTATGACATATGTTGTACTATCGACACATACATGGCACAATGAACTGTGCAGAGGGAGTGGCCTATAGTAGGGTAGAAGGATGAACTGATTTGAAACCAGAGTAGGAATGCCAGTGGGCATTATATTTATTTGGGTTCAGTCAAGAAAACACTGCCACTTTCAGGATTTGGAGAACAGAGGGTATAATATAGGAATCAGGTCTCAAAGGAATGTTAGAAGAATTGGAGGAGCAAAGGTTAAGGAACAGCAGCTGGAACATCAGGGAAAGAACTACTGAAGATCTCAGCTTGAGGCAAAAAAATTGGGTAGTTCTTAAAAGCTTATAGAAAAACTACTTCACTTCTCAAGAATATCTGAAAAGCACCTATTAATTCTCTCATTGTGCCATAGTGAAGTGGGTGATTCTCAAGTACAGCCCAAGAACCTCCTGTGAATGTGCGGCCACCTCCATAATACAACTCTCCAGCATATTTCTCCTCTTCTGCCTTTCAAGTTGTACTTGTGTGCCTTTTACTGGCTAACTACAAATGTGAACCACAGAGAGAAGGGGATTCTTGTCTGAGTGCAAAGGGAAACTTGGAAGGGGTGTTAGTAAAGTTGAATCAGCAACAGATGATCCACCTACAACATAAAAATATTGTATCTATTCAATCAAGTCCTGTGTTATGGACTTATTTGCAATGGTATTGGTGGGAATTTACAATGACAGGACATACCTAGAGGGCAGAGATAGACTGAGGAAAGCTGAATGAAGGTGAGGATATAAACCAAAATATTTCCCTCATGTACCAGGTTCCATGTAACGTATTAAGTATAACTACATTTTAATGTTAGTTTTGAGGACTACAGCAAAACAAACAAAAGCCAACTACTACCAGCAATCTGAAGTGCCAAAAAAAAAAAAGGACTATTAAGAAAGGAAAAAGTAAAAATGAGCAGCCATCTTACCTCCAGAATATGGCCTAATACTCACCACTAAGCCATGCAATTCTCCCATTGAGCAAAAATAAGCTCACAGAATACCAACTTCAGACAAGATTACTTTGACTCCATGACAAAGTGAGACAAAACAAGGCCAGTCCACTATTTTGCCAAAGCCCAGGCAAAATCAAGGTCACTGTGCCAATCACAAAATACCAGACACCCCCTTCTTTTGGCTAAAATGAGTAACTTTTCACTCCTTACCAGTCATAGTTTTATCCTCATCCTAGCCTCTTCTCCCTACAAATAAAATGCATTGAAATACTAATCATAATACTGTCCCACTTTCTCCCAGCATCCAATTTACAGCACCAGCCCCCTCACTCCTGTTTCCTTAAGCCCTCCCCTAAATCACCCACAAAAAGCCCCCAAATTTCTATAACAGATTCTTTCTAACACCCTCTATTTTGACACTACATGATTACTCATTGTGACAGTTAACGTGTCAACCTGGCTAGGTGCCCAGTTATTTGGCCAAACACCAGTCTATAGATGTTACCCTGAAGCTATTTAAGATATTACTAACAATTCGGGATTTCCGTGGTGTCGCAGTGGTTAAGAATCTGCCTGCCAATGCAGGGGACACTGGTTCGGTCACTGGTCGGGGAAGATCCCACATGCCGCAGAGCAACTAAGCCCATGCGCCACAACTACTGAGTCTGCGCTCTAGAGCCCGCGAGCCACAACTACTCAACTCCATGTGCCTAGAGCCTGTGCTCTGCAACAAGAGAAGCCACTGCAATGAGAAGCCCGTGCACCACAACGAAGAGTAGCCCCCTGCTCTCCTCAACTGGAGAAAGCCCGCATGCAGCAAATAAATAAATACATATAAATAAAAATTAATTAATTAATTGATTAAAAAAAGATATTACTAACATTTAAATCTGTACACTTTGAGTAAAGCAGATTACCCTCTATAATGAGGGTGGGCCTTGTCCCATGATGTTCTCTCTGCTGTAATAAACTCAATGTGTTTAATTATATAGGTGTGTTCCTGGTAGTCTTTCTCTGAAGGCTGTTGACCCTGTCCTGTCCTGCATGAGTTCTCGCATGTAGCCAAAAGAAAAAAGGGAAGGATATCCTGCATTTCTATTTAAGAAAATAAACTGGAAAATCAGGGCATTTTTTCTCTTAGTTTTTTTTTATTTTCTCTTTCATAAAAAGAGAGTACTGAATATTTGAGAACTACACCCAATCTGTAATGTTTTACACATTCAGTGAAGACTTTCGAACACATTTCAAGTATTAAATCTATTTAAATATATCATTCTAAAGAAGGTTGTGTCAAATGTTGGTTACTTTCAGTTAATAAAATATTCATTAGCTATTTTCATTTTGTCAAGACTAATGAAAATATTGTTAAATAGATAAATAGCGATGCTAAAAGTACCTCCCACAGAATTACAGATTTCTCTGCAAGATTTGTGCTTTTTCCTCTTAAAACATCAGCAACATTACAGGAATAGCACAACTTACTGAATTTTGTTTATTGTATTTCCTATGACCTGGACATCATTTTTTTTTTCCTTTACTTGTACTTCCTGTACCAGAATTTGGACAGTTTGTAATTTTCCACTCTTTCACAGCACATGAAAAAAAAAATTATGAGGCTCTTGAGTGTTAAGTCTTGTGACGAAAATCAGTCCTAATGGGAAATTGGTGAGTTCATTTACAACCAGGAAACCATTAAGCAAATTCTGTGTTTTAAGAAATCCCATTTGGTCATATGTTAGTGACCAGGCTAGTGATTAAATCACCTTTACATAACCCTCAGGAAAAAAAAAATGCTTTTATACATACATGGCTCAGTGCCCTACACCCCAGGCTATGATCTTATCAGCCCTTGAAAGGACAGATATGATCTACATTTGGATGGAAACATTCCAAGAAAAACCCAGGTGCTATAGGAAGTGATATGGGTGATACAGTAGGTGGTGATCTTTCCTCTGAGTCAGTTCTGGACCAATTACCCAGCATGGGGCAAGGGAGCAGCAGTGTCGATTGACGACTTGTCACAAAACGTAGTTCTCTATGGTGCAGTTTCTTATAGTTGAACGAAACATTTTTTTTTAAATGCCAATATATTTTGTCTCCCAGGCAAATTTTTATAAAAAATTATATCTTGTGCTTTTGCTTATTTCTCCATATTTAAAGAATTTTAGCTGTGAGTACTATTAAGGATCTCAAAGGATTCTTAGGGATCATTTGACCCAAGCCTTAATTTTATAATTAAGAAAGAGATTATTTACATGAGTTGCAGAATTGGGACTTGGACCGGGTTTTCTGACATCTAGTTTTGCTAATCTTACTCTTGCTATTTCTCTTTTATTTTACACTCTCTCCAGTGATCTTAACAATTTATTTCTTTTTAGTTCATAACAAATGTTTTGTAGTCAATGAATAAATAAAAAACACTCTTAAGTTCTTCAAAATTAAGTACTACCAGAATATTGTTTTTTTCTTTGTCCTTTTTAAAAAATTTAGCAGACACATAACAAGCATATACTAGATTTTTTGTGAACTTCAGATTCTAATAGTATCACCAATGATTTCCAAACATTTATTGAATTCCTAAGAAAAAATATAACTGTTCTCATGCACTTTGGTAGCCTTATTTATTGAATCATTGGTTTCTTCTTTTAAGGAAAACCTACAGTAAGTGAATTTTAACATTGAGATTTCTATTAAAGAACAATAAAGATGTCTAGGAAGAGATAAATAATTAATCATGCGTTGGTTTTATATACAAAATCGTGATATTGTAATAAATATTAGGACAAGTTGGAAAATAATGCCACTGACCAGCTGCTACTGATTGGATAAAAAAAATGCAAGGAAAGAAATTTCATCACTGAAACTATGGAGAGATGCTATATTCAATCAAGATTAGAAAGCAATTCAGTCATTGTGTACACAGTTGTCAAGAAAGAGGACAGAAGTGATGGAATTCCTTACTATTAACAAGCAAAGACTTGCTTTTATTCCAATATGATAGAAGTAAGTTAATGGTACACTGACTATAGCTGAAAGCATTTTCATCTATCCCAAACTTTGAGAAAGTCTGACACACCCATACATCTTATTTACTAAAGCAAACAGTCAAATGGATTATTTTAAACTATTTCTTTGTAAATTACCTAGCTTCTTTATAAATCACCCATACCTCTCAGTGCTTATGCGATTTCCTTGTTTGTTCCAACTCAAATAAGAGTTTCTGCATATTTCCAAATCTCCATCTCAGCAACCTATGGCTCTGGGTCCCTGATTTCATCTCTGACTAGTACTGTTGTTTTTTTGAATCTTGCTATGTTCAGTGGTCTCTGGCTTGATTTTAGGCACCCAGGAAGCATCAGCTACAAGACTTCTGGTCTTGTCAACCTCAATCCCTGAGCCCAGTCAATGGTTAGTATACAGCCCACCTCAAAATGTGCCTGAACTTGGCTTTGTGTATTTGGCTCCTTGATTACCATTCTGCAAAACTGGTCTAGTTTCTACGGGCCAAACAACAATATGGCAGAAACGCAGAGACAGGCAATTTTTGAAGGTCCTTTAAAGTGATAAGTGGTTTACTTAACGATATGTATTAGATAATAAGAGAAAGAATCCAGAGATTTGGATTTGGTGTCCATACCTATGTTAGGTAGCATCTTACCTTGAAACAGTATTTCACATTACAGCAGAAACATCTTAACTTGGATGACTAAATTCTACTTAAATAAAGCCTATTTTTCAGTATAGTTTTTCAGAGATATTATTAGTCACTTTTAATAAAAATAACCTGCACATTTCCTTACCATTCCTGGGATTGCCCACAGAAATTTTATATTAGAATAAGAATTAGAAGTAATTTATATCTAATCTATTCATTGAAGATCTGGGTTAAACAATGTATGAGGAATAGAAGAAAAACTATATTCAAAAGACAAGTTGGTAACACTGAAACCTATAAGGAAGGTAGGTCACTGCAAAAGTGGTGAGAGATGGTAAAAGAGAATGAGTGAGAGCCTTAAAAAGGCACAATTCTGAAGCTCGCCATTGTCTTATCTTTCTGAGAGATAGGATACTGAGATACTGAGAGATAGGATATTGAGATACTGAGAGATAGGATTGCATGATGGTTATATCCACAATCTCTGGACTTAATTCATGGCTTCACCACGTGTTAGTTATGTGATTCTGAGTTCCCATAATGTTAGCTTTTTTAAATGTGAATGGGGTAAAAGTAGTATTGAATTCTTAGAGATGTTATGAGGATTAATAAATAAATACAGAATAAGCACTGAATAAACACTAATAACCATGACAATGGTTACTGTCAGTGGTTAATACCCATTACAATAACTTTATTGTACAACAGCATATTTGACACTGATGATTTTGCCATACTTTTTGTGGCCATATTTCTATAAACCACATACATAGGCTTCAAAACCAGAACAAATAACAGATTCTCCATATCTCATTATAGAAAAAAACATATCTTACAGTCTATAGATCTAAACACATTAATTTCATTGTAAATAAACTTATGACACAATTAGCATTATTTTCAGCATTTCAAAATGTCCCACGTATATTATTTATAAGAATTAAGTATACTTAATTACAATGAAAAACAAAGATGACTCTATAGTTTCTCTAAGTACTCCAATTTTTACATCTCCAGTCATATTCCTTCTCTCTACAATTATTATAAAGTGATCAAATTTTAAATATCTTATATCTACTATATTTTTATGAAAATGGAGTCATAATCAAAAAAAATTAGGTGATTAAGTTGCCAATAAATATTTAGCTCTGATTAAATAAAAGTAGACTCTTTTGCCATGACCCACTGGAGTTTGGAATACCTTTTTATAACTGCATCTGTACTAAATCATGAATAAATATTACAGAGACATTTGCTCTCTTGATGAGCAGTTATAACTCCCATTAAAAGGAATGGAAAATACATCTGCAAATCCTGTCTCTTTACCAGATCTCAGTGCCAAACAACTAGATGTGTTCTGGTGATAACGTTCCACGTGGAAGAAAAAAATAAGCCTCGTATTTGGAAATCATCTGATCAGAAAAAAGTTCTATTGTTTTATATTTTTATAAATAAACAAAAGTTGAGACTGTGTCAAAAAAACATTTTCCTCCTAAGCACACCAAGATATGTCCTTCTATAAAACAGGGGATTTATTGTAACCATTTTTTTCCTAATAATTCTAAATAGCACCATAATTAGTCTCAGAAGAAGTGGACTTTCTCAAGAAACTGAAACGTTAATCTTGGATATCATCTATTATATTAAAAATTTTATTCTAGGAATATTTTGTATATTATTAAGTAGTTGCATTATTTATTCAATTATATTTTTCATCTGAGCTTAGAGGATTATATTGGTCTTGAATGTAGATATAATTACTTATTATATATATATTGATAATTACCACATATATATTACCATAATATATACATTACTTAGAAGGAACTTTATACATATGAAGCTACTGAGATTCAGAAAGTTTAAGTGATTTGGCCAAGGTGATAGAGTCAAAAAAAGGATTCAAATTTTTATAGTTACTTGTAAATATAAAAACTGTAAAAAACCAGCTCTGAATAGCAGAGCATCTTCTGGTGTTTTACTATGCAGCGGATAAGCTTGAATAATATTTCCTACAACAAGTTCCAAAAGTGGCAATGAAGTAGGGAGCCTCAATGGGGTCCTCAATGCTGCTCTGCCATATTTCTGATACATTAATCAGCACGTTTCTCACATTTCAGTTTCAATTTACTTTTCTAATAATCTCTAATACTTCCATCCTAAAAAACACAGTCAACAAACCAAAAAACCAAACAAAACCCAGGTTAAAAAATGAACAAAAGATTAAAAACTAAAAACCAAACACTTTTCCAATTCCACATTCTCCCTCATTGTCTTGTTTCTTGCCTCTTTTTCACAACCATCCTTGTCTCTGGTGCCTTGCCTCCCGTTCACTCGCCATCTTCAGAACAAAAGTTCCCTCGCCCCTAACACTCTAGTCAATGGGTTTTATTGATTGATATTGCTATACCGATTGAACGTCTAACAATATTTTTATTGAACTTCAGCCCACAACATCACTTGACATGTTTGATCATCTTCCAAGTCTCTTACTTGATTTCTATTATAGCACACTACTAATTTCCTCCAGCTACTCATGTTTCTTTTATCTGTCTTTCTTTGAAAGGTGGGTACACATCAGTGTCCTTTCCTATACTCTATTCACTGGTTGAACAGTCTCACCTATTTTATGATCTTAATTTTCACCTATATTCAAACAGATGTTGAAAGCCCAGGATGTACAAAAATCTAATATACTCTTAGATATTCTATAAGTCAACATCTCCAAATCTGAACATATTGTCCTCAATCAAGAAACTACCTCTCCTTTTGTTTGTTCATTCTATGATTCTCTCCATCCATCCAATTGTTAAAACGACCTCTTCATTCTTTATGAATCACTAAATACATGCATTGTATATCTCCTACTAATCTCTTCACTCCTGAATTCCACCCTCCTTGCCACTAATCTACTTCATGTATTCTTGCACCAAGATTATTTCTAAATTCCTCACATTTTTCTAGTTTCATCTTCACATTTTTTTGCACATGCCAATAAGAGTTTCTTTTTTAACAGATTCAAATTGAATTATACCATTTCTCTTCATGAGATACTCCACTGGCTTCCCATTATTCAACACATAAAATCCAAATTCTTTAATAGGAGACACCTGACACTGCTTATCTGGCTCCCCATATTCTCTCCAGCTTCATCTTCTTCACCATCCTGTAACCCAACCTCCTACTTTAAGTTTTATACATTTTAAATAACTATCACTAATCCCGACACTAGATTTCTGCTCACCTTTGCACATTGTCTCTTATCCTAGAATGGTTTTTCCACTGCCATCCCCTCTTCGCTCCCAGTCAACCCTCATATGCATAAATCCTACTCATTTTAATCATTCTCTTTCTGGTCAGCTTACATATTCCTATCTCTGGAAGCCTTCTCTGCTCAACCCCCAAATCTACAATTCTAAATTTAAAAATACTCTCATGTGTCCCCATAGCACCCTCTGCTTTCTGCTTCCCATGATTGTATCTCAACAGAGAATATATAATAATTTCCTAATTACTTGTCTTTATTCCTCACTAGACCATAAGCTCCAAGAGGGTAGACACTTTCTGTCTCTTTCACTGTTGTATCTCCAGTGTAGCAAAAAGCCCAGGGCACAGAAGCCAATGGATAAATGTCTGTTTTATGCATCCATGAAAATAACAAAGCATATAACCATGTTTCACTAATTATAAAATCCATTTCCATCTACCATAATCCTGATAAAAGCCTGAATAACTTATTCCATTTAAACATTATTTTATTTCTATGAATTAAAGATGCATCATTATGGAAGAAGGAATGGATTAAAATAAGTAAAAAGAAAAATATGGGGACATCCTCTTTATTTATCACAGGTGTGGTCTAAGAAGTGAGGTCATTCCAGAATCTAAGCATAAATTCAGTTACCAACCAGGAAGTAAAAGTATAATTTGTAAATAATTCTGGAGTGCTTGTAAACATCTTTCTTTGCTGATTCTCCAAGTAATTTTATAGTTTAAATATGGCAAGTTTTTAGGAAAACATTTGGATTCTCTGTTCTAACTTATTTGACCATGCATCTGTATTTGATAACTTCATCAGTTTGATTCTGAAAAGAGGGATTTTGGCTCCTGCAACAGTTGATATATTGTCAAATGTTGAATTTACAATTTGTTTTGCATATCATTTAATGAATTCTCAACTAACTTAATCCAAAATAAATGTTAAGCATACAAATTTTAAAGATTTAAGATTTCTATTACTAAAAATAAGACCCAATGTCAGTAAGAGACTTTGCTATGAGGTATTACATCATCTATTATATGTTATTTATATTGTATTGATTAGTATAAGGGAAAATGAACATCCATTCCACACTTACCAGTAGAATCAAAGTTTCTGAATGCAGCAATGAATATGAGCTTACAGAGAATGAAATACTGAAGAGACAAAGGAAGAACGAATAACATAATGAAACTACTAAAACAGAATATCAGAATTCATACATTAATATGTTCTTAGTTAATAGCAGTGATTATTGAAAATTTGATTCAGAAAATGATACTATTACAATCTGAAATATTAAATTTTGGAATGTCAACTACATCATTCACAAAACCTAAAATGGTTAGAGTTGCATTCTAAAGCATTATGATATAATATACAGAGGATACAGAATCTGTGGCAAGTTAAGCCCATATGGTTTCTCTGAAGTTTAGATCAATTTAGATTTTTCTGGTCAACTTTATACTGTGGCAATCTTAATCTTTAAAAAATTGGAAAAAAATGCTAAAATGTTAGAACACAAAGACATTACAAAGTAAGCAATGAATAATGCTTGGAAGTATTGACGGCACATCCATTTTTAAGAAATTTTGCTACAAAATTTCAAAATGTGTTTAAAATTCTAAGGGGAAGTATTAGTTTAGGAGTAAAAATAACAGTATATTCTTAACATTTTATTCACGCATTCCACAGGTGTTCACTTAGCACCTACAAATCAAAATATGTAGAGTAGAAGATACTAAGACAAATAAGAAAGAACACTGGAATTTAAGAAACTCAAAGGCTCTCTCAAAGGAGAGATATCTAGCAGATAAGAAGACAAATTGAGAAGCAAGAAGAACTACAACCCTGTAGCCTGTAGAAAAAAAAAAAAAAAACATTCACAGAAAGACAAGATGAAAAGGCAGAGGGCTATGTACCAGATGAAGGAACAAGATAAAACAACAGAAAAATAACTAAGTGAAATGGAGATAGGCAATCTTCCAGAAAAGAATTCAGAATAATGATAGTGAAGATGATCTAGGACCTCGGAAAAAGAATGGAGGCAAGATCGAGAAGATGCAAAAAATGATTTAAAAAGATCTAGAAGAATTAAAGAACAAACAGAGATGAACAATACAATGACTGAAATGAAAAATACACTAGAAGGAATCAATAGCAGAATAACTGAGGCAGAAGAACGGATAAGTGACCTAGAAGACAGAATGGTGGAATTCACTGCTGTGGAACAGAATAAAGAAAAAAGAATGAAAAGAGATGAAGACAGCCTAAGAGACCTCTGGGGCAAAATTAAATGCAACAACATTCACATTACAGGGGTCCCAGAAGGAGAAGAGAGAGAGAAAGGACCCGAGAAAATATTTGAAGAGATTATAGTCGAAAACTTCCCTAACATGGGAAAGAAAATAGCCAGCCAAGTCCAGGAAGCACAGAGAGTCCCATACAGGATAAACCCAAGGAGAAACATGCCCAGACACATAGTAATCAAATTGACAAAAATTAAAGACAAAGAAAAATTATTGAAAGCAGCAAGGGAAAAATGGCAAGTAACATACAAGGGAACTCCAATAAGGTTAACAGCTGATTTCTCAGCAGAAATTCTACAAGCCAGAAGGAGTGCCATGATATATTTAAAGTGATGGAAGAACCTACAACCAAGATTACTCTACCCGGCAAGGATTTCATTCAGATTCGACGGAGAATTCAAAAGCTTTACAGACAAGCAAAAGCGAAGAGAATTCAGCACCACCAAACGAGCTCTAAAACAAATGCTAAAGGAACTTCTCTAAGTGGGAAACATGAGAAGAAAATGACCTACAAAAACAAACCCAGAACAATTAAGAAAATGGGAATAGGAACATACATATCGATAATTACCTTAAACGTGAATGGATTAAAAGCTCCAACCAAAAGACACTGGCTTGCTGAATGGATACAGAAACAAGACCCATATATATGCTGTCTAAAAGAGACCCACTTCAGACCTAGGGACACATACAGACTGAAAGTGAGGGGATGGAAAAACATATTCCATGCAAATGGAAGTCAAAAGAAAGCTGGAGTAGCAATACTCATATCAGATAAAATAGATTTTAAAATAAAGAATGTTAAAAGAGACAAAGAAGGACACTACATAATGATCAAGAGATCAATCCAAGAAGAAGATATAACAATTGTAAATATTTATGCATCCAACATAGGAGCACCACAATACATAAGGCAACTGCTAGCAGCTCTAAAGCAGGAAATTGACAGTAACACAATAATAGTGGGGGACTTTAACACCTCACTTATACCAATGGACAGATCATCCAAACAGAAAATTAATATGGAAACACAAGCTTTAAATGAAACAATAGACCAGATAGATTTAATTGATATTTATAGGACATTCCATCCAAAAACAGCAGATTACACTTTCTTCTCAACTGCACAAGGAACATTCTCTAGGATAGATCACATCTTGGGTCACAAATCAAGCCTCAGTAAATTTAAGAAAATTGAAATCATATCAAGTATCTTTTCTGACCACAACACTATGAGATTAGGAATCAATTACAGGGAAAAAAAACGTAAAAAACACAAACACATGGAGGCTAAAAAATATGTTACTAAATAATCAAGAGATCACTGAAGAAATCAAAGAGGAAATTAAAAAATACCTAGAGACAAATGACAATGAAAACACGACAATCCAAAACCTATGGGATGCAGCAAAAGCATTTCTAGGAGGGAAGTTTATAGCAATACAATCCTACCTCAAGAAACAAGAAAAATCTCAAAGAAACAACCTAACCTTACACCTAAAGGAACTAGAGAAAGAAGAACAAACAAAACCCAAAGTTAGCAGAAGGAAAGAAATCATACAGATCAGAGCAGAAATAAATGAAATAGAAGCAAAGAAAACAATAGCAAAGATCAATAAAACTAAAAGCTGGTTGATTGAGAAGATAAACAAAATTGATAAACCATTTGCCACACTCATCATAAAAAAAGAGGGAGAGGACTCAAGTCAATAAAATTAGAAATGAAAAAGGAGAAGCTAAAACAGACACCACAGAAATACAAAGCATCCCAAGAGACTACTACAAGCAATTCTATGCCAGTAAAATGGACAACCTGGAAGAAATAGACAAATTCTTAGAAAGGTGTAATCTTCCAAGACTGAGCCAGGAAGAAACAGAAAATATGAACAGATCAATCACAAGTAATGAAATTCAAACTGTGATTAAAAATCTTCCAACAAATAGAAGTCCAGGACCAGATGGCTTCACAAGTGAATTCTATCAAACATTTAGAGAAGAGCTAACACCCATCCTTCTCAGACTTTTCCAAAAAATTGCAGAGGAAGGAAAACTCCCAAACTCATTCTACAAGTCTACCATCACCCTGATACCAAAACCAGACAAAGACACTACAAAAAAAGAAAATTACAGACCAATATCAGTGATGAATATAGATGCAAAAATCCTCAACAAAATACTAGCAGACAGAATCCAACAACACATTAAAAGGATCATACAACATGATCAAGTGGGATTTATCCCAGAGATGCAAGGATTCTTCAATATATGCAAATCAATCAATGTGATACACCGTATTAACAAACTGAAGAATAAAAACCATATGATCATCTCAATAGATGCAGAGAAAGCTTTCGACAAAATTCAACACCCATTTATGATAAAAACTCTCCAGAAATTGGGCATAGAGGGAACCTACTTTAACATAATAAAGGCCATATATGACAAACACACAGCAAACATCTTTCTCAATGGTGAAAAACTGAAAGCATTTCCTCTAAGATCAGGAAGAAGACAAGGATGTCCACTCTCACCACTATTATTCAACATAGTTTTGGAAGTCCTAGCCATAGCAATTAGAGAAGAAAAAGATATAAAAGGAATACAAATTGGAAAAGAAGAAGTAAAACTGTCACTGTTTGCAGATGACATGATACTATACATAGAGAATCCTAAAGATGCCACCAGGAAACTACTAGTGCTTATCAATGAATTTGGTAAAGTTGCAGGATACAAAATGTATGCACATAAATCTTTTGCATTCCTATACACTAATGATGAAATATCTGAAAGAGAAATTAAGGAAACACTCCCACCTACCATTGCAACAAAAAGAATAAAATACCTAGGAATAAACGTACCTAGGTAGACAAAAGACCTGTTTGCAGAAAACTATATGACAGTGATGAAAAAACTTAAACATGATACCAACAGATGGAGAGATATACCATGTTCTTGGATTGGAAGAATCAATATTGTGAAAATGACTATACTACACAAAGCAATCTACAGAATCAATGAAATCCCTATCAAATTACCACTGGCATTTTTTACAGAACTAGAACAAATAATCTTAAAATTTGTATGGAGACACAAAAGACCCCAAATAGCCAAAGCAGTCTTGAGGGTAAGAAACGGAGCTGGGGGAATCAGACTCCCTGACGTCAGACTATAGTACAAAGCTACAGTAACCAAGACAATATGGTATTGGCACAAAAACAGAAATATAGATCAATGGAACAGGAGAGAGAGCCCAGAGATAAACCCATGCACCTATGGTCAACTAATCTATGACAAAGGAGGCAAGGATACATGGTGGAGAAAAGACAGTCTCTTCAAATAAGTGGTGCTGGGAAAACTGGACAGCTACATGTAAAAGAAAGAATGAAATTAGAACACTACCTAATACCATACACAAAAATAAACTCCAAATGGACTAGAGAACTAAATGTAAGACCGGGCACTATAAAACTCTTAGAGGAAAACATAGGAAGAACACTCCTTGACATAAATCACACCAAGATATTTTTTGAACCACCTGCTAGAGTAAAGGAAATGAAGACAAAAATAAACAAATGGGACCTAATGAAACTTCAAAACTTTTGCACAGCAAAGGAAACCATAAAGAAGACGAAAAGGCAACCCTCAGAATGGGAGGAAATATTTGCAAATGAATCATCAAAGGATTAATCTCCAAAATATACAAACAGCTCATGCAGCTCAATATTAAAAAAACAAACAACCCAATCCAAAAATGGGCAGAAGACCTAAATAGACATTTCTCCAAAGAAGACATACAAATGGCCAAGAAGCACATGAAAAGCTGCTCAACATCACTAATTATTAGAGAAATGCAAATCAAAACTACAATGAGGTATCACCTCACACCAGTTAGAATGGGCATCATCAGAAAATCTACAAACAACAAATGCTGGAGAGGGTGTGGAGAAAAGGGAACCCTCTTGCACTGTTGGTGGGAATGTAAATTGATACAGCCACTATAGAGAACAGTACAGAGGTTCCTTAAAGAACTAAAAGTAGAATTACCATATGACCCAGCAATCCCACTACTGGGCATATACCCAGAGAAAACCATAATTCCAAAAGACACAGGCACCCCAATGATCATTGCAGCATTATTTACAATAGCCAGGTCATGGAAGCAACCTAAATGCCCATTGACAGATGAATGGATAAAGAAGATGTGCTATATATATACAATGGAATATTACTCAGCCATAAAAAGGAACAAAATTGGGTCATTTGTAGAGATGTGGATGCATCTAGAGACTGTCATACAGAGTGAAGCAAGTCAGCAAGAGAAAAACAAATATCGTATATTAACACACATATGTGGAACCTAGAAAATGGTGCAGATGAACCAGCTTGCAGTTGAGAAATTGAGACAGAGAAGTAGAGAAAAAATGTATGGACACCAAGGGGGCAAAGCGGCAGGGGCTGGGGGTTGTTGTGGGATGAATTGGGAGACTGGGATTGACATGTATGCACTGATGTGTATAAAATGGATGACTGATAAGAAAAAATAAATAAACATTAAAAAAAAGAAGACAAATTGATGTATACAGTCTCTACTTTTTGTTTTGTTTTAACTGATATATTTAAAATTTGAACAGGTTTGAGCAAAATTCCTAGAAACTGACATTTTTAACTTATTTTTTTCTAAAAGGAAATATCTTTACAAGATCTTATTGTATGATTTATTTGAAGTAAAACTATTAAAATATTTTTTAAAAAATTTAGTCATCTCTGTTTTATATGTGGTGCAATTAGAAAGCCAGAGCAGAATTATTCGTTTTATACTACCTCCTGTCAATTTTCCCCTATTTTGTCATCATTAAAGCTAGATTTAAAACAGTTTACAAAGTAAACCCAGTTCAAAGTGGTTGTATAGGCTTAAAAATTAGTTTGATCTGGTGTTTGAGGTTCTCAAACTTTTAGGGGACTCACTCGGTCTATCTAATAAAGTTTGTACTTAACAGTTCATGTGAATTGGAAGAGAATCATTATTTTTAACTGTCCTCATTTCAAACTGTCAATGTAATTGGAATTGGTGATGGAATAGGGAGAACTATTTATCCAGACTCAGAAATATGGGTTATTGATTTGAGAGAGAGAGACAGATAGTTGTTACTGTGTGAAAAGTTTTATTTTGAATAAAGTAAGAATTATAAGAACCTGTGTCTATACACTCCAATTTATGTAAGTATTACTTCATTATTTTATGATATCCTTATTTCTCTAAGGTAGAGATCCATACTTTTGTTTCCTTTATTTTACAGGTGGAGGAACAGGCCCAGAGTTTAAGTAATTTGATCATGGTCATGATAAATGCTTGGGTTAAACTTGTTAATTCAGGTACAGGATTTTGCTTTGGATAATTTGTCTGAATTCAACCTTCACACTCAATTAATGAATGACCTTATAGATTGAAATTACTTTCCCTAAGAATTTTGAAAGTATGTTCCCATTGTTCTCTGTCTTCCAGATGTGCCACTTAGAATCATGATCCTTTTTTATATTCACAAGCACCTCCTCTCCACATTTTTTTTTCCTTTTTCTTATTGTTCCTGGATTTGGAATTACACTATGATAACTTAGAATGATTCTTCTTTTCATTTATTGTGTTAAATATTCAGTGAGCCTCTTCAATTTAACTCATGGCATTTAGTAGCGGGAACTTTTCCCATAACTCCCTCTCCAGTCTCTCTTTTCTCTTTATAGGTGTCATATTACTAGAATAGCAAAACACCTCTCCTTATCAATGTTTTTTAAACTTTCTGAGATATTTGTTAAATTTTCTTACTGATTTTTCCCCCTTCTCTCTCTCTCCTCACTGGAATTTTTAAATTTCTAAAGACTCATTTTTGTTCTCTGGATAATCCACTACCATACTATACTGTTTTTGGTTCATGTCTTTCTGAAGATATTTTTGAAGTGTTTTTCTCTTTTGCAATCTCTTTCGTTTTCTATGGTTTACTTTCTTACCCTTTTGCTTTATTATATTTTATCTCTGATTTTCACCTTAGTGGCATCTATAAAATTTCCTGTGAGCCATCATTGTCTTTAGTGAGGCAGTACAAATTGAGCTGATGATTTATTTGCCTAACTAGGTCTTGCTGACCAGAAGCCTTCCCTATAGGATAGTACCTGGTATTTTGTTGCAGCCTCTCAAATATCTATATCTCTAATTTTTTTAAATAACGCGTTTCCCCAGAAAATCCTCCAGAGTTATTTTGTAGGTATTTGCCTGGCCCACACATTCTAAGAGTATGTTGGTTACATAGAGTTTTATCTTTTGTGTACAGACAATCCCTCTATTTTCAGTGCAGCATATCAGCCCTGCCCTCACCATTGTTTGATGCCTCGGACTTAACGATGTCCCAGAATGAAAAACTTCAGACTACTGGAGAAGGACAGTTGTGTGGCTGATCTGGGTAGCAGATGAGATTTGGGTACCTAAATCCTCATTACATAAAATTTCACCCATCCTCCCTTCTGTGACGCACAGCAATCCATCTTCAAAATCTTCTGTTTTCAATTCCTGAGCCATCAGAAATTTGAAGCAAAATCAGAGAGTCTTTGATTGCTCACCTCTCCCCCTGTCAACTGAAGGAGGATCTGACAGTTTCATCAAAAAATTACAGTTAATAAGTAGGGGAAATGAGCCTGGAAGCCAGGTTACTAAAACCTAGCAGATACTTGCCCCCACCCTACCTCAAGACCGCTAGCTTCTTCAGTAGGATTCACATAACAAGTAGACCAATTCTAAAAAACACAACACTAGATTCAGATTATCATAAGTTATTCTCTGTTGACAAAGTGATTTTTCTCTGGAGTGCCACCTTTCAGAAAAATGTAAAAACTGTATCATTATCAATATTATTTACTCAACATTCAGTTACTCTGACAAGAGGAAAGCATATGAAATATACAGATATGAAGCAAATTAAGTAAATATGGTTTCTGCCTTCCAGAAACTAAACTTAAAATATACCTAACCCCATCATGTACATACTTTCTAAAGCCCCCAAAAAACAAAAATCTGTGTTTTAAAAATTCTAGACATTTTTGTAGTGGGTACTGAGTAGCTGGAAGAAAGTCAGCATTTAAATCCTAATAGTAATTGTTTGAGTCAGCATCATATAACATGTTGCAGCTTTGGAATCTAACAGAGCACAGTAAAAACTGAAATCATGCCACACTTTTTTGAATCTGTAAAATGAAGTTGATAAAAAAGACAACCAAAATTGTGGGAATTATGAAAACATATGTCCTGTGCCTAATGTTTTCTGGCATATAGCTAGTGCTTTGTTAATGTAGGGTGGCATTATTTTATTCATTCAACAAATATCTCTTCTTCAACTATTATGCGTCAGGCTCTGTGTTTTATGCTAGGGAAAAAAATGGGAAATAAGCAAGCTAGGATCTGTGTCTAATGGGATTTCTAGCAGAAGAATCAATTCCTTTGATTGTTAATTTATCATTTTATTTTGTGCTCTTTGCTGGGAATATGGTACTGGATAAGAGAAACGGGGTTCTTTTTCTACTGGAGAGATATTAAACATAAAATTATAGGACCATAATAGGAAATTCAAATATAAGTCCAGTATTTAAAGTAGGGATTTGGTACTAGAGTTTAGGAAAGGATTCCTTGGGAAATGATATTTACACTGGGAAATGTGAATAAGATAAATAGGCATTAGGTAAGTGAAGGAGATGGCAACACAGTTCTAGAAGAGTGCAGGAAAGACAAGTAAAAGCCCTACTGAGAGAAGAAGCATGGTGCTTCAAAGAAAGCACTGGCATCACTGGAGTCACTGGAGTACAGTGTCACTGGAGTGTAGAGGGAGAATGACTTGATATAGAAATGGAGCAAGAGCCAGATCATGAAGAAAAATGTACACCATGTTAAGCACTTTGAATTTTCCTCTAAAAATAATGCATAGTTCTTGAAAGATGTTCAGAGAGGACTGACATGATTCAATTTGCATTTTAAGATTATTCTGTCTGCTGAGGGGAAAATAAATTAGAGGAAGCAAAACATGGATGCAGGGAGACACATTGGGAAGTAATTGTAATGTCTCAGGCAAAATAGGTAACCTGGAATGGGTAATGTCAGTTATAACAGAATATAAGTTCTATGAGTTAGCAAGTAAATTGTATGTAGGCACAAAGGAAAGATATTTCACCTTGACTTAAAACAGTGAAGCCTTCTGACTTAATTTGGGCTTGAAAGGACTACTTTTACTAGTGGGATCTATCTAGGTCCTACTGAATATCATGGGGTACATATTAATTTGGATGCCATCCTCCTTTTCCTTTTAAGACCACCCCCTCAAAATCCTTTGGGGAAATTACCTCACTCTAATTTTGCGAAGTCATTGGATTTTAAGCAACATGCTGTGCCTTTGCTAACCAAGGGATAGGAGAACTGGACTATCTTCTTGGATTTTGACTTTTCAGAATACTCAATAAAAGGAGGAGAAAGTTTGGCTACTGATTTTCCTCAGTAGTAACTGCCTGATAAAACTACCAATTAACTTCCTCCACTAGTAGCCTTAAGTCTGCCCCGGTTCCAGCTCACTCCAAATCTGGTTCCTCATTATTACTTTAAATTTTCAGAGCTGTTTCATGTGTTTACAATAAGCTCTCATTTTGCTAAAGCCAGCCAGAGACTGTTTCTATTGATTGCAACCAAAGTAACTTAGCAGATGTGTACTAAGTGATGAATACCATGTAGACAAAGCTCAAGGACCCCCAGATAAAAATGCTGAAGATCTCGCTTCATTGCAATGGTTCTTAACTTTTTGTGGATGTAAGATGGCCATGGATCTTCTTCCTATAAAAATTTATTTATGCACAAACACGTGATACCTTTCATAAAATTTCAGGGAGTTCATGAACCCCCTGAATCCCTTCCCTGGAACCCCTAGGTGTCGATGGAGCCCAAATTAAGAACACCTGTCCAAATATACAATTTTCTCCTCAAAGTGGTAAAAGACTAAGATATGTTTCACATTTATTCAATTTTGAACTCGCCTTCACAATGTAGGTGATGTAGAATGTGAATGAAACCATGAAACAACAATTGACCTAAAGCACAATAGTTTTAGGAGCACTTTTCATTTCAAAGGAGAATTTTAAAAAGAATTATTAGTAACATCTTTCTCTTTCTCCTTGGGAAATATTTGAAGTACTTGGCTTTATTTTACGTGATGTGCATGTACATTTCACCTGAAAGAGAAATTATTCACACTGCCTAGGATTATATAAAGGTCTTAACAGCAAAAAGTTGAATGTACTTAGAAACTACATGAAAAATATTGAGTGTTTGTAGAAATCTCTGTAAACATTATCTTCCACATTGAGTATTTTAAGTATAAATGTGTTTTAGTGCCATTGTATTGGAGAAAAAAAAATATCACAGAAGAGAAAATTCCAGATCTAATTTTCCTGTGCATCTTGATTTCAAAATTGGCACTCAAATCTATTAGTCATCAATAGAGCAATTCCTGACTTCTTGGTGTAGTAACACTATTATTGCTATAATTTTGAGACACCACACATTGCATTAAAGTACTTAAAACTTGGGCATTTATAAATTAAAATAAATAATTTGGAGACTTTGGGGAAAATGAGGGGAATATTTTCCATTTTTTTGGAAAATTGGAGAAAACGTAGCAAAATATAGGTGTCAATTATTGTGTTACTGATTTAATTTGGAGAAAGTTTTCTCAACCAATATGCCTGTCACAAAACCAAACTGATAATCAACTGTGATCTCACCTGCAGATTTTCTGTGACATTTCATTGTTTTATTTACAAAATTGCTATGAACAAAATTTTTTAAAACTCCAAGTATCTCAAAACTATGTTTGTTTGTTAAATATCAAATACATTTGATATTTATATAAATGTATAGATATATAAATAAAATATATTTAATTATGTATTCATATTTACTGAATTAAATACATTAGATTTAAGCATTTCTGACAGAGATAGGCATCACCATATGTTTAAAATGCATCTCAGTTTTTGAAGATCATGAAAGTTGTCAATGTTGTAATTCTATCACATACCTAAAATAAATATGTGAAATGCATTTCATTAGACATGCAACATATGCAGCCAATGGAAAATAAAGATTGTTTCCGTATGGGGCTTCGTATTCTGACTTCCTTCAAAAAGATAACTCAAACGAAACAGATTAGGATCATTTTACAGCCTGGATGGTAGCATTTGGATTTGAAACAGAAAAAAAAGAAAAAAAGAAAAGGAACTGATTATTGAAGTGACTACATTACTGCCATTGTAATTTGCACAAGGGACGTGAACGCTTTGATGCCTAAGATTCTATACTTACTGTTTGAAAAGCTAAATGAAAATCAGGTTAATTATCTCTCAGTCTGTGTAATTCAGATGTGTCTGGTCTTTCTACATAAAAGATGTGCTGATCAGGGGTGATGATCTGCAGGATATCAGAACATCTCAGATTAATTTTCTTTTCAGTTAAACGAAACTGTTTCCCAGAGATTCAAAATCTTGCAAATTAGCCCCTCCAGAATCTGGGAAAAGCTTGTAAAGTTTTTTTTTTTTTTTTTGCTTTTTTTTTCTCTTCACCTGTTTGAATTGAGAATGAGAAGCAAGTGTGAAAGTGCTTTAATATTTCAAATGTGAAAATCAGGACTTTGATAAACAAGAAAATCTAATCTAGATACACAGAACTGAAACATGGTTAAAGGTATAATATTTTATTTCAAGTAGATCTTGGACAAAAAATAAAGTCCTACATACAGCCTAAGAACATGAAAAACTATGAAAAGTAAGATATTTTATACCTAGGCAATAGGCAGGCATTCTTAAATTTAATAGTTCTTCTCTAAGGATTCTTTATTCTGTTGTTCCAAAGAAAAAGCCCTATCATTTTTGCAATATATTTATTCCATATTTCATGAAGCTGTATATTTCCATTGTGCTGTTTTTAATTATGGGCATGGTCTCAGCTCTAGTTTGGGATTTCAGGAAATTGCACAAGTAATTGTCATCACAGACATAGCTTAATTTCTTGTGTAGTGATGACACAACGATTTGCCCAAGGCCAAACTAAAGCAGAAAAGTCTTTAATAAAATGATGGGTGGCTTATCTACAACTTGATGGTTCACTATAATAAGATTAGAGAATATAAAAAGTGGAAATTTAAGTTTACATTGAGCTTCAAAACCTTAATGCAACTGATTGCTTGAGAATTATTCAACATTATTATGATGAAATAAGCCTATATTAACACCCTCCCTCACACATGTGAACTTTATTTTTTGAAGAAAGTAGTTATTACACAGGCAAAAATACAGGAAGAAAGTATAGGTAAAAGCAAGAAAATGAAAATTAATATCTAGGGACTTAAGATTTTTTTCACATTTGGAAATCAGAGACACTTGTTTCAAGTGCTGCTCTGTCACTGTTTAGTTGAAAAAATCTTGATAAATTTATGAACTTTGGATTCTCAACAACATCAATCTTGTAAGGTTCTCAGGATTAAAAATAAGATTAAAGGGAGAAAAAGACAGGTTTGTAAGATATTTGGTATACCTATCACCTATCAGGAACACAATAAATGACAGCTATTAAATGTCTATCAGAAATTGTTTAATATAGGTTTTTTTGTTTGTTTGATTGTTTTTGGTTTGGTTTTTTTTTTTTTTGCAGTACGTGGGCCTCTCACCGTTGTGGCCTCTCCCGTTGCGGAGCACAGGCTCTGGACATGCAGGCTCAGTGGCCATGGCTCATGGCCCAGCCGCTCCGCGGCATGTGGGATCCTCCCGGACTGGGGCACGAACCCGTGTCCCCTACATCAGCAGGCGGACTCTCAACCACTGTGCCACCAGGGAAGCCCTCATGTAGGTTTTTGAGCCATGCTTACACTTAGCAGAATTTAGTGTCCTGAGACTGTTAAAATTAGAAGTAAGATCCAAAGTGCGATTTCTCAGAAATAAAATACTTAATTATAAAATGTTCAACAATCTAATATGTTTTAGGGATAATGGGAAAATTGTGTTCTTTAAACAGAAACTAATTCTACTGTTTTATCATGTAACTCCAGCTCTTTCTTTTTTCTTCAATGTCCTAACTCCTGAATTTCATTCCAATGTACATTTTGGAAACCTGAATAATGTTCACTGACTTCTTCTAAATCAAGTCACATAGATTAAAACAAATTTACAAAGGACAGACAAAAAACAACTGGGGAGAATACTCATCAAAATCTTATGTTAGAAAGTAGAAAGCACTTAAAAATATTACAGAGAGAGAGTTTTTGAAAGTTGAAGCTTATACAAAGAAATGTCCACTAAGAGATTTTTGAAATCTAAAAGAATTATAGTCTTCAAAGAAAGGTTGGGAGGTAATTTATTTCACCTTCCTACCTTAAAGCAGAACTTCCTCTAAACAATACATGGCTATCTTCCCTGTTTTAAAAGAGCTCCAAGTAGAAAAATTCCACCATTTCAATAGACAGCTAGTTATAAAATATGATAAATTTCAGTCCATTTGTTAAATGCTCTGACATGACAAAGCGACATTACTGTTTCTCCCTAAATGGGGTGCGAATCTGTTAAAATTTTGAGGCTTACCAAATTACACTGTTTTGCTAGATATTTGCATTGAAATTAATAGACACTTAGTAAGTTAGTTATGATATTCTACCTTTTAGGAAGCATTTGGTTGTTGATTGCATGTGGGGGTATGGTAGGGGGGAGGTATAATAAAAGATGTAATTGCTTTTAATATAGCTTTAGAGGAGGAGGCAGTTAGGATGAGTCAGTTTTGAAGACAGTAATTCTGAATACCATCCAAGAGGGGATGTTCCCTAAACAGTTATATATAGTCTGAAACTCAGAAGAGAGGACTGGGTTAATGATTACAATTTGGGAGCAGTCAGCATACTAATGACAATTAAAGTCATTGCAATTAGTTAGAATACAAAGAACTAACGTGAGTAAGTTTGAGAGCTGAGGCGCCAGACTCCTGAAAACAAAGGAGAATGAGAAGGAACTTCAAGAGAGGTAGAACCAAAACTAGAAGAGTTTAGTATCTGAGAAGGCAAGGAGGAGAATGTTCCAAGATGGAAGGAATAGTCAAGTGCATTGGAGGCAGTTGAGAGGCAAGTAAGGTAATGAGTGAGTTTCTATTGGAAATTATTGGTAAACACATCAAAATCAGTTTTATGGGAAAGTTTGGGCTTTGGGACAGAAGACGGTTGAGAAGTGAATAGGAGGTGAAAGGAGGAGAGTAAATCTACTACTACAGAAAAGGTTTTAGTAGAAGATACGTAATAAAGGATGACAGAGTAAGAAACTGGGAGAGGATGTGGTCCCAAGAGAACCTGGATAAATGGCCTATACCAAAAGGAGCAATATTTCCTCCAAGATTTAACATTATCAGCTGAGAATGAGAGAGGAAGATGGGTCACCTCAGAAAACGGAAGACAGAAGTGGCTAGAAAAACATTAATTAAGATGTCTTGTAAGCTATGAGGAACATGTTAAGGTTGATAATAATGTGTTTACATTGATGTATTCTGATAGCTAATCAGTCTTTCCCAGCTGTTTTCTGATAGCATGTAGAAAGAAAATGTTTTGATTTAAAATTTTAGGAATTAGGATTTTGTTATGCCAGATTAGGTATTTGTGAACCCCAGGCTTGAAGGTGAAGAGGATGTAGCAAGAGCCCAGTGGATAGGGAGAAACTGAACAGGACAAGGGATCATAAGTACAAGTGAGATGGAATATTATTAACAGTGAAAGATGATCAAGGAAGCTGAAGTTTGTGGTCAGAGAGTGGGCTTATATGTACACATACATTTACATAATTGGGATCATGCTTAATACAGGGTTTGTACCTTGGCACTAAAAATTCTTTGAACATAATTCAGTGGCTGACGTATCTACCATGTGGATGTATTTAACCATTTACCCTTTGTGGTTTCTCCCAGTGTTTAAAATTCTAAATAATGCTGTGATGAACATTCTTGTACATAAATTTAAGAGCCACTGAAAGCAAAAAGACAATTGCTCTTGTTCTCAGTAACTAAATGCTTTGCTTTCCCAGTATCCAAACCCCCAGGCAAAGGAAAGTAAGGGAAATCTAACAGAGTCAACATCAAATCCTGGTAGATCTTCATCTTAAATATTAATTTTTATAATGCTGACACTTTTAGTGAAAAGATTTATATATCGATTATTCTTGATTACATAATATGTTTGGTCTGATCACTACATTTGGCCTGATTACTTATGTACGTGCTGCAAGGACATTAATTTACTATAGAGTTCTCCTACAGTTTACTTTGCAAATCTAGAGATATACAATACTCAACACTTACTAAGGTCACAGGATTAATACTGTCTTGATAACTCATTTAAAAATTTTCATTTTGAACTTTAGAAAGCCGATCTAAATTACTATGCAGAGTCTAGGAAAACAAGATCTACAAATTTTCTCCAACTTGATTTCACCTGCTGTACTCATATATTTGGGTAAATTCCTCTCTTCACAAGGTTCCCCAAATTGAGTAGGTTCCTGGAATACTAGGCAGTGACCTTTGTTACCACCTGTAAAGTTGAGACCCAGTAAAGTCTGATAACAGACCAGATTTCCTGGGATGACTTTGTAGACATTGACTTCATAAGTAAAACCACCTTTGTTCCATAAAAAGTGGCTTGTCAAACCTTTTAAAATGGCATTGTTCTCAAATGTGACACTCCCATCAATTTGCTCAAAAACATCCTGGTAAAAAGGAAGACAGATTCTTATTAACCTATGCAAATAACTATTTTTCCATGAAAAGTGACTTAATAAGAGTTTCTGAACTCTAGGGGAATCAGTGAGTATCTGATAGTTTAAAATGTTTTATTTTATTTCACAAAAGCAGAGTTTATGAATTAATAAGAAAAGTGGAAGAAGAAAGAAAAAGGTCTTTTTCATAGAACCAGAAGATATAACATTAAGACAATATTAACATTATCCCAAACAAAAAAAACATAATAATTTCACTCATGAATTAATTCACTATTATATAATTAATCTTTGTTCTGATGCATTTGGTTCAGCAGTTTGCTTTCATGAAGCTGTCTGTTTCTAGATAAAAAGGGTGCTCAGCCATGAAAAGAAACAAAACTGATTTATTTGTAGTGAGGTGGACGGACCTAGAGTCTGTCATACGTAGTGAAGTAAGTCAGAAAGGGAAAAACAAATACCATATGCTAACACATATATATGGAATCTAAAAAAAAAAAAAAAAAGGTTCTGACGAACCTAGGGGCAGGACAGGAATAAAGACATAGAGAATGGACTTGAGGACATGGGGAGGGGTATGGGTAAGCTGGGACGAAGTGAGAGAGCAGCATTGACATATATACACTACCAAATGTAAAACAGCTAGCTAGTGGGAAGCAGCTGCATTGCACAGAGTGATCAGCTCGGTGCTTTGTGACCACCTAGATGGGGGGGATGGGGAGGGTGGGAGGGAGACGCAAGAGGGAGTGGATAGGGGGATATATGTATATGTATAGCTGATTCACTTCGTTATACAGCAGAAACTAACACAACATTGTAAAGCAATTATACTCCAATAAAGATGTTTAAAAAATGATAAAAGAAAAAAAGGGTCCTGGAAATCTGGCCTCAGTCCACTGGTAAGAGTCCGAAAGTTGTCTAAGAGATGCGTGCTCAGAAACCTGTACCCATGGAGTCTCATGGAAACCTGTATCCAAGAGTCTGTTCTTTGAGGTGTTAATAGTTTAGAGCACCTTTCACAGTCCTTTTCCATCAGGCTCTGAGACCATAGTTTTTTTGTGGAAGACAGAAATTCTGTCATATAGCATGTGTAGCATATGGCAGAGCTTTCAGGAAAGTATCAGAATAAAACTGAAACTATCTGTAGATGACAAAGATTTAATGGCTATGGGTGATTTACTACTGGTAATTTTTCAGTGTGAAAGGTCTGATGAGGAATTATAATAAGAATAATGCAACAAGAAATTTTTATCATTAGAATAACAATAACAGATCAGAGATTGTATGTAAGAATTAAAATGGTCAGCTCTGAAAATTGTTGGATGAATGCAAAATCATTGTTATAATTATTAATATGAACTGATTCAATAAAATGACTATTTTGTGTAGCTATCAATAGTTTCTATTTATCCATGTATATATTTACTTATTGAATGATAGTTTATGTTTAGGTAAAAGAATAGAAGCGATCTAAGTCATGATTTCTGGTATTGTATCATTTGGTTCTCTTCCTGAGGTTGCCATATCTATAAGGTCTTAGTTATTATTTTAATTAACACCATGTCACATATATGACAGTGTTGTAAGAGGTATGCTAAAATTCTACTGGTTTTAAAAAGTCAATTCAGTAAAGAAAAAAAGGATGTACTTTCGCCTATAAAGTTCTCATCTTCCCTAAACCAGCCCAACACAATAATTTAGATTACAATCGCTAAGTCTTACATTCTTAAAATCAATGGAACAGAAAAGATATGGAAGATTTTAAACTTCATTTTCATTAGTCAGTTATCTTCGAATTAGTCCTACATAACATTTATTTGATTTTTTAAATTATTAATTAAATTAATTACAGTTTAAGACTTCATTTTTTTAAGAGCAGTTTTAAGTTCACAGCAAAATTGAGGGGAAGGTACAGAGACTGCCCTTATATTCCCTTCCCCTACACTTGCATCACCTCCCGCATTACCAACCTCACTCACCAGAACGGTACACTTTTCACTGAAGAGGAACCTCCACTGACACAGCAAAATCACACAAAGTCCATAGATTATATTATATAGTTCACTCTTGGTGTTGCACATTCTATGGATTTGGACAAATGTATAATGACATATATCCATCATTATAATATCATACAGAGTATTTTCACTGTCCTAAAAATTCTGTTTTCTTTTTATTCATCTTTCTTTCCCCCTTAACCCCAGCCCGGGCAAACATTGATCTTTTTATTGTCTCCACAGTTTTGCCTTTTCAAGAATGTTATATAGTTGGAAACATACAGTAGGTTGTCTATTCAGATGGGCTTCTTTCACTTAGTAATATGAATTTAAGTTTCCACCATGTCTTTTCATGGCTTAATAGCTCATTCTTTTTAGTGCTGAATACTATTTCATTGTCCAGATATACCACAGTATATGTACCATTCACCCACTGAAGGACATCTCAGTTGCTTCCAAGTTTTGGCAATGAATGAAGCTCCTATAAATAACCATGTGCCAGTTTTGGTGTGGATATAAGTTTTCACCTCCTTTGGGTAAATACCAAAGGTAATGATTACTGGATCATATGGTTAATAGAATATTTAATTTTATAAGAAACTGCCAAACTGTCTTCCAAGGTGGCTGCACCATTTTGCATTCTCACCAGCAATGAATGAGAATTCCTGTTGCTTCACATCCTCACCAGCATTTGGTGGTGTCATTTTTCTAGGTTTTGGCCATATTTATAGCTATATGATAGTATCTCGTTGTTTTAATTTGCACTTCCCTGATGACATATGATGTTGAACATCCTTTCATATGCTTATTTTCCATGTGTATATTTCCTTGATGAGGTGTCTGTTAAGGTCCTTGGCCCATTTTTTAATTAGGTTATTTTCTTATTGTTAAGTTATAAAAGACCTTTGTATATCCTAGATAACAAACCTTTATCAGATATGCACTTATTTTAAGATTAGTAAAAGATATCAATTTTTATTCCTTTTTATTTTCTTATACCTTTCATTTACCAAGAAAAAGATTAAAATAAAAAATAGATATCCTTTGAAAAGAATCAATTCAAACATTTATTTGGAAGATAGTCTGTAAAAATGCAATTACCACTGAACCAGTAGGAGCTCAAAAATTTGGAGTTTAAAAAGACCTTTATATTATTGAATCACTGACTTGATCCCCACCCCTGGAAGATGAGCAAAGGAATGCTGATCAACCATCTCACTCTGAGATGTTAATTTAGCACAATTCCAGGAACTCATCAATTGTATAGACAAGCCATCCTATCAAAAGAGAGTATTTTTCTTTGAAAACATCTATGGGATTATTGATTTTTGAACATGTTGAGATCATAGTGTAGAGGCATAGAGCTTCATACATTTTTGATTATGTAAAGGACATGTTTCATAACTAAAATTGGAGAGTTTGGAAACTATCTTTCTTGAAACATGAGTCTGAACAAAGTCTGATATTAAATGCAAAGGTGTCTTTGATGTTTATGAATCCACACTTTTTTATTCAATAATTTGCTCATTGTTGTTATCTAAATTTTATATTTCATAAAAATAAATTCCACAGAAACTCCATGATTCAGGTTGCCTGAATGCACCTGCATGAAGATAGACACATAGGCACAAGTGCCAGTTTACACAGGAAACACTGAACTGTATAGTTTAATCATCAAAAGATTAGACAGAAAAAGTGAACTAGAAACACTTTAAAATTTGATTAAAATTTTAAATCCAGCAGTATTTATGATTTTATGTCAGTCTATCATCACAGAGTAAAGGAATATGAGATTTGTTTAATGAAGTCAAGAATTAGAAAAGGTAATTAACAGCAAACAAACAAACAAAAAACCTCCAGAACAAAACATAAAGCAGACAGTACAGTGCCTGGCCAAAAGCAGGTGCTAAATGACTGGTAGTGGCATTATTATTATTACCCCACCCAATTAAGGACCTAAAAATGCCTTGGTTCCTATAAAAACCAAGGGAAAAAATGGGAACTTTTGCTAGCAGCAGTTCTTTGTTGAATTTGGATGCCTCTTTTCACACTCAAATCCTTGGTGAAAGCATTACTCATAATATACTAATTTACATGGCTTATAAAGCAGACTGATCCCCAAATCGCCTTTTGTCCAGTGTCAGATGGAATATGCTGAAGTAATTTACAAAGACTAATAATAGTTTTCATATTTAAGCATCAACCAATGTGTGACTCTGTGCTGTACTGGATTCTTCAGATATCCAAGGGTAAGTAGATTTAATAAAATAAAAATTAATACTGATTTGCTACAATGTAAATATACTATATATTAGTAAAATTCTTGATTCTTTATACAATTGTATAAAATGCTTAACAGCAGAAAGGCATGTGTTTTCATTATTTCCAAATTATCATTATTCATTTATTCTCTACTAATGAAATATCAATATTTACCCCCAGTCTTATTGATATTTTTTATATTCCTAATGTAGCAGCATTTTTGTAGACAAAATTCAATGATTAGTAAAGTAAATGTTTCAAATAATCAAGAGAAAGTAAGATAACTTCTTTCCCAATGGGTGTTATGAACATTTATGATTAAATATTGGTGACCATTTGAAATTTTAGCTTTCCAGGCAAAGAGAAATAAGAATTTCCATTAATGGGGTCTACTAAATTCCACAGATATTTTCACCACATTCAAAGTAATTCTGGAGAGATAAACCAGCCCTGTTCATTGATGGTAAATTATTCAAGTAATTGTCAAACGATTGTTGTGTGGCAAGCCCACAGTACATTTTGCCAACTATCTGGTTTCTTCCTCTATTTATGGCTATAAATAGTTTAAGGAAATTTAATCCATATGTTTCTGATTCATTTACACTAACTTATGTTGTTTTAAAGAAACATACACATTCATGTAGGTTTTTTAGGTCTTCATTTTTGAGAACTAAAAATCCATATTTTCTCAGCTATAAATTAATTCAAGAAAAATTTAAATATTTTAGACTTGGCATAAGACATTTTCTGTCCTTGAAATTCCCAGTAATTAGGTAGTTTGCTTTTCCTTCTGTTCCTGAAAGCCAACCTACTTAGTGCCCTCTGAAGATTGAGTTTGGACCGCTGCTTCATAAAAAAATAAAAAATCTGGAAGGATTTAGGCCTATCCTAAAGTAGGTATAAATTAAGAAATGAAGGTATTAAGCTACATGAGAAAATGAGAGCATACTATCTTTTTTCTAATTTTAAATAACATAATTTTTATTTACATAGAAAATATGTTTTCCCAATGTGAATAATTATTTGGATTCACAGTCTTAAATCATAACTTATCTGGCCATTTCATCCTACATCTTGTGATGCCAAAGGATGAGGAAGTATGAAGACTATTCTGCAAAAAGAGGTTAAAGAAGGAGCTATAAGAGGCAAACACAGCTAAAGAAAGACCTACAGGTAATACCCACCATGCAAACTCATGAATTCAGTAATTATAAAGTGTGAATTATAAAATGGAGAACTGTGGAGAGATAAACATTTAAAAGTCTCACACAGATGTGGACAAAATAGTCTAATTATTACTGTGGTGTGATACGTGAAACTTAAAAAAAGGACGACCATAAACCTTAATTCATTTATTCATGTTTTCTTTAAATGTATACTTTAAAGTCCCCATTAAGTTACAAACATATATTCGTTTAAAAAACCGAATATGATTCAGTCCCTCTCTGTAAGGAAAACATAATCTGGCAGGAATAAAAACAAAAAAATTCCAATTTTTTTATCCTCTTAATTGTATAACAAAAAATAGTAATAAAAATAGTAATAGTAAGATAACTCCTTTGTGGCTGAAAGGAATTATTTTCACTGAAAGGGTTAATTTTAATTTCAATATTTCCCTGCTGAATTTGCCAAAAATGATGTCAATTAATACTTTATATATGAATAGAATTTTAGGTGTAAGCATTTATCTGGTAGGAAATAATCAGTTTCACTTGACTTTCTAAGTAGTCTTCAGTGACCTTTAGTCATCCAGATGGAATTGAGCACCAAGATGCTTTTCTATTTCATGGGATAATGAGCAGTTAGTTAAATGAGCTGTAAAGTACATAGTAACTGTGCCAGAACAAATTTTATTCTTTAATGACTACTGATATAGTGAAATTATTCATCATTTCTCCTCTTATCCCACTCAATTTAAGACTTTGTCAGTTCAAGAAAGAAATTTAATACTGACGTGAACAAAGATAACTTGGGGTTTTTTTTTTGTTTTTTATTTTTTCAATTTGTGAACATTACTGCACTGAATCCATCTGGAGATCTGAAGGGTACAATATTTTACAGCACAGTAATGTCCCTGTAACTTTATGCAAAGCTGAGAGACCTTCAATGTCCAGCATGGCAAACACTAGCCATATGTGGCTATTATAAATTAAATCGAAAATTCAGTTTCTCTTTCATATTAGATGCATTTCAAGTGCATTTCTAGGATCAGAGTTTTCAAATTGCCTACACTGCTGCCTCCACCTAAAAACACATTCAAATTTTGAATCCCATGACTCACTTGTTGGTTGAATCAGTCTCCCCAGAAGACATGTTGAAGTTCTAAACACCAGTACTTGTCGTATTTGGAAATAGGTTCTTTGCAGACATAATCAAGTTAAGATGAGGTCATACTAGATTAGAGTGGGCCTTAAACCCTATGCCTGATATCCTGATATCCTTAAAAAATGGGGGTATTTTGGACACAAGCAGATCAGAGACACAGAGTGAAGATGGCTGTGTGAAGACAAAGGCTGAAATGTGGGTTCTGCTGCCACAAGCCAAGGAATTTCAAGGACTGCCGGCAATCACCAGTAGTTAGAAGTAACAAGGAAGGTTCTTCCTTAGAGCCCTCTTGGTTTTAAACTTATAGCTTCCAGAACTATGAGAGAATAAATGTCTGCTCCTGTAAGCTATGAGTTTGTGGTAATTTGTAAGTGCAGCCCTAGGAAACTAACAGATAACTCTTATAGTTTATAAATACTAGTCCATTGAGAATCAATTGTGAAAGCCTAAAAGCAACAAGGTTTGACCCATAAAGGCTCACTATCTATGGAACATGCCTAACTAGTATTATTTTCTTCACCAGCCCTAACAGCCCTTCTGTCCTTAGAGATGATGTAAGGTGGATAGAGCGTGACCTTGTTTCTGTTCATGGTCATCATTGGTATACTACTGCAATGTAATAAATTCAGTGAATAGTAAAAATCTTAATGAAATTAACTTAATTGACCTGAATTTGATACTACCTTAATATCTTTATTATTTCCATTTCTGTGTGCCTCACAGATTTGGAAGCATTTTAATATACATGTTCATTTGATCCTCACCAGAACCATGTGAAGCTGGCTAGATTGAACTCATAAAAAAAATTATAAAGGGCTTCCCTAGTGGCGCAGTGGTTGAGAGTCCGCCTGCCGATGCAGGGGACATGGGTTCGTGCCCCGGTCCGGGAAGATCCCACATGCCACAGAGTGGCTGGGCCCGTGAGCCATGGCCGCTGAGCCTGTGCGTCCGGAGCCTATACTCCGCAACGGGAGAGGACACAACAGTGAGAGGCCCACATACCGCAAAAAAAAAAAAAAAAAAAAAAAAATTATAAATGTATTCCTTAAGGACAGGAGCAGTGTTTTATACTTCTCTCTATTTTCAGTGAAAGACATTAAGTACTAAGAAAATGTTTTCTTTTGTTTCGAATGAATCTCCATTTCCCAAACAGAGAAGTAACTTTGAGAAGCTAAGTCTGTAAGGGCAGACATGAATTTTGGACTCTGCTTACCTGACTCTATTTTATTTTTCTGTTTATTTTTACATTCCCATACTGCATTTGGGAGTTAAAGTGGTAATCTCTCATTAGGAATAGGCTATTTCTGCCATGAATGCATGGATATTAAAAACACCTTAGCTTGTCCCTCATTCATTTCCAAAATTTACTGATGCAATGTAAGGTGAAAAGATCCACCAATTTGAATAAATTAAGAAAGTGTTTTGAGCACAATATCTCCAACTCTCCTTTAAAAGATCCACCTATACAGAGTGGGGGTGGGAGAGGCAGCGAAGACTAGACTTTCACTTCGATTTGCTTTTATAACTTTCTAGAATTTATAATTTTTTTGTTTTTGTTTTGTAAATGTCTCACAATCATAACCTTATTTGAGCTGCAAATTAGTTCCTTCAAATAGGAAGGCTCAAAAAAATTAAGTAATTTTCTTGGACTCATATAGCCAAATGGCAGATCTAGAAAATGGCAAAATTACTAAATAGCAAAACATTTCTTGCTTTTAGTGAAGCCAAGGCCTACTTTGGAACTGAGGGCAGAACCAATGTTCAACATCTATATGCTATTATATTATCCCTGTGGCCTGGGGTCTAGGTGATTTCCTCCAAGTCCACCCTAATACCCAACTCATAATAACCTCTTGGACTCTTAATGAGGATCTGGGTTGATAAAACTTCACTAATTTAACAACAAACATCTCTGCAGATATCTGCTATATTGTAACCTATATGAAAAGTGAAAAACATTTTTTAAAAGGGGTGGGGCTTCCCTCGTGGCGCAGTGGTTAAGAATCCACCTGCCAATGCAGGGGACACGGGTTTGAGCCCTGGTCCGGGAAGATCTCACATGCCACAGAGCAACTAAGCCCGTGCACCACAACTACTGAGCCTGAGCTCTAGAGCCCGCGAGCCACAACTACTGAAGCCCATGTGCCACAACTACTGAAGCCCATGTACCACAACTACTGAAGCCCGCGCATTTAGAGCCTGTGCTCCGCAACAAGAGAAGCCACCGCAATGAGAAGCTCTCGAACCGCAAAGAAGAGTAGTCCCCGCTCGCCACAACTAGAGAAAGCCCACGTGCAGCAACGGAAGACCCAACGCAGCCAGAAAATAAGTAAATAAATAAAATAAATCTATTAAAAAAATCTCTGGTGTTTGGGACCTAAGTAAATTCAAAACTGAGCAAAATAAAGTTCCCTTAAATTAGATAATCCCGTGCAATGGTGATTAAGTAACAAAAAGGATGTTTTGTTTTTTTTTTTTTAAGTACAACAAATAATTTATCCAATAAGGGCAAGAATTATTATTCTGGGCATCTCTACAACCCAGTGTTCATCAGGATATGATCAAATAATCCATAATTTCTTTATTTGCCTGAGAGAGATTTCCTACCCTAATAGCAATCTCATAAAGGGCCTAAGTGCATATTCTATGCAATATAATTTCACATAAAACTGAAGCAAAGTGATCTTATTACAACAGTGCATGGCAAATGGTAGGCTTTCTCTAGGCATAAAATAAATAGAAAAAGAAATAGATGAAAAAGTTGGAATTCAGAGTTATTTGGAGTCTATATTTCCATGCACCTTTAGATGTGATGTTATTTCGACTAGATGTTAGTATCCTCCAGGAACTTTCAGGTGCTTTGGTTAATTAGCTCTAGAACCATCATAAAATAAGGCACCAAGAAAGAATATGCTCAGACTCAAAACTAAATGCCCCAAATTCAAAACAGTTTACTATGCCAGAATGACTTACAAATAAAAGTTCAGTTTTATAAGGCGACATAAAAGATTGTTACTTAAGAGGCAAACTCATCTAGAAAGCTTTATTGCCTCCATAATTTATTATGGAATTAGTCCATTCATGTTTGCACCAGGTCAGTTCACTGAAGGGAACCTGCATGTTATCCAAATCAGACTGAGTAGTATAAATCGAGAATCCCAAATGGAGAACTAAGCACACTTCAAAAAGCCAGCCATATGGACTGTGTTTCTGAATGGTTTTACTTAAGTCATTAAGACTAGCCAAAAAAAAAAAAATCAACCAAGGCTATTTTTCCTACTAGTCTGTGGGTAATCTAGAAAGAAAAAATATTTTTGTTAAAATATAAAAATAAGTGCTTTTGTTTCAAAATAAAGAACTTTTCAGGAAGAGCTCTTGCTCTCTTCCTCTCATTGTTCCTCATAAAATTACATTAAATATATTTGGAAAAAAAGGTCAGAGAAAACATGCTAAGGTACTGATTCTTAGATATCTGGAAAGCTTTGAGTTTATTCTTAAGACAGTACAGTTTTGTTGATCAATTCTTACTGACTTCAAATTTAAAAATGCATTCTCTATGTGATTGAACATGAAAAAAGCTGCTTTCTTGGACAAATAAGTACTCATTATAAGGGGGAAAAAGATCAGGTTAGCAATTCAGAAAAACTGAATTTGGATACTTTCTCCACCTTTTATTAATAATTTGAAAAACCATAGAATTCATTATCATCAACTCTGAATCAGGGAATATGATGACCATGAGCCAAGTGAAGGTTAAATGTTAGAGAATCAAATGAGATGATGTTTGTGAACAACATTTAAATATCTAAATTGCATTAATATGAGATATTTTTATTAATGGACACATTTAATTATAAATTATACAGCAAAGTTCGATACCATTTTTAGCTTTCTGAGAAAATGTAAATTTCTAGCCAACAGTAGTATCTTTCTTGTAATTCGATAATACCTAAAGTATATCATGAATACATTAATAACATATAACATATTAATACTTGTATTATCATAAATATTATTAATTCTAATATTGTGCAATAACTTAATATAATATCTAAATTGTGTGACTGATACATTGACATATGTACATTACATACATAATGACATCATTAATACATAATAACTATTACTCCATTCATGTATATGTATATGTAGATACACACACATATATATATCTGTGAATAAACACATCTCCATCTATACGTTTCATTTTTAATTAAGAGACCCCAGTAGGATCAAGAGGTCACATCTATATGATAAAAAATCTATTTTTATAAGAAATTTATGTATATGATAAAAAGATATTCCCTATAAAATTTCATCCTAAAAGTGAGTTTCAAATAAATATATTTCTTCTTAATAAATTTCTCTTAAATTTTTTTTGAATAACTTTAACATCTCATGAATGAGAAGACAGGGTGACAAAATTAAATCATCATTCTCCAGAGTATTAAGATAAAGTAAGAGGGGAATATGTTTCCCTCTACTCTCAGGTTCACATGCTACTTTATCTTTCATATGCCTTTGATACCCATCTCTCCATTATTTATTTTCTTTTGCCATTATTTTATTGACAAGAAATTTTAGGAGTTTCAACTTCCCTTTAACAATATTTCTTACTTATGTTAACTTATAAAATAGGGCTTAGCTTTCAGTCATACCATGAAGTATTTTATGTCTATGTATACTTGAAAGCCCAGTAATTTATTTTTCTCTGTCTGCTGTGTGCTACTGCAAGCCTGGAATCTGACCCATAACTTCAACTCAAGACCCCACTCACCTATCACTTTTCGAAATGCTTAACCAAACACTCTTAACTAGTCAAAAGTCAGATATAGGAGAGTCTCCTACTGGGCATCCTCAGTGCTGCGTGGCTCATTGACAGCTGGTGAGAAGGCTCTTGTTAAGCATGTCTGATTTGCCCTGGTTTATGTCTCCTGTTTTACTGGAAAAGACGTCAGCAGGTCACTGGTTGGGACTTCACAGCTGAGCACTAAAGATGTGAAGTGTAAACGATGATTAAGTGCCTGCACAATTCTCAGATTTCCAAAGCTCCAGCTTCACAGGTGTTCAAATTGCAGCTGGAACTAAGGTCTTATTTTTATCAAAAGTTAGGTGTCTATTTTAATTGTGGAAAGCAGAAGGTATTGACTGAAGTACACTGGTTTTGTTGACTGGTACTCATGTAGAGAAAGCTAGTAAGTTGATCAAAATGTTTTATAGACCATCTTCTGGACCCAGGTGAAAGGTAAAGAAAATGGTATCTTGGAATCTTGTCTTAAACAGATTAATAACACTAATTTACCTATGTCATGCTGTAGCATGCCAAGCAGTGTAAAGAATGGTGAAGGAAATGAACACCTTTGTTCAATGATTTAGAGAACTACTCAAGATGCTTCATTCAGAATGGACATTTTTTTTTTAAATTTGCCTGTTTTGAACTTTTTTTTTAACAGAGAACAGGAGTATTTATTTATTTATTTATTTTTAAATTTATTTATTTATTTTGGGCCGTGTTGGGTCTTCGTTTCTGTGTGAGGGCTTTCTCTAGTTGTGGCAAGCGGGGGCCACTCTTCATCGCGATGTGCGGGCCTCTCACTATCGTGGCCTCTCTTGTTGCAGAGCACAGTCTCCAGACGCGCAGGCTCAGTAGTTGTGGCTCACGGGCCTAGTTGCTCTGCAGCATGTGGGATCTTCCCAGACCAGGGTTCGAACCCATGTCCCCTGCATTAGCAGGCAGATTCTCAACCACTGTGCCAACAGGGAAGCCCCCAGAATGGACTTTTGATGGTCATTTTCAAGCACTTTGAAGAGCTGTCTGTGGAACAGAGAGGCATTTTGTTTTTCTTTGTATAATTCTAGAGGGCAGTGTCACGGCTAGAAAGTGAAGGTTACAGGGCAGCAGGTTTCAATTCAAAATAAGGACAAAATTCCTAGCCACTGCAACTTACAAAAATTTAAACTAGAGTTGATAAAGTCTCCTTTACTGGAAATGTTCAAGGAGCAGCGAACATTTTCTACAGTGGTTGCAGTGGCAATCCCACATAGAATGGAATTTTGGATTAAATGAGATTTATGATCTTTTTGATGCTAAGGTTTAATGATTCTAAGATCAAATGAGGTTTGGGCATACAAAGGGAATTCATCTTAAGCCAAATGCCACTGTCTTTGGTTTGGTAAACTAGAAAGAATGCAGGTTTTGAAGTTCAAAAACCAGGAGTTAAATTCTAGTATCTATTTACTGGTTACTTTGGCAAATCACTTAAATGCCATTATAGCTTCCTCATCTCTAAAGAGGATTATGCAATGTTATTGTGGGAATTAAATTAATGGAAAACCCCAAACACTGTGTCTGGCATTTATAAATATATTCAACAAAGCTAACTAGCATTACTACTATCATCACATATGTTTAAATATTTGATATGACTTTCAATGCACCACTACACATGAAATGTATCTCATGCAGCCGGTGTGTGTGTGTGTGTGTGTGTGTGTGTGTGTGTGTGTGTGTATGTGTGTAATATTAAATGGATCTGCCTATCTTTCTCTTACCTCCACCATTAAATCCAAGTTCTGGCTAGGCTATGCTGGCAATACTGTAACAGTCTAACTTTTTGGACTCTTCCTTTTTCCCGCAAGCTTGTTTGAATCTTTCAGCCAAATTACATATCAATCTCCATAACGTAATTTCTTTTTAAAATCTTCACAGCTGATTCATACTTTGAGTATGAAAAAAAAACACTAAATTGATATTAGATAATTATTTTACGTTGAAGATTAAACCCAACTGCTTAAACACACAGTAATGGATCCTTCTTGTGTTTACCCTTAACAAGGAATCTCTTTTGCAGCTACACTAGCTGTTTTGTTCTTTTTTCCATTCACAGTGAGTATGCATGTTTGCTTTCCCTCCATTAGTCCTCTGTTTGCAGTCCTGAAGTTTTTGCTACACCATTCAGTTACTATGAGGACTACCTTCTTTTATTCACTCAGCCAGGTCCTCTCATTCCATTAATACTTTGTTTCCCCAAAACAAAGGTTTTCCAAGGAGACTTTCTAGGTGAATACTAAACCCACAGCTCACCATGCTCATGAGTTGATGTATATTTTGTTTTATTGAATTTATATCTACTGTTTGATATCTGCATAGCTTCCCCAGAAACTTTTAATTTATGCTCTATATTCCCTATAATTCCTATTATTGGGGTATACATGCAATAAACACTGAACACATACATGAGCCCCAGTCTTTTAAATTTTTACTAACCTTTTTATTTGTGAGAAGCAACTAGTCTTACAATTCACTAAAGGATTAGAAAATTTGAATCTATTTTAAAAAGCAATCATGGATAAATGAAGTTGGTAGGAAAATTTGTTAACTGGGAATGTAATGAAATATGAACTTACAAATGTATGTACGTATGTGTGTATCTGAAAAAAAGAGTGATCCTTCATATTATATAGAAAAAACATATATGCATCATAAACATTAGCTTTTAGGTCTTTCTTAGGTAAAAAGCAAAAATTATTTCGTACATGTTATAGATGGTGTTTGAGGGTAAAATGATACTCCTGCCTAGAGAAAAAAATTAGATGTCTTTCTTATCTTAAACTAAATTTGGGGTTAATTTTTGACATCCACTTAACTAGAAGTTCAGGGAAAATTAATTATTTAGATAAATTATAAGTCAGAAAACTTTGTGTTGAATATATGACCTTGTCCATAGAATTACTATAACTAGTAAAAAAGTATGTGTACAAGAAAAACTACTGTGTTAGGCAGACTAATAGCACCCCATAGATGTCTATGCCCTAATCTTCTGGACCTGTATATATATGTTAGTTTATATTACTAAAGCAAGTTTGCAGATATGACTACGTTAAGGACCTTAAGATGGGTAAAGTAGCCTGTATCATCTAGGTGTCCCAATGTAATCACAGGGTTCTCTAAAGAGTTAGAGAAGGATATGTGGTGATGAAAGCAGGTCAGAGTGATGTGATATAGATGTGAAGATGCTAGGCTGCTGGCTTTGAAGATGGAAAAAGGACTCATGAAGCAAGGAACACAGCCACCTCTGGGAGCTAGAAAAGGCAAAGAAGAAACAGGTTCTTCCCTAGAGCTCTATTGACACCTTGATTCCCAGTAAAACCCATTTCAGATTTCTGACACCTAGAATAGTAAGATAAAGAATTCCTGTTGTCTTAAGTCACTAAGTTTGTGGTCACTTATTACAGAAGCAATAGGGAACTAGTACAAACACTAATTAATGATCTTGTTTCAATCATTAGCTCCTGTGCATAAGGAAAGTATAGAAATGAAGCCATCTATGGTTCTGTTTCTGTGATGAGATTTGCCCATGTAGAAAATTGTCAGGAATTTAGAAGAAAAAGATAAAGTGGGAAATCTGTGCATCTCTTTCAGAAAGTTGTAGCAGGGGATGGCTTTATAAGCATGTGACCTGCGGTGTCATACAGGGCCCCATGATTAGAAAGGCCCCTTGCGTACTTTAACGCTATGCTGTCACATCTCAAAATCCTGAACAATTTTTTAATAAAGTGTCCTGCATTTTTATTTTGCACTGAGCCCTACAAATTACATAGTCAACCCCGGCTGTAGCCTTACTGTTTAGAGTTATTTTAATACTCTCTTAACTCAGAAAGACAAGAGTTACAGCAAACAGCTAAAAGGAGGAGGAGGAGGAGGAGGGAGAGGTGACAGACATCAGGGAGAAGAAAAAAAGCAAAGCTATGCTATAGCTCCCCAAATTTTTCTGTACATGTAATCTTCCCTCCTCTTCCAAATCTTTATATCAGAGTTTATATAAGAGGTAAGCATGATAGCCCTATCATGGTCACTTTCTACCTAGTGGTGTTAAGAAAATGAAAAGTACTTCTCCACCTTTAATTCAATATATGTTTGTTGGACTGTAGAATTATATAAGACAGTTGAAAAGCTCCAAAAAAAAAAAAAAAAAAAAAAAAACCTGTAGAACTATTGGGTAGCAAGTAGACTGATACACTTATGGCCACAAAATGCCATCCTAAAAAAAATAATTAGAAAATTTGAATTAATGAAAAATCAATCAATCACAACTAAATAAAATCAGTAGAAAAAATTAAACTTGATATTTGTATAACTATACATTACAAAACTACATCATCATCATCAAACACTTTCATACCCAACTCCACCCTGTTACTTCATAAAACATTCTTGATTTCCAAAATCCTAAACCATACTGACCCTTTCTATAAACAAAGACTAATACTCATTACCCTTTTGATGGAATCCATAATTCAAATGGAATATTAAAGTCAACTAGTCAAGAAAAGGTTCTACATACAGTATAACAATGGATATATATATATTCAAAAATCATGTATGTATCCATTAAGTGCCATTTATTATATTTGTTGTATATTTAAGTGTAAATTTAAGTCAATAAAGAAAAACATTCCTTTAGAATAACTTCTCAGAAGTTGTGTAATCGCTGCTTTATTTTAGAAGAGAAGGTGTGCAATAGAAACCACAAAAGTACAAGTTGCTAATATTTGTAATTAACTTCACTGACATTATTAATAAAGCCAGTTTTTAAATCAAATAATAATAAAAGGAAAATATTGTATTTGGCTTAGCCTAATACATAGCTGATATTTCGAAGTATTGCCTTTGAAAACAGCATGTTGTAACCAGAAAATCATTGAATTTAGGGGGAAAAAACGATCTGGGTTTGATAGCAAACCCTGTGTGGATTTGGGCAAGTCACTTTATATCTCTGGCTATTAATTTGTTTTCATCCACAAACAAGAAGTCTGGACCAAATCACTTCCAAGGTGGGTGGATCCCAACTCATTTCAATATTGCTTCTAAAGGAATTTTCCAGAGAGGAAGTTGTTGCTACTATGACTGGTTTAAGAGTAAATAATGTTCTTTAAAAATGTGTTATCAAGTTTCAAGAATGTTAAAAACTTCTCTGCTGATTTAATCCAAAATCATTCCTACAGCAAAATTCATAAATAATAAATATTATCTTATTAATCCATATTTTAGTTTAGCTGGGTCTCAGATCAAGTTAGTTCCTCAAGGAATGTAGTCTTCTTTATAAAAGAAGGTGATGAGATGTAATCTTCAAGAAATTAAATTGTAAAAACAATCTCGGTATTGTACATGCAAATATAAATCTGTTATTGCCTTTCCGTATCTATCAAAACACATTTTAAATTGTGCTGATCTTGTATGCGAGTAGCCGTCTTATTAGAAATTGTGGCTGTATGTGCTAATGTCTCCCCGGATTTCTTGGGAGTTTGCTATCTAACCATCAAAGCAATAGAAATGAATCATGATTACTGCAAGGCTTTGAAGAAAAAAGAAAAGTCAGAGCATTTTAGAGGTTCTAGATGTCTGAGGCATTGACAGTTTGCACAATACACATGAATGGGTTTCTCTTTAGATCATTTAAAATAGCTTCAATATGTTTATTAGGAAGGTAAAATATTTTCCACCTTCTTGTGTTTGTTGCAACTAACAAAATGTGAATCATTTGTGCATGTGTGTGTTCTCTAGGCATTTTTTTGTTTGTTTCAACATTTGTTAAAATGTAACCTTGCTTAAAAAATAGAATATAATAATTTCAAAGACTAGAAGAAAGCTTAAATTTTTGAAATTTTGCATAGGAATTACCAATCACCGAAATAATTCCGAACAAACATTTAAAACTAGTTCCTCCTTACCTTAATGTATCTCCTACGTTGAAATTCTCTTAAAGTTTTTATATTCACAGGTTATTATACACATAAAATATGTCATTTATAGTGTACAGGCCCTTATAAACCTTTAGGTTCTTTAGCTTTTTTTGTTGTTGTTGTTATACTTTGGCCTATTTAAAGTACATTTTAAAGTAAAGTCCAATTTACTTTAGTGAAAAGAAAAAAAAAGTAAATAATGAATCGTGAAAGTGAGATTCTTGCTTTTTGAATTCTATTACCTTTTGAATGAGAAAAAATGTTAACATTTCTCAAGTTCTGAAATGATCTAAAGAAAATGCTCTAAAATGTAAGATCCATAGAGACACCTGTGATGTTATAAATTTAGACTCAAGTTTGCACAAATCAAATTGTTATCTTATAAATACAGTAATAAGTAAAAAGTTGCTACTCCATTAAAATTAATTTCCCATTAAACATTGAGAATAGTTTAATCACTTGCTTTTTCATATTAATGTAGGCTTAGTCTAAATATCATCATCATTGTGCTGTCAGAAATCTAGTGTCAAATTGACTGTCATATATATTTTTTTCTAACCACAGGCAGGAAGGATATTTCTAAATGAACTGTATACAGCCTCATCTTAAATAAAATGTCTTCTTTCTGACTATTTAAAACAACTCTTAGGAAAATGTTTATTTGACTTTAAGAAGTAGTTTACAATCTCCCACTTAATAAAGCTCATACATTTTAACCTGTCATTCAAGAGCCTACACAACCTGGTGCCAACCTATCTTTAGAGCTTTATCTCCTCTGATCCACTTTGACACATCCCAAGCTGCTAAACTATTTATTTTCCTAAATATGTTTTGTGTTTTCCTGCTTACCTGTCTTGCTTAAGTTATTCTTTCTGCTTTGAACGTCTTCCAAGTTGTCTTTGCATTTCCAAAGTCTCACCTACTGCAAGGCTCAGATCCAGGGCTGGGTCATTATCAAAAACATCCAGACCCCAGTCTCTCCTATATCCCCATCTTCCCTTGCCACATCAGTGTCCAATTAGCTCCCGTTCTTCTGCAATTCTAAAACTCTCTTTTTCATATCCCTAAGAGTAATTAGCACATCCAAATATATATTGTACTAAGGATATTTGTATACACTTAGTTCTCTTATAAGGTTGAAAGATTCCATATTTCAGGCCAGAAAACGTATTTTTTTAGCTATTTGTAATCCCCATATCATCAAGCATGTTGTCGTTTGAGAATGTGCACACATGTAAAATAACACCTGAATGAGTATGTAATTAGTAAGAAGGGAAGGGAGAGTGTCCTATTGCTTTCATTATAATTGCTAACATGGATAGTCTTTTAACATCATGGTTCAATTATAATTGCTTATACAGTCTTAACTTATCCAATATAACTGTTTTTAGTCAGTCTTGAGAAGATTTTATACCATCGTAAGAAATAGTCAGTTAAAAAACTCCACTCTTTGAAACTTTTACAATCCTAGAGGACAAGTCATCACTCTTTAACCCGCCCCCACCCCCGACTTAACCCAAGGCTGTAATAATGTTTTATTATTTATAAAGAGATTTATATTTCCAAAGCACTTAAGAGCTATTAATTTGTTAAGCCAAACAACATACAGTAGAACAAGGTGAGTGTGATTAAATGCATTTGACAGATAAGAAAACAGCAGTAATGAGAAAGTGGTCTTTTCATAGCCAGCAGCAGTCTGGAGTTTCTTTGAATGCTAGAACTGTACTTTTTCCACTGTAAAAACAACCAAACAATGGACCTGCCCTTATTTACTTTATTGTCAATTATTCTTCATTTCCACAGCCAAACAGTTAGGGGCAAATCCTATGTTAATGATGTTTAGTTAAAATATATGACTAATTGTAACGTTTTAAAATTTTGCTGTTACAATTATTGAGGTAAGAGTACTATTCTCTGCTTTTAGTTTAAATCTGTGGAAATACTGATTAATAATCAAGCATTATAATTCCTTAAATACTACTGAAAAAGTAATAGTAGCTGGATAAATAAAATGAGATCTACAACTCCATTTTGTGGCATTTGTCATTTATACTGGGTTGAAAAACAACCTTTCCAAAAGATTTCTGATTTCTATTTGTTAACTCTAAAATTATGAGGAAATACACGTACATATATGATAAAAATGTCATCTCTAAAATATAATATGCATTTGTCTTCAGACATATAAATCTTACCATAGATAACTTTTCCCACCAAAGTTTTAGTTCCCTACTTGTCAATGCAAAATTGATTTGAAAGTAGATTTTCTCCTCTTATGCTCAAGGTTGTGATTTGGGGTGACATGATAATAAATTATTTGAAGTTATTTTCTCTCTAGTCCTGGACCAAACAAATCTCCAAAGAAATTGTCTGTCTCCACTCAGTATCTCAGGAATGTAATGTTATTTTATCCCAGCGGGGATGAGGGTTTTTCACCTTTATTTACGGCTGGCATTTTTATGCTTTTGACTCAGGCAACCACTTTCTCACTGTGATGCCATTTATTTCCTGAGAGAGGTTAAGGTAATTTACTATTGTTGAATACATTTATTGCTCACTCTGATGCAAAGAGTTAGACACATGACTCCTGTTAGTGTCAATCCTAGGGGTCCACATGTAAAAATCAGGACTTTGCATAAAAAGCATCAGCTTCCTTTGATGCAAAACCTTAAAAGTGTTTGCAATATGCCAATATACTCAAGCACACATGAACTACAAGTGGAAATTCAGAACTCTGGGAAGAAGGTGGAACCAATTATAGAATTTCGATACCAAGTGGTCACCTGCATGAAGAAGGATCTGGATTGGCTGTTGAACCTACACATTTTAAACCTTCTGTTAATTCTTACTTTCAACTTATTATGTAGATGTAACAAAAACACTAAGGTTTAAAATAAATTAGCAATTAGAATATATATATTTGAGCTAAATTGCTCATACCATTTAAGCAAATTTCTTTGCAATTCCATGCATCATTTTCCTGTTAGTATAACTTCAGTCATTTTCACACAGTCATAAAAGAACTTACCAACACTTGGAACATTACCGCTGAACTAGAGTGTCTAAGAAAACAACTTTCTCTGAAATGACTAATACAGGCACCTCTGGGTAAAAAAGGCTCATCCTCCAAAGCAACCAACACAGGTTAAACTTTTAAATGTCTTTAATCCACTCTCCTTTCAAGTATCTGGAGGGAAGTAAGAGTGCAAGGGTCAAACCTACATCTGAGTTTAATTACAAGACACTGTATTGGGATACCACTTGAGACCTTTTTTCCTTCAAGTTACAGCATATGTTATGCTTAAAGGTGGAAAGACTATTTTCTCCCTTCACATCACTGAAAATCCAGACCTCTCGCCTCATTTAGGTACTTTGATGTTTTCACTGGGCTTGGGGCTACTAGAGGAATTGATTTAAGGGAGACTTCTGTTTTAACATCATGATTTCTTTAAATGGCAAAATAATTGACAAATGGCTGGCTCAAATGAAGTCTTTTATAAGAGACATAAAACAATGCCAATTTTTCCAATCATAAAAATGATAGTACAATTCTTCATAATTCTGTCTCTAAAATGTTAAAGAAAGTAAATTTAAATTAATGGACACATGCAAATTCACTGTTTACAGCATAGGTATGCATACATATATATATATATATACATGCATGTATATGTATATATTCCTACGTACATATATGTGTATATATGCTTTATAAATAGAAAGTACATAAACTGTGCAAGTATCTTGAAACTGCATATGCTGCTTAGTGACTTTAGTGTTTAACAGCTGCTTTTGTTACATAGTAAAATCCATGAGGCACTAATCACTAAAGATTACCTCTAGGTAAAGTAATAATAACACTCTGACCTATGTAGTTAGCCTTTCCACTCACTTGTACCACACAGTGATTTTTTTTTAATGCAAGGTGGGAATGAAACCGAGCATCTGGGGAGCATTCCTGCCCCATCCTGATAAGACTTTCCTTCCACCCGCTACGCACTAAAGCACATTGAACTGAGGTTTAAATATACCAACCCGTCCCTTGTCCTTCACTGTCTATAGTATGGAAGTACAGGGCACTGATCCCTTTCCAAATAAATTCCCAACTATATGGTAATTGACTCCAAATAAAATAAGCTACTAAAAAAGAAGCTCTTTCCTACCCTCTCCCTGCAATGGCTAAACAAGTTCCAAAACTTAGTCTCAGACAGAGAAACAATCACACAAACATAATCAAATGTATGTACGTAGAAACTGATTTATGTACTGGATTTTTTCTATGTTTTTTTCTTTTATTTTTAATAAATACTTTATTTTAGAATAGATTTAGATTTACAGAAAAAAATTACAAAGCTAATACAGAGAATTCCTGGGCATTCTATAAGCAGTTTCTCCTGTTACATCTTAAATTGGCATAGAACATCTGTTACAATTAATGACCCAATATTGATAAACTCTTATTAGCTAAAGCTCATACTCTATCCAGATTTCTTAGTTTTTAACTTAATGCTTGTTTTCTATTCCAGGATTTCCTCTATAATATCATATTGTGTTTAGTTATTATGTATATTGAAGAATCCTTGCATTCCTGGAATAAACCCCACTTGATCATGGTGTATGATCCTTTTAATGTGCTGTTGGATTCTGTTTGCTAGTATTTTGTTGAGGATTTTTGCATCTATGTTCATCAGTGATATTGGCCTGTAGTTTTCTTTCTTTGTGACATCCTTGTCTGGTTTTGGTATCAAGGTGATAGTGGCCTCGTGGAATGAGTTTGGGAGTGTTCCTCCCTCTGCTATATTTTGGAAGAGTTTGAGAAGGATAGGTGTTAGCTCTTCTCTAATTGCTTGATAGAATTCGCCTGTGAAGCCATCTAGTCCCGGGCTTCTGTTTGTTGGAAGATTTTTTATCACAGTTTCAATTTCAGTGCTTGTGATTGGTCTGTTCATATTTTCTATTTCTTCCTGAGTCAGTCTTGGCAGGTTGTGCATTTCTAAGAATTTGTCCATTTCTTCCAGGTTGTCCATTTTATTGGCATAGAGTTGCTTGTAGTAATCTCTCATGATCTTTTGTATTTCTGCAGTGTCAGTTGTTACTTCTCCTTTTTCATTTCTAATTCTATTGATTTGAGTCTTCTCCCTTTTTTTCTTGATGAGTCCGGCTAATGGTTTATCAATTTTGTTTATCTTCTCAAAGAACCAGCTTTTAGTTTTATTGATCTTTGTTATCGTTTCCTTCATTTCTTTTTCATTTATTTCTGATCTGATTTTTATGATTTCTTTCCTTCTGCTAACTTTGGGATGTTTTTGTTCTTCTTTCTCTAATTGCTTTAGGTGCAAGGTTAGGTTGTTTATTCGAGATGTTTCCTGTTTCTTAAGGTGGGATTGTATTGCTATATACTTCCCTCGTAGAACTGCTTTTGCTGCATCCCATAGGTTTTGGGTCATCGTATCTCCATTGTCATTTGTTTCTAGGTATTTTTTAATTTCCTCTTTGATTTCTTCAGTGATCACTTCGTTATTGAGTAGTGTATTGTTTAGCCTCCATGTGTTTGTATTTTTTACACATCTTTTCCTGTAATTGATGTCTAGTCTCATAGCATTGTGGTCGGAGAAGATACTTGATACAATTTCAATTTTCTTAAAATTACCGAGGCTTGATTTGTGACCCAAGATATGATCTATCCTGGAGAATGTTCCATGAGCACTTGAGAAAAATGTGTATTCTGTTGTATTTGGATGGAATGTCCTATAAATATCAATTAAGTCCATCTTGTTTAATGTATCATTTAAAGCTTGTGTTTCCTTATTTATTTTCATTTTGGATGATCTGTCCATTGGTGAAAGTGGGGTGTTAAAATCCTCTACTATGATTGTGTTACTGTTGATTTCTCCTTTTATGGCTGTTAGTATTTGCCTTATGTATTGAGGTGCTCCTATGTTGGGTGCATAAATATTTACAATTGTTATATCTTCTTCTTGGATCAATCCCTTGATAATTATGTAGTGTCCTTCTTTGTCTCTTGTAATCGTCTTTATTTTAAAGTCTATTTTGTCTGATATGAGAATTACTACTCCAGCTTTCTTTTGGTTTCCATTTGCATGGAATATCTTTTTCCATCCCCTTACTTTCAGTCTGTATGTGTCTCTAGGTCTGAAGTGGGTCTCTTGTAGACAGCATATATATGGGTCTTGTTTTTGTATCCATTCAGCCAATCTGTGTCTTTTGGTGGGAGCATTTAGTCCATTTACATTTAAGGTAATTATCGATATGTATGTTCCTATTCCCATTTTCTTAATTGTTTTGGGTTCGTTATTGTAGGTCGTTTCCTTCTGTTCTGTTTCTTGCCTAGAGAAGTTCCTTTAGCATTTGTTGTAAAGCTGGTTTGGTGGTGCTGAACTCTCTCAGCTTTTGCTTGTCTGTAAAGGTTTTAATTTCTCCATCAAATCTGAATGAGATCCTTGCTGGGTAGAGTAATCTTGGTTGCAGGTTTTTCTTCTTCATCACTTTAATTATGTCCTGCCAATCCCTTCTGGCTTGTAGAGTTTCTGCTGAGAGATCAGCTGTTATCCTGATGGGGATTCCCTTGTGTGTTATTTGTTGTTTTTGCCTTGATGCTTTTAATATGATTTCTTTGTGTTTAATTTTTGACAGTTTGATTAATATGTGTCTTGGCGTATTTCTCCTTGGATTTATTCTGTATGGGACTCTCTGTGCCTCCTGGATTTGATTAACTATTTCCTTTCCCATATTAGGGAAGTTTTCACCTATAATCTCTTCAAATATTTTCTCAGTCCCTTTCTTTTTCTCTTCTTCTTCTCGAACCCCTATAATTCAGAGATTGGTGCGTTTAATGTTTTCCTAGAGGTCTCTGAGACTGTCCTCTGTTCTTTTCATTCTTTTTTCTTTATTTTGCTCTGCAGCAGTTATTTCCACTATTTTATCTTCCACCTCACTTATCCGTTCTTCTGCCTCAGTTATTCTGCTATTGATCCCATCTAGAGTATTTTTTATTTCATTTATTGTGTTTTTAATTGATGCTTGATTCATCTTTAGTTCTTCTAGGTCCTTGTTAACTGTTTCTTGCATTTTGTCTATTCTATTTCCAAGATTTTGGATCTTGGAAATAGAATCTTGGATTATCTTTACCATCATTATTCTGAATTCTTTTTCAGGTAGACTGCCTATTACCTCTTCATTTGTTAGGTCTGGTGGGTTTTTATCTTGCTCCTTCTCCTGCTGTGTGTTTTTCTGTCTTCTCATTCTGCTTATGTTACTGTGTTTGGGGTCTCCTTTTTGCAGGCTGCAGGTTCGTAGTTCCCGTTGTTTTTGGTGTCTTTCCCTAGTGGCTAAGGTTGATTCAGTGGGTTGTGTAGGCTTCCTGGTGGAGGGGACTAGTGCCTGTGTTCTGGTGGATGAGGCTGGATCTTGTCTTTCTGGTGGGCAGGTCCATGTCTGGTCGTGTGTTTTGGGGTTTCTGCGGACTTTTTATGATTTTAGGCCAACTCTCTGCTAATGGGTGGCGTTGTGTTCCTGTCTTGCTAGTTGTTTGGCATAGGGTGTCCAGCACTGTAGCTTGCTGGTCGTTGAGTGAAGCTGGGTGCTGGTGTTGAGATGGAGATCTCTGGAAGATTTTCGCCGTTTGATATTATGTGGAGCTGGGAGGTCTCTTGTGGACCAGTGTCCTGAAGTTGTTCTCCCACCTCAGAGGCACAGCACTGACTCCAGGCTCCTCAATTTGTGATGATTTGTTGTCTATTCATGTATTCCACAGATGCAGAGTACATCAAGTTGATTGTGGAGCTTTAATCCGCTGCTTCTGAGGCTGCTGGAAGAGGTTCCCCTTTCTCTTCTTTGTTCTCACAGCTCCTGGGTCTCAGCTTTGAATTTGGCTCCGCCTCTACGTGTAGGTCGCCGGAGGGTGTCTGTTCTTCGCTCAGACAGGACAGGGTTAAAGGAGCAGCCTCTTCGGGGACTCTGGCTCACTCAGGCTGGGCGGGAGGGAGGGGCACGGAGTGCGGAGCGAGCCTGCAGCAGCAAAAGTTGGCGTGACGTTGCACCAGCCCGAGGCGCGCCGTGCGTTCTCCCAGGGAAGCCGCCCCTGGATCCTGGGACCCCGGCAGTGGTGGGCTACACAGGCTCCCGGAAGGGCGGTGTGGACAGTGACCTGCGCTCGCACACAGGCTTCTTGGCGGCGGCAGCAGCAGCCCCAGCGTCCCACGCCCGTCACTGGGCTCCGCGCTTTCACCCGCGACTCGCGCCCGTCTGTGGAGCTCCTTTAATCAGCGATCTTAATCCCCTCTCCTCGTGCACCAGGAAACCAAGAGGGAAGAAAAAGTCTCTTGCCTCTTCGGCAGCTCCAGAGTTTTCCCGGAATCCCTCCCGGCTAGCTGTGGCACATTAGCCCCCTTCAGGCTGAGTTCTCACCGCCAGCCCCAGTCCTCTCCCTGCGCTCTGACCGAAGCCCGAGCCTCAGCTTCCAGCGCTGCCCACCCCGGCGGGAGAGCAGAGAAGCCTCTCGGGCTGGTGAGTGCCACTCGGCACTGATCCTCTGTGCGGGAATCTATCCGCTTTGCCCTACCCAGGTATGTGGGGAGTTTCTTGCCTTTTGGGAGGTCTGGGGTCTTCTGCCAGCGTTCAGTAGGTGTTCTGTGAATGCCATTTTAAATATAATAGTTAACAGTGAAATTATTTATTAAGTAGTGACAGGATTTGTCGTGAATGAACGGAAGACACACCTGATGGCAGCCCAAAGGATGGATTGGAGTTTAGAGCAATTAGAGGGTGGAAGTGGAATCTGGGTGAGTTTGAACTAGAGTAGGAACAGTATGAATAGAACAGTGACAGAGTAAGAGATCCTGATGATGCTGAAATGGAAATCATTAGCTAAGGCCTCACTCCAGACCCCTAGCATCTGTATTTAGTTATCAAATAAAATTTCCAACTCATAATCCTAAAGGCATCTCAAACTCAATAATTGTTTTCATTATCCCCTCTAAATTTGCTTTTCTTCCTTACAGCCACTAATAGTGCCCACACCTAAATTATTCATTGCTCATCCCCACACATTTTGAGGCTATTTCCTATTTTGACTAAAGTCATCTGCAATCTACTCAGCTTTCTTAGTCAGAAATATTGAAGTCTTCCATAATGACTTCCTCTCCATTATTTCTTATATCCAGTAATTTGCCAAGTCTGGTCAATTCCTCCATGTCTTTGCCATCTGTCCCTCTCCTCTCCTTTAGGCCACTGTCTTAAATTTAGACCTTCATTATCCCTCTCCTACATTACTGCAAATATTTTCTTGTCATCACTTCTTCTTCAAAAATTCCTTCGTAATTCACTGCCTTTTAAATGTCTATACTTATTTTAGAAACAGCTTGTTAATTTATGCAAAAAATATCCTGCTGAGCTTTTAAATTTTTAATAGAATTGCATTACATCTATAGATTAATTTGGAAAAGAATTGACATGATGTAATATTGAGTTTTCCAATCTATTAACATGGATTTTTACCCTTTTATTTAAGTCTTCTTTAAATTGTCTCAGTGATTCCTAGTTTTCAGTGTAAAGGTTTTTCACATACTTTGTTAGGTATTCCTAAAATGTATTGTTTTTATGTTATTGTGAATTTTATTGTTCATTTATTTCATTTTCTATTTTGTATATTGATATTGAATCTAGCAACTTTGATAAGTGCATAAAGAATAGTACATTACAGCAATAGGAGTGATTATTTACATCTACATGTGACTATTGGATGAGTCTCACAAATGCATTTTGAATAAAAGCAGGTAGACTAAACAATGCTAATGGCATGATTTCATTTATAAGAAGTACAAAGACAGGTGAAACAAATACCTGCTGTAAAATGTCAGGATACTGTTTCCTTTTGGGGGGATAACCACTGAAAGAGTTTACAAAAGGACTTATGAACTACTGTTCTGTTTCTTCATCTGGATACTGGTTACATGGATGTGTGCAGTAAGTGAAGAGTCAGCTGTACATTTATGTGTACTGTTTTGTATATTAGATTTTGTTGAAAAGTTAGCAAAATTAAAAGAATAAAGATGAGTTTCACTTCTAGTTTACTTTTACTACTTACCATACTTCGCGGTTAAGCCTTATACACAATATAGGGAGTGAAAATGGGAAGAAATAATGATGGGTGCTCAGAGAGGTACAAACCCTGAGGGTGTTTTTTGCATATTTGTACATTATTCCTCAGAAATGCCCCACCTATGACACCTTTTCATATTTCATTGCTGGAACAACTTGGCTGTAGTTGAGTTCTTTATGAATTCTAAATACTTTTTGACTGCTAAGTCTCTGGGGAGAAGCTAGGATGGAGCTGCACTAAAAACCTATTTGCTTTAAAAGTGACAGTCACACAAAGCCAGAGTAGGTCAGAGACAAAGCACTGCTTATTGGTGACAACACTGCTAAGTAGAGGTAACACCACATGAAAAGAGGTTGAAATTAATGTGAAAATATTAACATATTAAATTCCAGTGTAACTTAGGCATTCAGATGCCTTGTACTCTGAAAGTATGATATGTATTTATCTCCTAGTAACTGCCATTAAAAGCATGCTAAATAGCCATAGAATACACATTAAAAATTCCATGTTTCAGACTGCACTTTTTTAGCCTAAAAGATGGTACAAAATTATGCAAATGTACTTTTGTTCTATATATTCATTTTTCATCTTCACTTAGTAAATACACCAGTGTATTGCATTATGAAAAGGTTAGGTGTTTAATAATAAAAATGCCTTCCAGCAATGTCTCAATGATTCAATCTGATTATTACAAGAATGTTTTTCAACATCTTTAGGTTTTATCCATATATATTTAGTGAGGCTACAGAATTCATCTAAACCATACCAAAGTACATGTCTGTATCAATTTTAGTTCTGCTTTTAATGGATTTCCAGACTTGTTAAAAGATCTTAACAAAATTATGCCCAAACAAAATAAATACACTTTTTCTCTCCAATTATAGCCTTAAGAGCTTATGTTAACTGTAAATAAATATATACTGATGCCTAACTTGCACTGTACCAATTTAAATAGAAACTCCTAGCAGGAAAAACAAACATCCAAAATAAGTCAATTTTATCCAACCCTTGTGATTAAGAGAGGAATATATATTGTAGACGTGAATATTCTTAGAAATTTGAATTTGAGATTTTTAAATGTAAATTAACTGCAAAGAAACATGCAACCAAATTTGAAAGCTGTCCTTGAGCTCAGCATAATCATTTTATACCTTAGCTAAGTCTTTATGCTTTGGAGGCCCTTTAGAAATATTAAGGGTGTTTATTTTCAAATTTTTTACAATTCCATCAAAAAATAAAGTTGATATAAAATGGCTAAAGATTAAATAATATGTGATGAGAATTCAAAAATATGAAATCTGTGTATTTTAAAGCAATGAAACTGTGAAAAATAAAATGGTAAATCAATATAAACACTGGTGAGAATTTTCTAGAGAACAAATATGAACACAAATAACAAGACATACACCTGGCTTTCCTTTTTTGTCTTCTTTGACTATTGTAAGTAAAAATTATCTTATCAGTTTGGCAAAGTAATGATGACAATAAAGGCTCAGTTGTCTGCTAAAATAATAAGTAATTTTTCCAGATTTAGCATTTTCTATAAAGTTGTAATACTTTAATAGCTGTGAAATGTCACTGCTGAAAAATGATCTGGAATACCTGCTCAGCAGATAATTTTTTAAGCAAGTCAAATCAATTAGAACAGAGTGAGTCAAATTGTTACTGCTTTTACCTTTAAAGAGAAATGAACTACATATTTTCCTTTAATATGAATTGTCCTTAGTTAAGAAATTTAAACTGTCAAAAAATTATTTTCAATAGAACTCTGTAGGCCAAGATAAAATTATAATATTTTAAAAGAAAGATAAAGTCTTTTACGTTTAGCAATTATTACTATGTAGAAATGATTTCACACCATCTTATCTGTTGATCACTCAACAAAAGGGAGCTGGTCAGGGTGAAATCCATCTCATCTCAAGTAAGCCAACTCACAAAATGTACATGCCAGCTCAGAAAATGCAGAATAAATACAAAGTAGACCTCTGAGACTTCTTTGAAAGAAGTTTGAAAGAACTTGCTTTGAAAAAAGTAACTTGTCCTGTCTGGCTGAGTAATCAATGTTTCACTTGAAAAATCAACTCCCTGTTTGATGGATTGACTAAAGAAGTGGCCAAAAATTCAAACTAACATTTTCATAAAAGGCATGGATGTCCTTACTCTGTCCTATCTCATCTAGCTCCCTTTTATCCTCCTTTTCTATTCTCCCACCTAGAGGAAATTACTTACTTTCATTTGGACACATTAAAGTTGATCTTAAAAAAAAAAGAAATCTACAAATCAGCACAAAACCATTAAGAATATAAAATAAATGTACTGTTGCTTGTAAACAGCCTAAGTTATAAGAAAATGAAGAAATGGAAAGTACTGAACACCACTAACTGCCCTTAACCATTTTTTATAAATTTTTCTCTTAAATTCAAGAGTCATCTAGGAATTCATTTCTAATTTCCACATAATTAAGTTGTGGCCAGTTATTTCTAATATATGAATTTCGTTAGAGAATGTGGCCTCTAACTTTTAAAATTTAATCAACGTTTTACAAAATTAAACTTTTATTTACAATCAGATACATTATTATTTGTTATAAACATCTACAGACATACAGTTTATATTTGAGGGATAAAAATTTATCTTTTTATATAATTTTATTTAATTGAGCCTGTTAATTATTCAGTGTTGATGTCAAAAATAACTCTGGGGAGTCATGAGTTCTGATAATGTGAGCCAGTACACAATACAACAAACATACCATGGCACCTTAAAGGCCTACATTTTTTATTTAATAACACATTCCCAAGTTATGAGTTACTCAAGGGAGCTACATAGAGTCCTTAAGGACATACTCCCTTCACTAGTAAACCTGAACTCAGTCTCAATTAAATAATTAATAAGTACACTTTTGAATTAAATCACTCTATCTCCAAATCTCTATGAAATGTAATTGTACTGATGTTTTTATTCCAATATTCATTGAAACACATGTTTTAGCAATGTATTTATCTGATCCAAGGTCTGGTTTTAGTAATCTTCATACGCTGCATTTAATTGAGCTACATTTTCAGCATAAGGCTATTATATTAAAGTTATATGGGACAAAAACTACATCTTCACATTTTTCTAGAGAGTAATACACATTTATAAATATTTTAATAATTGTTTTACCTGGAAATGGCAATGTGAGTACTAGAGTGTAGAGCATTGAAACCTGTAAAGATTAGCCCCAGAAACAGAGAGAAGAACATGAGAAGACCAAGGAATCTATCTGAGGGGTCCACAGCTCTAACTCTTTGATAGAACTCAATGATCTAGCAACATGATCTGCGTTATCTGGTTGATTGCCATTTCTTATGGCTACTGAGCTCCCTTAGAAATCTCTTTCTTTCCTTGTTGAGTCTTATTCTGGTTTTGGAGTCCCACTACCTCAAATGTTGAAAGATAAAGTAGTCTTTGTTCCAAAGGTGTGGCCGCAGGGAGGCTACCAGTCTACTTCAGAGGTATTAAGAATCATTTGGGCTCCTTGTATCACTACCCCTTTCTAGTTCTCAGGACTAGAGGAGATTCCACCCATCATTAAGATCCTCTTTATCTTTCTTGGATGTGAGGGACCCCTCTTAATCACAAGAGACTTACGTGGACCTTACCCATGAGCATCTATGAACCTACCACGTTCTGATTTCATTTCAGGGCTGTGCAATGTGGTGACTAAACTCCTGACCAGCCTATCAGTACCCCAAGAAATCCAAAGGCTTCATTCCCACTCAATTACCTGCCAGCTCCAGCAGCAGCTTGTCTCTAAAGAAGCAGATAGATTGGAGTTAGGGGTAGAGGAAGAGCAACAGGCACCCCAAAAGACATCTTCCCAGAAACCTCCTTCATTGATTTTAAAACAATTTTTCTAAGATAACTGATGTATGATAAATCTAGTTTTGTGGTCCATCATACTTACAGACTTGTTACAAATAAATTTCAGGCCACAAGTCATATTCATCAAAGAGCTCTTGAAATAGATTTACTAATTTTTTAGTTAGACATCAGGTTATCCAAAAGGTGAGCTTAAAGCAGTTATTATAAAGCAATTTAAAATTTCTAAATGAAAAATACTAACAACTGAAGGGAGTGGGATTTTTTTAGTACAAAGGAAGGTTCCATTATTTATTTCCAAGTAAAACCACTCCAAAAGGGATATAGGACATGAAGAAATCAAAGAAAACATTTTGTTTAACCCTTACACATGATTTTAGCAGGTGCAGACAAGCCCTGAGCACAGAATACCAGACCTTGACCTTGAACAAAGCTTAGCATGTGTGTGCCAGTAATAGGCTACGGCACACCCTGAGAGAATGCAAGCAGATGCAGCTGAAGCAAGGATTCAATTATAGGGAAAAGAGGATCGATCTGTAAAGGCCTTTTAGGTGTTAGCAAGCAAAGCATTATTTGTTGCTTTTAAATTTGCAAGTAATTGAATTCAGTATCCATTCAGAGAATTAGAAGGGTCTATATTTAAATTCTTCATGACAAAGGGGAAATGGTAATTAACATATTTTGAAAATTTTGGAGGTAGAGAAAGAAGCCACAAATAAGACCCTCTGACTGTGGCTGTCACTATAGTAAGTTGCTAAACTGCCTAAGAAAACAACAAATTCTATTATCTGAGAACTGAAGATTTATGTATGCATAAATGGTTATTTTCCCCTGATATGGTAAATAAACAGTGCCAAGTTTTTCTCAGCTCAACCTTGGTTCTCCGTTAGTGGATTTTGGACAACTATCATAAACAATCAAGCATCCTGGTGAGACCAAACACAGGAATATATTCTGCATCTGCATTTCTTCGTCCAGCAAGCATGTAACTCTTACTATGGTCTTTGTTAACAGTTCTGGGAACAGAACATGATTTTGCCAGCCACAACCACTATTCAGAGCAGAATTGGCTTGTTTTCTAACTTTGGTAGGGGTTGGGCCAGTGCTGTGATAATCACGAATGTCCTATCAAATCTGTGACTCTTTAAACATAAAGCTCAAAAGAGAGTTAGAGTTGAACAAACATAACTTCTGATTTCCTGAGGGAACTATACTTGTTTGAGTTACAGACAGCCCAGGTTGCTGCTAAAGGAATTCCAGTGTAGGTGACCTGAGACCCTGATTAGTGAACTACAGCTGGTTATTGACTGAACTGTGTCTCTCCCTCACCTCATTCATGCATTGAAGTTCAAACCCCAGTACCTCAGAAAATGACCATACAGGGTCTTTACAGGGGTAATTAAGTTAAAATTAGGTCATTAAGGTGGGATTAATCCAATATGACAGGTGTACTTATAAGGGGAAATTTGGACACAGACATGTATGGAGGGAAGATGATTTGAAGACATGGGAGAAAAGCACCAACAACAAGCCAAGTGGAGAGGCTTGGAATAGATCCTTCCCTCATGGCCCTTAGAAGGAATCAATTCTACTAACACCTTGATCTCAAACTTCTAGCCTCCAGAACTGCAAAAAAATAAATTTCTGTTGTTTGAGCCACCAGTCTATGGTACCTTTTTATGGTAGCCTTAGCAAACTAATATACGGCCATTGACCTAGTTTCCTTTTAGTGGAACAAATATATCAAAAATTCTGTACAAAGTATATTTGGTCTCTTTTGACCTTCCTTTGTGCTTGACCAGTCAGAGGCAGAGTTCAGTTTTTCCTCTCAGCAAACTTAAAGTTTCCCTCAAGTGAGTTGTTTTGTGTCCTCCTCTGGAAGCAGGGTATAGAAAACCCATTTTTCTCTAATTTGCAGATGTATTTTCCCAGCAAAATTAGTGCCATTTTAGTTCTTCACCTCTTGATTCTTTTGTTATATTTTTCAATTGTTTCAGAAATTAGGTGGAGAAGAGAGGTGCTATTTATTGGCCCCCATAAGGGCTCCAAAATTATGCCTAGATAATAATGAAAGTTTGTGTGATGATCACAAATTCTTTTTATGTTTTTCAAACTTCCAGAACCAATTCTTTCTCTACCTTGCCCAATTCCCTGACACACGCCCTGCTCTAGTTGAGAAGGCCTTGATAAACAGCAGTTAGGGATATCACCCTGATTAACCGTGCCCTAGAGTTGTTATTGTTTCCAAGACTTTCTTTTGATGTGTATTGCAGCAGGAACAGATGAACAAACCACATTTGGAACTGTTAAACTATTTCTCAGAATATTTTTCAAAATTTTAAAAACCAAAATGCATTCTCATAAACACTTTTCCCATTAAAGCAGTGTGTGTTGTAATGCAAACACTCCCCATATGGTTCTGATTCATTTACACTTCACCCATCAAAAAGTTGTTTGGGGAAAAAAAATACTTGATTGCCCAGTAAATTGTTTTGATCTTTTTATTTTAAAAACAGGATACTTATCCAAAGTAAACAAAATTCAAAGTGGACAGTTGATGTCTAAATTCTATTCTGTTGTTCTAAGCTTCAGTGTTCCATACTCAAACATTCACATTACCATTTCTAAGCCAAACAATTACTAAAATATTTACAAATGCACATGGCTCTCTAGAAAAATGTTAACATGTTGTCCTATATAACTCTGATATATACTGAAAAGTTAGCTCATTAAAATGCAGCACTATGAAGGCCTTGGGTCAGATAAACACATTGCTAAAACATATGTCAATGAATATTGGAATAAAACATTGGTTGTACTAGATTATATAGAGATTTAGAATGAAATCATGGTAATTTAGTCCAAAATTGCACTTATTTTGTACTTGAGACTGAGCTCAGGTTTTTTAGTGGGTCGAGTATTCCACAAGGACTTTATTTAACTTCCTTGAATAACTCATAACTTGGGAATGAAAATGTAACTGAATTAGAAATGTATTTTACAAGCAAACTTTGAAAGATAATCAAAACTGGATATTAAAGTATATATCCAGAATTCATAATGATTTTAATACATTTCTGAATTTGATGTGTTCTAACGAAGGCAGCCTCATTAACTTTGTGAGTTATCACCTTGTCATCACTGTAATATTTCATGGAAGATTCAAATTACAAGTTAGTTGTTCTAACATAAGTTTTAATATTTAATCATAATTAAATAAGCTTATGAGTATATAACTATCAACTTTTAGTTATAAATCGAATCATTTATGTATCAATATATATGTTGAAATAATTCATAATATTAAGATAATTACCATGGTACAGGCATATTACTAGTGGGTTATTAAAATTTTTGATATTCAGTTTGTTAAACATTATATTCCTCCAGATTGTTTTTATCTATAAAGTAAGAACACTCAAAAAATGAAATAGAAGTTGATGAATAAAAATTATATCCTCAGCTAACAAGGAATCAGTGATATTCCATAAAATATGCCTATAAAATATTTGCCTTTCAACAGATTTTTACCATAAAATAATTCTAAAATAATTGTTAGGATAGCTATGAACTGTTGAATGACTTTACATATATTATTTTCAATCCTCACAATTATCTTACACTTTTAAAATGCTGTCTTCATAGTTTAGATAAGGAAACAGGATTAGAGAGGCAGCATGACTTTTAAAACTAGTGAGAAACCAGGTTACATTTAAACTAAGTCTGACTTGTTCTAATGAATGAGTTTTTTCCACTGCAATTCTTTCTCTCAAATCTCTTAAGAAGAGTTTGTGATGTTTTGTCTTGCAGAAACTACTGCATATTTTAAAGACTTATTCATGACTAAAATTTACTAACATAAAAATCTTTGTAAATATTGAATCAAAAATATGATATTTTTCTTTAAAGATCTAGTTCTAGATTTACTTATTATTAATGTATAATAAGAACTAACAAAATATAGCTCATGGATCAAATCCAGTCTTTTGCCTTGTTTTTGCACAGGCTGTGAACTATATTTAAAATGACTGAAAAATAAAAAATATTTCATGACAATGAAACTTATATAAAATTTAAATTTCAGTGTTCATAAATAATGTTTGATTAGAACACAGCTACATTTATTTGTTTATTGTCCATGTCAGCAACAAAGACTGTGTGACATGCAAAATCTAAAATATTTACTATCTGGCCCTTTACAGAAAGGTTTGCTGACTCATGATATATAATAATAAAATAATAGCTGCAAATCACAATTTAAATACTGTGAATTAAGGTATTTTCTTATTATATATGGTAAAAATAAAGTTGCAGAGAATGGATTATAGTTGTCCCTAGGTATTTGCAGGGAATGGTTTTAGTATGAATTCTATGGTTGGTTGAATCCACAGATGTGGGACCTGTGGATGCTGAGGGCCAAAGGTAATTGGAAGAAAATGGTTATTAAGCCAAAACATAACTATATTGGTCTCTAAGTCAACATGTTATATGTTATTTAAATTAGTTGTATCGCATACTGCTTTACAATATTATAACTTTCGATTGTCAGATGCTATTATGTGACATCATTGGTAGAGTGGGTAGTTTCACGAAGAAAACTACTAATTTGGAGACCCCCAAAATGAAAATACTTTAGATTTTCTATAGTAAAAATGCCTTGCCCCCACATAAGGGAGTTGTAGGAAAAGAAAGTTGTCCTTAAAAAGATTTGCAATGTCTGACATGACTTAGGTTGTACAGATAAAGTTATATGTGGGAAATCAACTATAAATCAAATATGCAAAATTCATGGGAAAAATATAAAAGAACTGCATAGCAAATATTCCAGTTAGAACATAAACACTGTAGACTTATATTGCTCTTTTATTGTGTAAAATATGAGTTATAGCACTAGGTCATCTTGCAAAAATGAAAATAATTTATTTTAATAGAAAGTATTTTTTGGTCAAAACCGTATGCACACCAGCTCCACAGCCCCTTTTGATTACAATGATACACTACCATACAAATAACGGATACAGTATAATAGTATGAAAATGTCAACTTTTATCCTTTAACTTTTATTTAGAAACCACAAATACTTAGAGTCAAAATGTATGACCTGATATAAAAATCTGCTGTTGTGATTTATCTAAAAGCCTGGGATAAGGAAAACTTACAAAGCTAATAGTATCAAAATACAATGGAATATCTTAACTTTATTTCCTAGGGCTACCTGTGTCTAACACAGGAATCTATAGAGAGAGGAAATATGCATATTTCAATTAATTGATGTATTAAGACCATTCACATTTAAAGCAGAACCCACCTGGACCCTTGCCACTTAAAAAAGAAGTTCAGTTTAAAAAAGCAAAACACAAAAACCTACAAGCAAATAGAAAGATATACCATGCTTATGTATTGGAAGAATTAATATTGTTAAAATGACCATACTACCCAAGGCAATTTACAGATAATGCAATCTCTAACAAAATACTAATAACATTTTCCACAGAACTAGAACAAATGTTCTAAAATTTGCATGGAAACACAAAAGATCCAGAATAACCAAAACAATCTTGAGAAAGAAGAACAAAGCTGGAAGTATCATGCTCCTTGATTTCTAACTATACTACAAAGTTATAGTAATCAAAACATTACGGTACTGGCACAAAAGCATATACATAGATCAATGGAACAGAATGCCCAGATATGAACCCACACTTATATTGGTAAACAATCTATGACAAAAGAGGCAAGAATATACAATGGGGAAAAGATAGCCTCTTCAGTAAATGATGTTGTGAAAACCGGACAGCTACATGCAAAAGAATCACACTGGACTACTTTCTCACACCACGTACAAAAATAAACTCAAAATGGGTTAATGACTTAAATGTAAGACTGAAACGGTAAAATTCTAGACGAAACATAGGTAGCATGCTCATTGACAGAATACATTTTTTTTTCTTAAGTCTTCTCGGACAAGGGAAACAAATGCAAAAATAAATAAATGGGACTACATCAAACTAAAAATCTTTCTCACAACAAAGGAAACTACCAACAAAACAAAAAGGTCACCTTCTGAGTGGTAGAAGATATTTGCAAACTATATATCTGATAAGGGGTTAATATCCAAATTATACAAAGAATTCATATAACTCAACATAAAAAAATAAGCAACCTGATTAAAAAATGAGCAAATAACTGAAATAGACATATTTACAAAGAAGACATACAGATGGCCAACAGGCACATGAAAAGATGCTCAACATCACTAATGTTGAGTGGTGGTTAGGCACCACCACTGTGGTGGTGCAGTGGTTAGGCATCAGAGAAGTAAGTGTTCTATAACCTTACGATTAAATCTCAGTCTTTTAGTGGACCTGTGACCCTGTACTGTGACAGTCACAGTGTTTCCAAACTTTCCCCTTCCTCTTAGGTGAGACAGAAAGGCTAGAGGGGTGTGGAATTATGGAAATGCTCTTCCTCCAGCAGTAAAGGATAAAGCACTGGCAAAGTCTTCTACAGAATAGTTTTTTTTTTTTTTTAGAGAGAGAGAATATTCTGGGTATATTTCACAATGATTGCTCTTCCCCTTCTCCCTCTCTCTTTTTTTTTTTTTTGTGGTACGCGGGCCTCTCACTGTTGTGGCCTCTCCCGTTGCGGAGCACAGGCTCCGGACGCGCAGGCTCAGTGGCCATGGCTCACGGGCCCAGCCGCTCCACGGCATGTGGGATCTTCCCGGACCGGGGCATGAACCCGTGTCCCCTGTATCAGCAGGCGGACTCTCAACCACTGCACCACCAGGGAAGCCCTTCCCCTTCTCTTGACAGAGTCAAAAGGGGAAACTTTCTTGACACTTTACTATGAAAAACTAGTGGGGTTCCTGGAGACAAACCCACAAAAGGATGCTGACCCCCACCACCACCTCACACTACAGGCCCTGGCATTTCTCAGTGTCTCAGATTTTAAGAAATCATCAAAATTATAATTTAAATGTTCCTATCAGTTGGTGGCTCCAGTAGATTCTGCTCCAAGTAAACAGATCCCAGTTGCGACTCTCTGTGTTCAAATGTCTCTTCACATTTGGGGGTGGCAATTTGCCTGGCCAACGTAGTTCTCTGACAGGTTCAGGAAAAGTCACTGATGTCCAGTTGGTTGAGCATTTTCTTGTTCTAGGGACGGGAGTGACCATTCCAAGACTTTTACATTTTGAAGCTGAAACCAAAACTGATTTATTTTTAATGGCAGGTAAATTGATCAGGTTTTCCATAAGTGACTCAATTTACTGAGTCTTCTTGGTTAGATTCATGAAATTTTTTGTTCTTCTTCCAAATCTAAGCATTTGAAAATCACAGAATATGAAATATAAAAATATGAAAATCAGAGAGAGCAAAGATCATCTCCTATGTGCTGCTAATTCTACTTCAAAAGTTATAAAGCAGGAGTGTCTTGCCTTGCCCTTTCAAATATATAAAAATATCTTCAAAAAGGTTTCATAATCTGGATAGGTAACTGATAGCTTTTGCAAGTAGAAATAATTACAAATGTTAACAAGTGATAAAGTGTGCTCAAAGTGAAAAAGTCTCTGCATTTCTTTCACTCTAGCAGCCAAGAGAAAATTAATAGTATTTTAAGTTTCTACTAGAGTCTCTTGATGAATATCAAAGGGGATACAAATAAGTGTTTACAGCATAAGTCCATATAATCCTGTTTCTGTCCATCTATTTCTTATTCTTCCACATTTCTTAAATCTACCTCACACATTTTTTAGCTTAAAAAAAAATAACCTACTCTTTCAAAGTCTTCCATCATGCTCTGTCTTTTTGCCCCCTCTTCATTTCTTCCTTTGCTTTATGTCTCTTTTACACCTTAGTCCTATTCAGTAATTTTTTACAATAAAAGTAATTTTAGTCTTCCAATTCTATTTCTTCCAGTTCTTGGGGTAGCAAGGAGCAGAGAGACAATATTGATACACTATATATCTTTGTCTCCATTGCATATTTACCAGTTTTTCCCCCCCAAAATCATTGCTTGAATTTTTAATCATAACATTCTTTAGTCAATTATCTTCCTTAAATAGCAAGGATACAATTTTACTATTATGAATCAACAAATAATATTCCAGTGACAATATCACAAGTTACATAATAAAAATCACAGTTCAAATTGACAATACTAAGTTATACCAATGCAATAAGTCAATTCTCCTAGTAACAAGGGGTACTTTTGAGGGACCTCATCTTGACAGGCCAGTCAGGAGGAATGTAGCTCAACCAAAACAACTCACAGAAACTATAAGATGTTCTCTCATAGATAAATGATACAAGAGAGGAATGATACAAGAGAGGAATCTTTCTTGCATTTTTCAATATAAAATTGACAATGTATTTTTTGTTTATCTTATATCTTTTGCTCTGGCTTCTTAGATCTATATCCTTTGTTTCCCCCAAACTATAGCCTCATGCCCTCCAAATTTCTCCTATAGTCTGACAGAAGCAGATGTATGACAATTTCCTCTGACTTGTTGGCATACATCTGTCCCTGCCCCATCTCTATGCTAATTCTCCTTTTCTCCTTGAGATTCAGTGAGCCATGGACAACTACATAATCCTTAAATAGATCTTCAATACACTCTACATTTTTTTTCCAGTCCCCAGGGTTGAGTTGCTGCTTACATTTTCTTTCTATAGTACCACATTGGTATTCCTTTTCCTGCAGACTTAGAATTCTTCCCTGACATCCCACGAATCTGAATCTTTGGTGTCCTGCTTGACTTTGGCCAGTTCCTTTTTCTGGAAATAGAAATAGCTCTTAGGCAAGTGGCATCATTTTTTTTTTTTTTTTGGCTGCATAGGGACTTCATTGTGGCATGCGGGAGCTTTTGTTTGTTGCAGCGTGCAGGCTCTTCATTGTGGCGCTTGGGCTTCTCTCTAGTTGTGGCATGCGGGTTTTCTCTCTCTACTTGTGGCGTGCAAGATTCAGAGTACGTGGGCTCTGTAGTTTGTGGCACACGGTCTCTCTAGTTGAGGGGCACAGGCTCAGTAGTTGTAGTAGGTGGGCTTAGTTGCCCCGCAGCATGTGGGATCTTAGTTCCCTGACCAGGGATCAAACCTGTGTCCCCTGCATTGGAAAGTGGATTCTTTACCACTGGACCACCAGGGAAGTCCCTGGCAAGTGGCATCTTGCCAGCTTTCTGTATATTTACTTTGACTCACCTCCCAGTTGAGAAGTCTAAGTTCCTGAAACTCCATCATGCTTTGGGCTGTGACACTAATTGCTTCTACAATGCCCATTTTGCTGCACTCCACCGTCTTAGGCAAAATTCTTTTATTGCTAGAGGTAAATTTGAAGTTCTTTTACAAATTTTGATTCTACTCAAAAACCTGTGCAATCATTTCGATTGTCTTCTTTAACTTTCTTTATCAATGCTTAGCTTTGTTTGCTTCTTCTCATATCTAAAACATATGGATTATCTTCAAGCATTACAGCCAATAATACACACTTAGTGTTTTCATCACCAAGTGTAACCTTATACAGCTTGATATCAGGTTGCTGTTAAAACTCCAATTTAAAGAATTGATATCTAAAAGAATATTATCTAAGAACATTCTATTATATCATTTGTACAGGTATTCTAAATTCTATTTCTCAAGCAAGTTATGTGACCAGAAGCTATGTACCTGGAAGCCATTAACTCCTCTTGCAATATAATACATCAACGATCTATATTTTAGTGTTATGGTCTCAGGTTTTATTGAAAGTCAGTATAGAAAACAGTCACAAAAAACAATATTTTGGGGCTTCCCTGGTGGCTCAGTGGTTGAGAGTCCGCCTGCCAATGCAGGGGACACAGGTTCGTTGCCCCAGTCTGGGAAGATCCCACATGCCGCGGAGCAGCTAGGCCCATGAGCCATGGCCACTGGGCCTGCGCATCCAGAGCCTGTGCTCCGCAACGGGAGAGGCCACAACAGTGAGAGGCCCGCGTACCACAAAAAAATCCCAAAAAACCCCACAATATTTTGTATCTTCTTTAAAAGCATTCTAAGATTTATTTAAACTAACAATTATTGGAAGTCTGGCAAGAAACAGATACTGCTTAGGCATCAGTGACACAAAATAGATAAATAAAGCTAATTCTTTATCTTCAAGGCATCTATAGCCAAATAATTTGGGGAGGGGAGGAAGGAGAGGAGACAAGGTATGTAAAAAAATAGGTATGTTACATAATCTCCCTTTAATGACATTCTACATGCTAAATGAATTTTATTAAACTAATAATACATTAAATAAATGTATTAAATTCATGACAAAAATGCTGCCTTTCATTTAATAACGAGAAATTTATGCTCTCTGCCATTGATTAGTTATCAGAAAATAAAATTTAATTGTAAACTCAAGCTAGGATATTTATTGACCACAGTGATAGAAAGGTTTGAGTTCCTCTCCATATACATTTCCCAGGTATTATACATAGTCTTATTATATATAGGGTAAAGCACATATTTTTAAATCATAAAGAGCCAAAATAGATTTCAAAAATATGTGTTCATAAGTTTTATTTTTAATATAATAAATTGCCCATTTTAAAATATACATAAGTTGAAATTATGGGTTATATATGTGTTACAGATAATTTGCATATCAGATAAAATATAGTAAATTTTTGATAAATCATCTTACTATACTTTAAAATTAATCAAACTCATCATTTGATATTAATTCACAATGGTACTTTTCAACCATGTTTTATAATTTTTATTCATTTAAGAAATTTTCCAATTAAAAGTACTTCATGAACTAACTTAGATGTTCCAGATATCACAGATATCTTGTTATTACAGATTCAGATTTACATATCATTGTAATCATTATACTTGTTTCCAAACTCATGTAGTCAATAGGCATCCAGGAAAAAAAGAAAACACACACACACACATTGGAACAAACTTTAAGAACTACCTCACCTTTATTTTTTTTTAGAGACAGCACTTAAGTTCTGCTCTCTTAGAAAATTTTAATTATATAATACAGTGTAGTCAATGGTAGTCACCATATTATACATTAGATCCTCAGACTTCATGCATCTTATAACTGAAAGTGATTATTGTTTCACCAGCCTCTCCCTATTTCCCCCACCCCCAGTCCCTGGCAACCACCATTCTACTGTTTCTATGTGTTTGAACTTTTCCTTTTAGATCCCACATAAAAATGATACCATACAGTATTTGTCTTTCTGCCTTGCTTATTTCATTTACCATAATGCCCTTTGGGTTCATCCATATTGTCACAAATATCAGAATTTCCTTCTTTTTTAAGGCTTTATAATATTATTTATATATTTCACAACTTCTCTATCCATTCAACTGTCAATGGACTCTTAGGTTGTTTGCATACCTTGGTTATAGTGAATAATGCTGCACTGAACACAGAAATGAAGACATCTCTTTGAAAACCTGATTTCATTTCCTTTGGATGTATATCCAGAAGTGGAATTGCTGGGTCATACAGTAGTTTGATTTTTAATTTTTTGAGGAACCTCCATACTTTTTTCCCTAGATGCTGCACCAATTTACATCTCCACCAACAGTGTGCTGGGTTCCCTTTTCTCTACATCCTCACCAACATTTGTTTATCTCTCATCTTTTTGATAACAGACATCCTAGCAGGTGTGAGGTGATACCTCATTGTGCTTTTGATTTGCATTTGCCTAATGATTAGTGATGCTGAGCACATTTCCATGTACCTGTTGGCCATTTGTATGTCTTGGAAAAAAAATCTATTCAGGTTCTTTGCCTATTTTTTGAGTTGCTTGTTTTTTTTTAGTGAATTGTATGAATTTCTTGTATATTTTGGATATTAACCACTTTCACATCTGTGGATTGCAAATATTTTCTCTAATTGCGTAAGCTGTCTTTTCATTTTGTTGATTGTTTCCTTTGCTGTGAGTAAAACAGCATGAGTAAAACCCTGACTCATGAAAATTTTAACTATGTCAGTTATCAAATATCTATGTTCTGTTCATTCATTTTTAAAGTGGGCATTATGTAGATATCATAAACATATTTCATAAATATAAAGTTATAATAAGTGAGGTAAGCATAATATTGGAAAAGAAAAATGATGAGCATAAAATTACTTTTCCTCCCAATCTTCAAACCTTTTACTTTTGCTAGTGAAAAATAATATTGCCTCACTAACCCCTCCTAATAGAGAAACAAAGAAGCAATTTACAATTCCCTTAAAGGGAGTGTAATGAAGAAACAAGGTATATTTAAAGGTTTGGGATTTATTTAATAATGTATTTCCTTTGCATCTTACCATATTTAAAAACCACAGGAAGAATATTTTGCTTAGTATATACTGAAAAAAATTAAAATACTATCAAGCTCTGCTTAAGACAGAAAATTGTGCAAACTCTAAAGAAAATGGAGAATTTATTACTGCATTTATTCATTCTATTATACAATGTATTTACTCATATGTGATAATGGATTCTCTAGGATTCCCCTAGCTTCAGGAGAGAAAGCATGGATATGTGGTGATCTTAAGGCCTACAGATTAATTTATCAACAACAGAAAATTAATTAAATAAAGTATTATATATACACTGGAAATCTATATAGCTATTAAGGACTATGTTATATGAGCATACTAATTGACATTATGTTATATAAGTATATTAATTGACATTTAAAGTACCACATGCATAATAAAATGATAAAAGCAGATTACAAAACATGCACACAATATAGGATTTTTGTTTATTTACATAAAAAGTATATATGAATAAACCCAAGGTAGTGATGTATTCAGAAACCAATCCATAGAATCACCTGCGATTCTAATTTAAAATGTAGTCCTGAGCCCTGATTCACACTTGCTAAATAATTATGTTAAGGCTGAAGCCCAGGAAATTTCATCTTAAGTTTTTCTATATTTTACACTCACAATACTTCAAGTACACAAATTTAGGAAATGAAGAAATAGATTTCAAGAGAGTTCATAATTTTTTTTGTTTCTAATTAAATAGATATGTGATAGTGACAATATTGAGTACCTGAATGTTTAAGCCAATTTTTAAATTTTAAGTAAGGTTTTCTTTTTAATTCTTTTATTTGTCAGAAGTCCAGAGATGTACTGATATATTTTTAAGTGAAAAATGAGTTTTTTTATAAAGTGGTAAAATATATAGAAGTATAATAACCTACAAGTGAAGCCAATCTAACAATATTGTATAAACTCCGCCTTCTTTTTAACCATAAAATATCTCTTGTACAAACCATATTTCAAATACCCATTAACACACACAAACACACACAACACACACACACAGTTAGTTTTACTCTCTTAGTTGTATCACATTTTATCAATTTTACATGAAGTGAGACTGATAGCTCTACAATAGCTCCCTTGCCTGTATGAAATCAGTGAATTAAGCAACGTTTTTAACTGTAAAAAAAAAATTAAATCTCTTAAATCACAACTTAATAGCCATTTTCACTAATAACAAGTATTAATTACCTCCTAGCTTAATGAAAATTAATTGCTATTCTGCCTTGACAATTACATTGTGATCGATCAAGTTTAAAGGACCTGCAAGGTTCATGTGCTGTAATTCTATTGCAATCCATTAAATCTGCAGCAGATGATAACCTTTAACTTATTCACATATTAAGGAATTCTAATGGCAGCTCTGGATGTCACTGTTTATACAACAAGCGATACATCAAATTGCCTCATTCTCTTAGCTCAATTAATGCGGTTTGTCTTTACTGATATGGGACATTTCCAATTCTACTACAGTGCCTTCGTAACTAAAGCATTTACATTACTTTTTTAATTCAAACAACCAAAAATGATTAAGGAAAAATAATGCAGGTTTACAATAGCATTAGAATTGTGAAAAATAAAAAAATAAATACAATAAAATATGTCTAAGACCTATGTTATGAAAACTACAAAACATTTCAGGAAAAATTAAAGATGGCCTAAATAACTGAAGAGATATATAATTGGTCAAAGATTGGAAGACTAAATACTATTAGGATATCGTTTTTCCCCAAATTGATTTATAGATTCTACATGATCCCAAATACAATCTCTGCAAGTAGGTTTACAGAAATTGACAAAATAAGTCTAAAATTTATATGGAAAAATAAAGGATGTAGAATAGCCAAAACAACTTAGAAAAAGAATAGCTTTTTCTAGAGGACTATCACTATCTAATTTCAAGATTTACGTTAAAATGACAGTAATCAAGACAGCATGGTATTGGCATAAAGATAAACATACAGATAAATGAAACAATATAGAAAGTCTAAAAATAAACCTACCCATATGTAGCCACTTTGTTTTTGGCAAAGATGCCAAGGTAATTCAATTAGGTGAACAATATTTTTTTTCAAGAAATGGTAATAAAATGAGTGGATACTCATATAGAAGAATCAATGTATCCCTTTTCTGATGCCACCACAAAAATTAACTTGAGGTACATATATAGAGCTAACCAAAGGTGGCATGTGTGTGTGTGTGTGTGTGTGTGTGTGTGTATAATGAGATAAAGCAAATGTGGCAAAATGTTAAAATGAGTGACTCCAAATGAAGGTATAAGGGATAGGCACTATATAGTTTTTTCACTTTCCTGTATCTTTAAAAGTTTGAAACTAAAAATTTTGAGAAAATCTGAGTCAAATACTAAAAATATTAACATTAAAAATAAAATGATTAACAGAAAGAAATATTTAATAACGTAGCTAATTTTCTTAGCTTTAACATTTAAATGCTGCATTCATGAAGAGTCTGATTGTTTTAATCAGTACCTAATACACAAATTGTTGCTCAAATAAATTACCCTTGTTCTTTGCTATGGGGATATATAGCTTGTTTATATACAACCTCATAGATAGGTCACACTCTATAAACTTCAAACAGGCCTAAGTGGCTGTAACTTCTTATCTCTTCATAACCATGAATGTGCTGAGAAGAAAACTTCAATAGGTTTGAAATTAAGACAGTCCTCATCCCCATTCAGATTCTGAGATTAGCATATCAGACTAAATCCCATGACATTCTAGAACAACATTCTCTTGCAGTCTTGCCAGAGATAAAGCCATTTATTACTCAGTAAAAATTTATCTGTCTTCATTTTAATCACAAAGCAATACCCTTCTTTTCTGTTATTGTCTTTCATCTCAGAAACTCAAAATGTTTTAAGAAAGACACAGTAGTATTTTCCATTACAAAGAAAAGAGAAAGGAGTTAGAGATGGGCTTACTCTATTTCAGTGTCTCCCCCAAGGCCTGACACAAATGCTAGAGAACTCAGCAATCTCAGCTTCTCAGAAGTGGTGCAAAGTTACCCTTGCTGAATATAATGCCCGCTGGGTTAGTATTCACATTTCAGTAAAGTTTCTCTTAAGTTTATTTTTCTGTAAAGCCAAACACAAATCTGCCTTTAACAAGGGCATTATGTTTTTCAAAAGTGGGCTTTTAAACATTGATATGAGAACTGTGATACAAATGTTAAGGCACACATTAAGGGAAAAGGTACCTGGGAAAAATACGAGGGAAAAAATAAATAGGTAACAGTGTGCCCAGTAATCTCCAAATCAAAGCTGTCCACTTAGAGATGATCATTATGTTTCATGTAATGATGAACAGAAAACTCCAAAGTGGATGTAAATTGTATGCGGAGCCATTTGAAACCTTTGAAATATAGGCCATCTGCAATTGTAAAGGGGTATGTTTCTAAAATTCCTTTGTAAATCATTTGTTAAGAACTCAGAAGGAATTTCCCCACTGAAGGTATATTATTCATGATGTCTTACAGGTTAGGTTTCAGAGCAAGACCACAAAAACCTGCTACGCCCCAAGTGAACCTAAAATGTGGTAAAACCGACTACCTTTTCCTCTGCCACTAGAGCACACTCAGTCCCTCTAAGGCTTCTTTTACAGTTAATGCAGGGAACAGTGGAAAACCATGCCTGAAAAAAGAATACCATGCCCTATAAACTGGCTCCAGGGTCAGATGGACCTTTATGTCAGGAATATCTGCTGTGAACTGAAAAGGTAAATATCTCAGGTCCAGTTTCCACACAGGCCTGTTTTCTGGGTTATGGTTCTCAGCCAAAATGCAGGAAAATCCAGGCAAAGGAGAGTCAAGGCCTGTGCCCAGGAAGAAACCATCCTCATGTTATTAGTATCTACATTCCGTCCTCCTCCCAAATCTTTGTAATATTGCATGACTCACTGGTGTTCTTTTTTTTCCGAAGTGGCCTTATCTTTGATAATTTTTAATTATCAACAGTAATTACAAATTATCATAATATACAAATTAACAGCAATGATTAATATTCTAAATCATTAATTATAACAATTATTAATAATGTACAAACTTTTATTAACAACACTAGAAACCTTTTATTGAGCACCTACACATACCAAGTACTTAACTCGTTTACTTCTCATCTTCCTAATAACACTTAAAAGGAGAATTCATTAACCCCAAAGGGCAGAGGAGGAAACAGATGTTCACAGAGATTAAAACTGTAACCTTAGTCTTTCATCAACAGATATTCACAGAGATTAAAACTATAAACTTAGTCTTTCATCTCTAAACTGGTAGAGTTGGATTGCAATTTAACTCCTCTGACCTAAACTACTTCATTCATTCATTCAACAATTGTTTGTTGAGGGCCTATTAAATGGCATGCAGGTTCTGAGAGTGATTTATCTTTAAGAGGCAAACGTGCTTTAGGGGATTTAGTGTGGCCAGAAATAGAGGGGAGTAAATCAAGGGGAGAAATAGGAACAGAAAGAAATGAGAGCATATAGGATGGAGGAAGAGGAATAATAGGATAAAGTTGTAATTTAGAGAAATCGAACAAGAGACAATTGTTAAGTTTTTATAACGGATATTGATATAATTATATATTACATATAGTTTATATATTACATATATGTTTATATAGTCACTTTCATTTTCTGATGATATATCCCAAACCAGATATTATAGATTTTTACAGTTGAGCTCCACTTGCTTTTAATAATAAGCTCACTTCTCTGACAGAGCATCAACCAGGAAAAAAATGAGAGTGTATATGTTTACACTATTTCATCTTTCCAAAAATGTGAAGAGTAGGCTGCTAGTCATGTAAATATAGAGTGGTATAAAAATAATAACTTTATATGAGATAAGAAGCTGAACTTCTGACTAAAATTGAGATATAAAGGAAAATGATAAATATGGAATTTTTTCAGATTTTAATATGATGGTGGTATACAAATGGAAGTTTCATGAGGAAGAAAAATATTTCTGCCAATATACGAGTAAAGTTTAGGATGATGTGTAGCTGAGAAATATGAACTGATTTAGAAAAGACAGAAAAATAGGCTACTATTACATGGTATGAAAAATAGGCTAGGCTACTATTACACAAGGAACAAAACTGTAACAGTGGCCACAGAACTAGGAATGGAAATATTTTCTGTCCACTTGCCAGTTATTAAGAAGAATCTGGTGAATATTCATAGAAAATTAGGGATATAGGGAATTCTCAGTCACAATATGAATACCACATTGCTAATATTTGCTGGCATCATGATAATTTCTACAACCTTTGTTTTAAGAGTTCTCAGGTGCAAAGAGTGGTCATTTTTCCCTAGGTATGATATGAGCTCCAGCCAAGTGAACGGTAATTACTTGCAAGCCCTCCATGCCTATCCCAACCCTTTGTGTCAGTGATATTTCCAATATGCAAGTTATACACGTATAAGACTTACAGTTCTACAGGGTCATTTTTTTAATTGAAGTATAGTTGATTTACAATATTGTGTCAGTTTCAGGTATAAAGCATAGGGATTCAGTTATTTTTTTCTGATTATATTCCACTATAGGTTATTAGAAGATATTGAAAATAATTCCATGTGCTATACAGTAAATCCTTATTGCTTATCTATTTTATATATAGTAGTTTGTACCTGTTAATCTCATACTCCTAATCTGTCCCTCCTCCCTTCCCTCTCCCCTACAGTAACCATAATTTTGGTTTCTATGTCTGTGAGTCTGTTTCTGTTATGTGTATAGATTCATTTTAACTATTTTTTAGATTCCACATATAAGTGATATAATATATCATATAATATTTGTCTTTGTCTGACTTCACTAGGTATAATATTCTCTAAGTCCATTCATGTTGCTATAAATAGCAATATGTCATTCTTTTTATAGCTGAGTAATATTCCATTGCATATATATATATATATATATATATATATATATATTACATCTTCTTAAGCCAATCATCTGTGAATAGGCACTTGGGTTGTTTCCATGTCTATTTACTACTGTAAATAGTGCTGTTATGAACTCCTGGTGCATGTATCTTTTTGAATTCGAGTTTTCATTTTTCTGGATTTATACCCAGGAGTGGGATTGTTAGATCATATGGTAGCGATGTTGAGCATCTTCTCATTTCCATGTTGGCCATCTTATGCCTTCTTTGGAAAAAATGTCTATTTAGGTCTTCTGCTCATTTTTTTTTTTTTTTTTTTTTTTGCGGTATGCGGGCCTCTCACTGCTGTGGCCTCTCCTGTTGTGGAGCACAGGCTTTGGACGTGCAGGCTCAGCAGCCATGGCTCATGGGCCTAGCCACTCCGTGGCATGTGGGATCTTCCTGGACCGGGGCACAAACCCGTGTTCCCTGCATCAGCAGGCGGACTCTCAACCACTGCGCCACCAGGGAAGCCCTGTTCTGCTCATTTCTTGATTGGGTTGTATGTTTTTTTGATATTGAGTTGTATGAGATGGTTGTATATTTTGGATAGTAACCCCTTGCCATTTGCATCATCTGCAAATATTTTCTCCTGTTCCGTAGGTTGTCTTTGCATTTTGTGGATGGTTTCCTTTGCTGTGCAAAAGCTTTTAAGTTTGATTAGGCCCCATTTGTTTATTTTTGCTTTTATTTCTTTTGCCTTGGGAGACTGACATAAGAAAATATTGCTACAAGTTGTGTGAGAGAATGTTTTGCCTATGTTCTCTTCTGGGAGTTTTATGGTGTCAAGTCTTATATTTAGGTATTTAAACCATTTTCAGCTTATTTTTGTGTATGGTGTGAGGGAATGTTCTGATTTCATTGATTTACACGTAGCTGCCCAGCTTTCCCAATATCACTTGCTGAAGATACTGTCTTTTCCATTGTATATCCTAGCCTCCTGTGTCATACATTGACAGTAGGTGCATGGGTTTACTTCTGGGCTCTCTATTCTGTTCCATTGATCTATATGTCTGTTTCTGTGCCAGTACCATGCTGTATTGATTACTGTAGCTTTGTAGTAAAATCTAAAGTCTGGAAGGGTTATACCTCCAGCTTTGTTCTTTTTGCTGAGGAATGCTTTGTCAATTCTGGATCTTTTGTGGTTCCATATGAATTTTAGGATTATTTGTTCAAGTTCTGTGAAAAATGTCATGGGCAATTTGATAAGGTTCACATTAAAACTGTAGATTGCTTTGGGTAGTATGGTCATTTTAACAACATTAATTCTTCCAAAACAAGAGCATGAGAGCTTTCCATTTCTTTGAATCACTGTCAGTTTCCTTTATCAATTTTTTTGTTTTTTTAATTCGGTTGCACTGGGTCTTTGTTGCGGCAGGTGGGCTCCTTAGTTGCAGCTCATAGGCTCCTTAGTTGTGGCTCACCAGCTTCTTAGTTGTGGCACGTGGGCTCCTTAGTTGCGGTAGGTGGGCTCCTTTTATTTTTGTTTTGGTTGTGGCTCATGGGCTCCTTAGTTGTGGCATGAGAACTCTTAGTTGCAGCATGCTTGTGGGATCTAGTTCCCTGACCAGGGATAAAACCCAGGCCCCCTGTATTGGGAGCACTGAGTCTTAACCACTACACCACCAGGGAAGTCCCTATCAATGTTTTACAGTTCTCAGTGTGTAAGTCTTTCACTTCCTTGGTAATGTTTAGTCCTAGGTATTTTATTTCTTTGGATACAATATTAAAAGCAATTGTTTTCTTACTTTCTCTTTTTGATACTTAATTGTTAGTGTAAAGAAACAACATATTTCTGTATAGTAGGCTTGTATCCTGCTACATTATTGAATTTGTTTATTCTAATAGTTTTTGTTTGGAGCTTTTATGGCTTTCTGTATAGAGTATCATGTCATTTTCACACAATGACAGTTTTACATCTTCCCTTCTTATTTGGATACATTTTATTTATTTTTCTTGTGTGATCACTGTGACTAGGACTTCCAATAATATGTTGAATAAAAGTAATGAGAGTAGGCATTTTTGTCTTGTTCCATATTTTAGCGGGAAGGCTTTCTGCTTTTCATTGTTGAGTATTATGTTGGCTGTGGGTTTGCCATAAATAGTTTTTATTATGTTGAGATAAGTTCCCTCTATATCCATTTTGGTGAGAGTTTTTATCATGAATGGATATTGAATTTTATCACATGCTTTTTCTGCATCTATTGAGATAATGATGTGGTTTACTCCTTTGGTTGATATGGTGTGGTTATCACATCAATTGATTTGCATATGTTGAACCATCCTTGTGACAATGAGATGAATACCATTTCATCATGGTATCTGATTCTTTTTACATGATGTTGGATTCTGCTTGCTAATATTTTATTGAGGAGTTTTGAATCTAAATTCATCAAAGATACTGGCCTGTAATTTTCTTTTTTGTAGTGTCTTTGGTTTTGGTATCAGGGTGATGATGGCTTCATAGAATGTCTTTGGGGGTGTTCCCTCCTCTTTGATCTTTTGGAGGAGTTTGAGAAGGATCATCATAAGTTCTTCTTTGTATGTTTGGTAGAATTCTTCATTGAAGCCATGTGGTTCTGGACTTTTGTTTGCAGGGGTGTTTTTATTACAGATTCTTTTTCACTTCTAGTGATTGGTCTGTTCAAATTATTTCTATTTCTTCTCGATTCAGTTTTGGTGGGCTGAAAGTTTCTAGAAGCTTTTCCATTTCTTCTAGGTTGCCCAATTTGTTGGCATATAACTGGTCATAGTATTCTCTTATAATTTTTTTTGTATTTCTGCACTATTGCTTGTCATTTTTCCTCTTTCATTTCTTATTTTGCTTATTTGGGTCCTCTCTCTTTTCTTCTTGGTGAGCCTGACCAGAAGTTTATAGATTTTGTTCATCCCTTCAAAAAACCAGACCTTGGTTTTATTGATTTTTTTTTTTTTTTTTTTTTTTTTTTTTGTGGTACGCGGCCCTCTCACTGTTGTGGCCTCTCCCGTTGTGGAGCACAGGCTCCAGATGCTCAGGCTCAGCGTTCATGGCTCATGGGCCCAGCTGCTCCACAGCATGTGGGATCTTCCCAGACCGGGGCACGAACCCGTGTCCCCTGCATCGGCAGGCGGACTCTCAACCATTGTGCCACCACGGAAGCCCTATTTTTTTTTTTAAAGCTCTATTTTATTTACTTCCTCTCTGATATTTATTATTTCCTTCCTTCTGCTGACTTTAGATTTTGTTCTTCTTTTTCTAATTCTTTTAGGTGGTAAGTTAGGTTGTTTATTTGACATTTTTCTTGTTTTTTTGAGGAAGGCTTGCATCTCTATGAACTTCTCTCTTAGGACTGCTTTTGCTATATCCCATAGATTTTGTATGGTTGTGTTTTCATTGTCATTTGTCTCAAGGCATTTTAAAATTTCCTCTGTGATTTTGTTACTGAGCCACTGGTTTTTTAGTAGCATGTTGTTTAGTATCCATTAATCTTTTTTATTTTTTTTTCCTTTCTCCTTCTGTGGTTGATTTCTAGTTCATGCTATTGTGGTCAGAAAATATGCTTGAAATAATTTCTATCCTCTTAAATTTTTTGAGGCTGGTTTTGTGCTGTACTATGTGGTCTTCCTAGAGAATGTTCCATGTGTGCTTGAAAAGAATGTGTATTCTGTTTTTTTCGGATGTCATATCCTGAAGATATCAATTAAGCCTAACTGGTCTATTGTGTCATTTAGGATCTCTGTTGCCTTACTGGTTTTCTATCTGGAAGAACTGTCCATTGATGTCAGTGGGGTGTTAAAGTCTCCTACTATTATTGGATTCCCATCAACTTCTACCTTTATTTCTGTTAGTATTTGTTTTATATATTTAGGTACTCCTACATTGGGTGCATATATGTTACCAAGTGTAATATCCTCTTCTTGTATTGATCCTTTTAACATTGTATAGAGTCTTTCTTTATCTTTCTTTATGACTTTTGTTTTAATGTCTATTTTGTCTAATATTAGTATTGCCACCTCTGCTTTCTTGTCATTTCCATCTGTATGAAATATCTTTGTCCATCCCCTCACCTTTAACCTAAGTGTGTCCTTTGCCTTAAGGTGGGTCTTTTGTAGGCAGCATATTGTAGATTCTTCTTTTGTTATTCAGTTTGCCACTCTATGTCTTTTGATCAGAGCGTTAAGTCTACTGACATTTAAGGTAAGTATTGATAGGTTTGTATTTCTTGCCATCTTAAACTTTGTTTCCCAGTTGATTTTGTATTTCTTCTTTGTTCCTTTCTTTTTATTTTTCCTTTTGTGGTTTGATGGTTTTCTTTTGTACTGTGCTTGAATTCTCTTCTTTTTGGTTCTCTAAATATATTGTATTTTTTAGATTTGTGGTTATCCTGGTTTTCAGGTATGTTAATCCATTAATATACCTACTTGCTTTCCACTGGTAATAATATAAGCTCAAACACATTCTAAAAAATCTATATTTTCTTACTTCCTCACCCACATTTTGATTTTCATGTCCTATTTTACATTTTCATGTTTATCCTTTTGCTGTTCATTGCAGTTAAAATCTCTTTCACAAATTTTTAAAAAAATCTATGTACTGGCTTATTTAAGTGATCTATAATCTTTTCATATATTTGCTTTTCCTATAGTGATTTTCCCTTTCCTATAGATTCTTGTTTCTCTTCTATTTAGAGAAGACCTTTCAATATTGCTTTTACGGTAGGTTTACTATTGCTATATTAGTTTAGTTTTTGCTTGTCAGAGAAATTCTTTATCTCTCCTTGTATTCCAAATGATAATCTTGCTGGGCAGAGTATACTAAGTTGCAGGTTTTTCACTGTCAGGACTTTCAATATATCTTGCCACTTCCTTCTGAGCTGTAGAGAAATCAGCTACTAGCCCTAATTTCTGTAGAGAAATCAGCTACTAGCCTTAAGGGGGCTCTCTTGTGACTAACTATTTTTCTCTTGTTGCCTTAAGAATCCTCTCATCATCTTTAACTTATGCCATTTGAATCATGATGTGTTTTGGTGTGGGTCAGGTTTCATATCGTTTGGGGCCCTCTGTGCTCCCTGCACCTGGATACCTGTTTCCTTCTTTAGGTTTGGGTACTTTAGTTTTCAGCCATAATTTTTTCAAATACCTTTTGATCTCCCTCTCTCTCTCTTCTTCTGGAACCCCTATTATGCATAGGTTGGCAGGTTTCATATTATCCCATAGATCTCATATATTGCTTTCATTTTTTTCATTTGCCTTTCTGTCTGCTGTTCTGATTGGGTGATTTCCATTATTCTTCTTTCCAAATCACTTATTCCTTGTGTGTCATTCAGTTTGCTATTCATTGCTTCTAGATTGGTTTTTATCACTGCAATTTATTTGTCTCTTTTTGATTGGTTCATCTTTATAGTTTCTAGTTCCTTATTATAGTGATCTGCATTTCTATCAATAATCTTTCTTAGTTCATTTAGCATTTTTATTATCTCCTTTTTGAACTTGGGGTCTAGTAGAATGTTAAGGTCTGTTTCATTATTTGTTCTTTCAGGGGATTTCTCTTGTTCTTTTAATTGGGAGTACTTCCTCTGCCTTTTCACTTTAGTTAAATTTGTCTCTATGAATTTAGGAGAAACAGTTATCTACCATGGTCTTGAAGGGGTGTATTTATGTTGGAGCATTCCTGTGTAGACTATGCATGTCCAACAGTTTTGGTGCAAGGGCTGGTTTTTATATGGATGCCATCCACGTCTTTCCTCTGAGTGTGCTGGTCATTATCCCCTTAATAGGGGGTGTAGTTGGTGTTGTATTGTCTAGAGCATATGCTGAAAGTGAGGCGGAGCTTCCTCTGCTCTGTGGCTGTTACTGCCCTGTTGGGGTGGGGTCTGCTCCCCAGTTGTTGGAGTAGAAGCCCTGAGATTCAAGCTTGATCAGGCTCCTTTGCCCTTGAGTGTGTTCCCTGCCCCAAAGGAGGTGTTTGCTGAAGGAATTGAGGCCCATGCGGTCACAGCGGGCCTATATCCCACCTGTGTGGGCATCCAGGGTTCGATTCAGAAGCAGCCCAAAGTTGCATCCCTTTCTCTGTTGTGTTTGTCCCAGATCTAGTGCAAGGCTGTGGTGTAGAATAGGCTGAGGCTGGGTGTCGGGGCACTGTGGCTGCAGGAATTGAGGTGGCTGTGCTGCTGCCTGAGATCTGGGCTGTCTCTGTGGCAGACTTCTTTCAGGACTTGTCTGCCTGAGATCAAGTGCTAAGCTGTGGTGTGGAGCAGACGGAGCCAAGACACTCTCCCTGGGAAATGAACTGCTGTTTACTCCTGCCCAGGGCTTGTCTGCTCAAGATTCAAGGCTTAGTCTCTGTGTGTTCTTGTGGCACCACCTGGTGTGCTCTGACAGTGGTCTCCACGGCTCCACCCAGATCTCACCCCAGGCACCCTTGGTCTGTCTCTGTATAGATAGATCAAATCTTTGCCTAATCTCACACCAGGCTGTGGTGTGTAGTGAGCAGGGCCCCTTCGGATTGGGAAATGTGGTGAGGTGGCAGCCACCAGTGCAAGGCTCTCTCTTCCCTGACTGTTAGCAAGCCTGCATGCACACATTCTAGAGGGTCAATTTTTAACACCTACATTTCCTGCCTGAATCCTGAAACAAGTAAGGTAAATGAATTGGAAGAAGAAAAATAAAACTATCAGTTTTATTACTGATGGAGCAGATACAGACCATGGCTTATGTGTGCAGCATCCTAAGCCTTAGGTGCTGGTCTCATCTGCATCCAAAATATTGGATAGACTCATCAGTACAGTCACAGGCAGAGCAGCAAAACAATAGGTCTTGCCTCGCAGCCTTTACCTCCAAGCTTACCACATGGCTCTATGGACACTGAAAGATGTATCCCAGAATGCAGTGGGTAAGAAAGGGAGTAGCAAAGCAAGCCCAGTTCCTACTTCCAAAGCCACCTGCCAGTTAAGTTACTCCTTTACTCCTGGGAAGTCACAAATGGGAGCAGAGAGAGATCAAGAGAGCTGCCCTACTGGATATACCTTTGAATACAAGGAATAATCAGGACTAGGAATTACTATCTTCTCAAAAGAAAGCAACATTGAATAGTAGTCAAGCATGGACATAGTGATTTACCATCAATGAATGAAAAGTGCTAATCTTTCTACTCATTCAGAAAACATTTAAGGAATATCTGCTTTCTGTTAGTACCATGCTAGCATCTGAAATACAAAGCATATAAAATATAGCTTCTAATCTCGAATAGTTTACATTCTATAACTATGCAATATATTCAAAATAAAATCTCAGAAATAATTTGAGGTATGCAATACAAATTAGAGATCTACACCACACTGTTAGAATCTTTGAATCTGACTTAAATTATGAAATCAATGAGATAATATCTACATCAAATTTTATAGACAAAACATAATCTTGAAAAACAATAAGCTACCTTAAATTCAACCAACTTCAATAATTCAGTTCTTATCAGATGTCTTACATTCTCAATTCTTTCAAGACCAAAACTTCTAACTTTCTGTATTTATAAAAATCTGGGTTTTTTTTTTGTTTGTTTCCCTCCCAGACATATGATGCCTCCCTATCACTGCTAACACTCCATTTATTTAACATTAACATTTTATGAGTTCTATAAAAGTGAAGAAGAATCATGTTTTGTTCCACTATTCTCTCAAAGATGGACTTCATTAAAACATGATTCTTTGGGTCTTTGCCAAGCAACTAAGATAAAGATAAAGTAGTATAACAAGAACCTTCTGGTTCTTTCAGTAACAATCACCAATCAATAGGATTATGCTAAATTTCATGCTATAGCAGGTCATATTTTATCAAGTTTCCACTGCATTTACAATGAACAATAGCTCACTATGTAGATCCCTTTATTAACTCTCATAGTAGTTGTTTAGGTCTGGAAACTTTCCAACACGAAACTTTTAATGTCAATGTTGAAAATATCAAAATATTAGAAAAACAAAATAAGATTATTTTCATGCAACTTCCAAAATATGTTAAAAGTATATATTCTTAAAAAGAAAAAGGTTATGTTGTATAAATAAATATTTGTACATAATAGAAATACAAATAGCTAATATTTATTCAGTGCTAAGAAACACTGGGTCTATGGTCTTATGTATATTACCCCATATGTTAACTTCATTATGGCCCTTTGAAATAGTTACTATTATCTCTGTTTCATGCATAAAGAAATTAATATAAAGGAAACAAAATTTAGCCAAAACTGAAGTATTTAAGTAATTGCTCAAAATCACAGCTAATAAGTATGAACAATGTTGGATATGAACTAGGATCTGGAGGACTCCAGGCCCAGACTCTTAAAGTATTCTGCTTTCAATAATCCAACCGAATGAGTGTACATATTTATATGAAGTTTCTCACACGCTGTTAAATGCCAATATAAATAAAATGTTTATATAACATACATTATATTACTATATAATAAAAGTATATAAATTATAGATATTTATTAAAAATAACTAAGTTGTAAATAACTTACCTTATTTATAGACATGCTTATAGATGTAGATGGATTTGAAATTATGCATCTCTGTACAGATTTTTAGATACTCAGATTATACCAAATGACTACTAATTCCATATAAATCCAAGTAACCTCTCTGCTATAAATTAAAAGCTTAATACTTCACATATTTATACTAGCAAACTCAAAATATACTTGAAAGAAATTATATCATAATACGTATATACACGTATATACGTGTCTTCTATAGTAACATGACTAATGAATTAAGTAGATCAGACCTTACCATGAAGTTGATTCTGTAGAAACTGGCATGTACTGTGAAGATATAAATTATATATTCCTTTAAAATATGAATTATAAAATAAATATGCCGTATAGATTTGTTTTAATTCCCAGTGGAAAAGCAGACAAAGGATATAAATCCTTGCCCTTATTTGAGTTCTTTTGGCTTTAATAGCTCATGAACAGAATCATCTGGAGAGCTTATTGAACTACAGATCACCAGACCCAACTTCTTGTGTTTCTGATTCAATAGGTCTAGAATGGATCTGAGAATTTGCACGTTTAGCCCATTCCCAGGTGATGCTAATGGTGTTGGTTCAGGGACCACATTTTGAGAAATACTCTTAAGAACCTCAAAGTATAAAATCAAATTTTAACCTCTCCACTTATCCTCATCATGCAGATCAAATCTTGGGTACTAACTGCTTTGTGAGGATGTGGACAAGTGAGGAACATTTCCATCAGTAAGTGGTTTAAGTTGTTCCTGAGACTCCCAATATATTTGAATCACCTGAGGAGCTTCTAATAATTCAGACCCCATCCAAAACTAATTAAAGCGGAATCTCTGGGTATGGAATTCAGGCACTAGTAATACTAAATCATCCCATGTGATTCCAATGTGCACCCAAGATTGAGAATAACCGATACAGTGGTAAGAAAAATCAAGAAATGCCCATACCCAGTGATGGCAAGCAGCAGCCTACATATTACAGATCACAAGGACATGAAAATTGTCAATCTTAGGTCAGTCACTATGTATTGTTTTTCTATCAAATATATAAATGTTTACAGTTATTTACAACTATATAATCAATACTGAAGTGGTCTTTCATAAATACAAACTATATTTATAATACAATTATGGTTTAATAATTACAGTCAAAAACTCATGTTGCAGCCTTTAATAGAAATTAAGTGAATATGACAATTAAAATGGGGATGATTCTGATTAAAAGATTCTGTCTGTAAAGGAAATTCAGTCACAAAGAGATAAAGTGAGAAGTTTCCTGAAGAGGATGTAAGAAAATGTATAAAATTATTCTTAATCTACTCCTGATCCTTATTACTAAGCATCTTTTAATATATTAATTAGTTGTTCTCATGCTTCTATTCTTTGGGATAGAAATCAATAAATTTAAACATGCAGATTTTGATAGACTTTTCTCGCTAAATTTTTTTCAAATGTATATTCATATTGATATCTGCAGTTTTCTAATTAAGTGAACATTTCTTACATATCAAAAATAGTATTAGTTATGGCCAATAAAACCTTAATAATGTGATATGTCTCACTGAAAAACTATATTATCAAGTAGTTTATTCACAAGACCTTTTCAGTATGTGTTATACAATTGTTCACTCAGAGTTGAGAAAATACTTTTAAAATGCTAAGTATCATCTGTTAAAAACAATTTTTCTCTCCTGGGATTATATTAATGATAATATCTTTTATTTTTAATCAAGTAATTCATACAGTATTAAAGACATTATTGCTCTAAGAGATTTATTAATTGCATTTTACAGTAATGTTATATTTTTGCCTTAGAAACATAAAATAAATGAAAATTAACAGAACGTTAAATTGAATAACATCAGTATTCAACATATTTTGTTGAATTACTACTATGAACAAAGTGCTGTAAAAGCAGTGAATAATTATGGTGAGATAACCTAAAAACAGGGGTTGGCAAACTGTAAGGCAAGATACTAAATACTTTAGGCCTTGTAAGGGCACTTACAGTCTCTGTCATATTCTTCTTCTTCTTTATTTTCAACAACCATTTGCAAACATAAAAACATTTATTGGCTTAGAAGCTATATCAAAACAGACTATGAGCTGGATTTGGCTCATGATCTGTAGGTTGTTGACCTGTGACCTTAAATGCTTTTAGAGTATATTACAATTATTACCACTGTGGTTTTTGAACCAAGGTTTGAGTAATACCATCTGCAAATGTGCAACCACATTTAGAGAACATTCATGAAAGTGACCAAGAACTGAAAATGGTTACAAATCTGCATAATTAATCCAGAATTGTGGAAACCGATGATTCAGAAACACTGAGTTATACAATAGTAACACTACTAGAATAAGCACAGAGGACACCTAAAATAGAGGCATCTGTGCATGATTTACTTTAGTTTTAGCCATAAAATTCAATATCATTTGCAAGAATCCGAATTATGAGGCAAAGAATAAAAAAGCACAGACTTCTAATAATGAAGTGTCACCCACAGAAGAGGAAAATAAATGCAAGTATTACATATACTTGAATAAGGACAATATTCGGTAACATAGGATGTAATTTATTTGTCCATGAATCTATATCCAAAAGCATATGCATAGTTTTATTTTTAAAAAGCGTATATAATTATTCCTATTTTTATGCTGGAAACATTCCTCATACCCTCAAAATATACATCCTTAAAATACAAGTTTTTATTATTTGAGATAGTTTAAATTATACTATACTGATACACTATAAACATAGTTTATGTATTTGATAGTATTTCATGAATAATGCTCTGGTTAGGCCAATTAAAAAATTGCTTAACTACCTTTAAAAACATATTTTTTGTTGTTATTATTCTTTGGAAGACTTTTGAGAAAGCAGTCATACGACATATATACACTCGTGTGTGTGTGTGTGTGTGTGTGTGTGTGTGTGTATATATATATATATATATATATATATATAGCATCCATTCATATAAGAATCACTGAGCTTGAAATAGAATATTTTTCTTAAAAGACTGTTTTTACTTTTGCCTGCAAGCTTCAGTACTCATTATTAGTCTTCCATCTCAGGGAGAAAAAAAAATTGTATGAAAGGAACCATTTCAAGACCAATTGACTTTACGGCCTACATACCAATTCTGCAGAATTCTTTGGGAAATGAGGCAGAAGGAAGCTGTTGAGAAAGCACAGTAGGAATCCATCTAGGAAAAAAAATTAATATGAACTAAATAACATCATCTTGGTACCTTACAGAAGGCTGTGAAGACATAGGAAAGAGTGAGTATGTATTAATCGAAAAAAACAAGCCAGGAAGTACACATTTGCAATTTATGAGACAGTTTATATTATGCACAAATAAATAATATATGATATGTAACCTTATTATTATTAAGTCTTTTGATATATACATATATAAATTTTAAATGTACATTAAAATACTTACATGTATAAAAATTGCTATTGTTTGCCTTTGAAATATTTCCTAATCACTTTAGCTCTGTTCTTCAGGTTGTTTAATTGGAGAAATTCATCTTATTGATGGTTAAAAATGAGCAGTAACCATGGTTTAGTGTTTGGAACTCACTGGATTAGTGTCTTACTGAAACTCCAGGGGGTAGCCATTGTGGATCAGTTAGAGCACCACTAAAGAAGGGGGAAAAATTCTATGCTCACCAAATATTCTGCAGTTAAGAACAGTTCTTTTACAAAGGGATTAACTAGCGTGGTCTTGAGGCACTAGAGCCACAAAGGTGATGAAGAGGAAGAAAATGCAGTTGTGCATGTAAGCATTGAATACCTATTCCTAACTCCTGCTATGCAGGAATTGTCAGCTCATGCTCCCCATAGGTCTACTTTCATAAATCATACACCTAAATGGCAAAATAATGTATTTTAAATGTTAACGTGAATCATTTTCTCTCCTTTTTATTGTCAAATACACATTACCCAACACCTTCACTGAAGAAATATTAAGTCAGTTTTCAGGCTTCCACAGCAGTGGGCTCACAGGACTTCAACAATGGCCCCTGTTTGGTGAAATTGCTACTTTGACTAATTATTTCCATCGTGCTGTCACTTGTTAATTATTTGAACAAACACTTAAGTGTCTCCTGTTTTGTTTGCTACAATCTGTGAAGAAATATTTAAATATTTTCCTACTCTCAAGGTTTGGGGAGAAAGACATGTAACGCACAAAGATAAGGGTTGCTATAATAGAAGGATGCAAGACAGGCATTGAAGGCATAATGTATTAGTAAATTTTACCCACTTAGAGTAGTACAGATTTCAGAGAGAAGATGATGCTTCAGAATAATCTTTAAAAATTATTTTAAAGAACACAACATTGTAAATCAACTATACTTCAATAAAAATCATTCAATAAAAATACATTAAAAAACAGAATGGAAGAAAGATTAAAGTTTAAAAGTATCAGATGATTAATATATTTGACTAATAAGAAACATTAGATTATATGAAGATTTTTTCACCTGTTCTGGTATCTTGCTTTTCTAGTAATGAAAGTCATTTCCAATAAATATAATTAGTATTAGGAAAAGAGCACAGACGTTTAAATATTACAAAAACTATCATTAAAGTTTACTTACCAGAAAACCACAATAAATACAGTGAATTACATATTTCTAATTCCAATGTGCTGGAACAAAGTTTATTATAATATAGGACATATACTGAAGGTAGTCTAAGGGATTTATTCTTCCAACGCTAAAATGTATCAAAACTCAGAGGCTGCTTGCATAATATATTTGTACTCTAAAATATTTATCAATATTAGATAAAATTGTTTCATGGAAGAGAGAAAAACAATTTCTCCAGTTTAGAGTAAGGGACATATAAAATAATTGTATGAAAAAAGTCATCCTGCTCCCAAAGCAAAAGCCCTCTTAACCTACAAAAAGTGACAATGGGACAAATTGGTCACAAATCAGTTATCTAACAAAAAACTTACATTTTCTGATATAAGCTTTTTTTCACTGTTCATTCTCCATTCAGGTAAAGTGGGTGGCTGAAATCAATTCAGCTGGCAGTAAGAGGAAAGTAAGTCTGACACATGTTTTATATGTACCTATCATATTGGAAAAAATAAAGAATTTATATTATGAAAATGAACTTCTGACTCATATTTGTACTTGCAGAAAAAAATGGAAAACTTAGCCTTAATGTTTATGTATTATTTCACATAACACATAACCATCAATGAAAGGAATGCTGTGTGACCTTTCTTGAATTAATACTCTCAAATACTAAATTCTCAAATTCTGCTTTATTTGAAATAGAACAAATATGTTCTGTGTTTACTATTCATCTGCACAGAAATACAGGGCAGACTGTGATAAATTAGGGTGGCAACTGAGAATGAGACATGTTTCAAGAATTGTGTCAGATGCAAAGGTTAATATTGGGTTTATCTTTAAATTTCCTCTTTTTAATATGCTGAACAGCCAGGAACTGATTATGTGCATGTCATCAAAATATTTTTCTCCTCTATCAAAAATTGTTGTCTACAATCTTTCCAAGAATTCAATAAATCCATCAATTAAAAACAAGTGTTTTTAAGTTTTGCAGGAGAGAAACACATTAAGAAACATTACTGTGAATTTCATGAAGTATTTGTACTTCTTCATGTACTAACCTAAGGTTTATTTTTCAAATTTGTAAGGCTCTATTACAAGTATGCTTTTAAGTATACCATTAGAGATACAAACTATGATAAGAAGATACTTCCCTCTTTGTACTTCAATAGAATCTTTCATATTTTTATAAAATTGATTTAAAAATAACAACATATACCTGGTATTGAAATACTATGAGTTTCTTTCTGAGTCAGTTCCCATCAAAGTGTCCACTTTTTTCAAATTGAAGAACCGCTATATGAAAATGCAAACAGTATGTTTGAAATGAGCTGATCCACTTCATTGTCTCCTGAAAGCTTACATGTATTTTTGGAATGTGGACACTGATATGATTAACTGTTTTTTATGTTAATTCCCAGAATTCATATCCTCTTACATTTTTCCACAGAAATATCATCATTTTGTGATTTTGTAGAAAGTATGCCATAACATTTTTTCTCTCAGAGATAAAAAATAATTAAACTAAGTAAAAAATGGCACATTATTACTGGTGCATCATAATGTCAACACTTTATAAAACGCATTTGGAATTCTGGCCTTCTCTTCCAAAGTGTAAGTTACAACTTCATGAAACTTAGTTATAGTAGTTATTATATACATAATGCTTTCTCTAAAATCCTCGAAGTCAACGATTACTATTCAAACTAAAAAGGGTACAATGAGGTAATTTAAATTATTAAGTATCTTACTGATTTGTGAAAAGTAATGGTTTTATATTTGGAAACGTATTTTTAAAAAATCAATTAGATCAAGAATAAACTGATAGCACTAGAAGTATTTGGTAAATAAGTATCAGTGAAAAATCCCAGAACAAAAGTCTTCCAAAACTGTTGTAAATACATTTTCTGTGTAAAATTATACAATCATCAGGCTTTGTTTTTAGTTGTCCAGTCCTACCTTTTCCATATCTTTCAATATAAAGCCACCAATAGAAAATCACTGATTTCAGAGTCCCTACTCCAAATAAAGTAAATATTTGCTCCAAAAGCAATCTTGTAGAGACTATTTAAATCAAATGCTCTCTGCAGTATTGTCATTTTAAGTTTTACCTTAATTGTGTAATTAAAGATTGTTGCCTCTTATTACCAGAATACGAGATTAGTTTAGAAAAGATTTGCTCTTCAGCCTAAATTTATAGCTATTGCCATAATAATACTGTATAATAAACCACCTGCAAAACTCAATGGCTTATCGAGCATTTATTCTCCCAGGCTGAGAATCTATAGTATGAGGTCTTCCCGATCTTCAGCATAGAATCTCTGCTTCAGGCTGCAGTAATGAGACAGCTCTTATTCTCACTGCGTTATCATTGAATTGGTTCTGCCCCACGTGACTCTCATTCTCTTCCTCATAGCAGTTAACTAGCCAGAGCATGTTCTCCTCAAGGTAATAGAAAAAGTGCATGAGAGACCATGGCCTACTCCGTTAAGTGCATTTAAACCCCTGCTTCCACGATGACTACTCACATCCTATTAGTTAAAGAAAGACATGGCTAAGCCTAGAGTCAAGGAGCAGAAAAATAAACTGGGCCCTTAGTAAGAGGATTGGAAAATTATATGACAAACAGCATGGATACACACATGAAGAATTTTGTCAGTAGTATAATCTACCAACACATTATTGGAGGACATTACCTCAACCTATATTTAAATTCAGCTATAATTCTGAAGACACCTCTCCTTGCTCATAAAGGCACAGATATTATGAATGGATTTATCAAAACATACAGGTACTCCATTTTATTTTTAACATCTTTATTGGAGTATAATTGCTTTACAATGGTATGTCAGTTTCTACTTTATAACAAAGTAAATCAGTTATACATATACATATGTCCCCATATCTCTTCCCTCTTGCTCCTCCCTCCCTCCCACCCTCCCTATCCCACCCCTCTAGGTGGTCACAAAGCACCGAGCTGATCTCCCTGTGCTATGCGGCTGCTTCCCACTAGCTATCTATTTTACGTTTGGTAGTATATATATGTCCACGCCACTCTCTTTCTCCCAGCTTACCCTTCACCCACCCCATATCCTCAAGTCCATTCTCTAGTAGGTCTGCATCTTTATTCCCATCTTGCCCCTAGGTTCTTCTGACCATTTTCTTTACTTTTTTTCCTTTTTGATTCCATATATATGTGTTAGCATATGGTACTTGTTTTTCCCTTTCACTTACTTCACTCTGTATGACAGACTCTAGGTCCATCCACCTCACTACAAATAACTCAGTTTCATTTCTTTTTACGGCTGAGTAATATTCGATTGTATATATGTGCCACAACTTCTTTATCCATTCATCTGTTGATGGACACATAGGTTGCTTCCATGTCCTGGCTATTGTAAATAGAGCTGCAATGAACATTTTGGTACATGACTCTTTTTGAACTATGGTTTTCTCACGGTATACGCCCAGTAGTGGGATTGCTGGGTCATATGGTAGTTCTATTTTTACTTTTTAAAGGAACCTCCATACTGTTCTCCATAGTGGCTCTATCAATTTACATTCCCACCAACAGTGCAAGAGGGTTCCCTTTTCTCCACACCCTCCCCAGCATTTATTGTTTCTAGATCTTTTGATGATGGCCATTCTGACTGGTGTGAGATGATATCTCATTGTAGTTTTTTTTTGTTTTGTTTTTTGGGTTTTTTTTTTTTGCAGTAGGCGAGCCTCTCACTGTTGTGGCCTCTCCTGTTGCAGAGCACAGGCTCTGGACACGCAGGCTCAGCAGCCATGGCTCACGGGCCCAGCCTCTTCGCGGCATGTGGGATCCTCCCGGACTGGGGCACAAACCCATGTCCCCTGCATCGGCAGGCAGACTCTTAACCACTGCGCCACCAGGGAAGCCCTCATTGAAGTTTTGATTTGCATTTCTCTAATGATTAATGATGTTGAGCATTCTTTCATGTGTTTGTTGGCAATCTGTATATCTTCTTTAGAGAAATGTCTATTTAGGTCTTCTGCCCATTTTTGGACTGAGTTGTTTGTTTTTTTTGATATTGAGCTGCATGAGTTGCTTGTATGTTTTGGAGATTAATCCTTTTTCAGTTGCTTCCTTTGCAAATATTTTGTCCCATTCTGAGGGTTGTCTTTTTGTGTTTATGGTTTCCTTTGCTGTGCAAAAGCTTTTATGTTTCATTAGGTACCATTAGTTTATTTTTGTTTTTATTTCCATTTCTCAAGGAGGTGGGCCAAAAAGGATCTTGCTGTGATTTATGTCATAGAGAGTTCTGCCTACGTTTTCCTCTAAGAGTTTTACAGTGACTGGCCTTATATTTAAGTCTTTAATCCATTTTGAGTTTATTTTTGTGTATGGTGTTAGGGAGTGTTCTAATTTCATTCTTTTACATGTAGTTGTCCAGTTTTCCCAGCACCACTTATTGAAGAGGCTGTCTTTTCTCCACTGTATATTCTTGCCTCCTTTATCAAAGATAAGGTGACCATATGTGTGTGGGTTTATCTCTGGGCTTTCTATGCTGTTCCAATGATCTATATTTCTGTTTTTTGTGCCAGTACCATACTGTCTTCATTACTGTAGCTTTGTAGTATAGTCTGAAGTCAGGGAGCCTGATTCCTCCAGCTCTGTTTTTCATTCTCAAGATTGCTTTGGCTATTCGGGGTCTTTTGTGTTTCCATACAAATTGTGAAAGTTTTGTTCTAGTTCTGTGAAAAATGCCAGTGGTAGTTTGATAGGGATTGTATTGAATCTGTAGATTGTTTTGGGTAGTACAGTCATTTTCACAATGTTGATTCTTCCAATCCAACAACCTGTTATGTGTCTCCATCTATTTGTATCATCTTTAATTTCTTTCATCAGTGTCTTATAATTTTCTGCATACAGGTCTTTTGTCTCCTTAGGTAGGTTTATTCCTAGATATTATATTCTTTTTGTTGCAATGGTAAATGGGAGTGTTTTCTTAATTTCACTTTCAGATTTTTCATCATTAGTGTTTAGGAATGCCAGAGATTTCTGTGCATTAATTTTGTATCCTGCTACTTTACCAAATTCATTGATTGGCTCTAGTAGTTTTCTGGTAGCATCTGTAGGATTCTCTATGTATAGTATCATGTCATCTGCAAACAGTGACAGCTTTACTTCTTCGTTTCCAATTAGGATCCCTTTTATTTCTTTTTCTTCTCTGATTGCTGTGGCTAAAACTTCCAAAACTATGCTGAATGATAGTGGTGAGAGTAACCTTGTCTTGTTCCTGAACTTAGTGGAAATGGTTTCAGTTTTTCACCATTGAGGACAATGTTGGTGGTGGGTGTGTCATATATGGCCTTTATTATGTGGAGGAAAGTTCCCTCTATGCTTACTTTCTGGAGGATTTTTATCATAAATGGGTGTTGAATTTTGTTGAAAGCTTTCTCTGCATCTATTGAGATGATAATATGGTTTATCTCCAATTTGTTAATATGGTATATCATGTTGATTGATCTGCATATATTGAAGAATCCTTGCATTCCTGGGATTAAATCCCACTTGATCATAATGTATGATACTTTTAGTGTGCTGTTCAATTTTGTTTGCTAGTATCTTGTTCAGGATTTTTCATCTATGTTCATCAGTGATACTGGCCTATGGTTTTCTTTTTTTGTAACATCCTTGCCTGGTTTTGGTAGCAGGGTGATGGTGGCCTCGTAGGATGAGTTTGGGAGTGTTCCTCCCTCTGCTATATTTTGGAAGAGTTTGAGAAGGATAGGTGCTAGCTCTTCTCTAAATGTTTGACAGAATTCACTTTTGTTTGTTGGAATATTTTTAATCGCAGTTTCAATTTCAGTGCTTGTGACTGGTCTGTTCATATTTTCTATTTCTTCCTGGTTCAGTCTCGGAAGGTTGTGCATTTCCAAGAATTTGTCCACTTCTTCCAAGTTGTCCTTTTTATTGGCATATAGTTGCTTGTAGTAATCTCTCATGATCCTTTGTATTTCAGCAGTGTCAGTTGTTATTTCTCCTTTTTCATTTCTAACTCTATTGATTTGAGTCTTCTCCCTTTTTTTTCTTGATAAGTCTGACTAATTGTTATTGAATTTTGTTTATCTCCTCAAAGAACCAGCTTTAGTCTTATTGATCTTTGTTATCATTTCCGTCATTTCTTTTTCATTTATTTCTTATCTGATCTTTATGATTTTTTTCCGCCTGTTAACTTTGGTTTTTTTTTTTTTTTTTTTTTTTTTTTGTGGTATGTGGGTCTCAAACTGTTGTGGCCTCTCCCATTGCGGAGCACAGGCTCTGGACGCACAGGCCCAGCGGCCATGGCTCACGGGCCCAGCCACTCCGCGGCATGTGGGATCTTCCCAGACCGGGGCACGAACCCCTTTCCCCTGCATCGGCAGGCAGACTCTCAACCACTGCGCCGCCAGGGAAGCCCCAACTTTGGGGTTTTTTTTTTGTACTTCTTTCTCTAATTGCTTTAGGTGTAAGGTTAGACTGTTTATTTGAGATGTTTCTTGTTTCTTAAGGTAGGCTTTTATAGCTATAAACTTCCCTCTTAGGACTGCTTTTGCTTCATCCCATAGGTTTTGGGTCATTGTGTTTTCATTGTCATTTGTCTCTAGCTATTTTTTGATTTCCTCTTTGATTTCTTCAGTGACCACTTCGTTATTAAGTAGTGTGTTGTTTAGCCTCCTTGTGTTTGTATTTCTTACATATATTTTCCTGTAATTGATATCTAGTCTCATAGCATTGTGTTCAGAAAAGATACTTGATATGATTTCAATTTTCTTAAATTTACCAAGGCTTGATTTGTGACCCAAGTGATGATCTATCGTGGAGAATGTTCCATGAGCACCTGAGAAGAATGTGTATTCTGTTGTTTTTGGATGAAATGTCCTATAAATATCAATTAAGTCTACCTTGTTTAATGTATCATTTAAAGCTTGTGTTTCCTTACTTATTTTCATTTTGGATGATCTCTCCATTGGTGAAAGTGGGGTGTTAAAGTTCCCGACTATGATTGTGTTACTGTCGATTTCCCCTTTTATGGCTGTTAGTATTTGCCTTATGTATTGAGAGGCTCCTGTGTTGGGTGTATAAATATTTACAATTGTTATATCTTCTTCGTGGATTGATCCCTTGATCATTAGGGAGTGTGCTTCTTTGTCTCTTGTAACAGTCTTTGTTTTAAAGTCTATTTTGTCTGATATGAGAATTGCTACTCCAGCTTTCTTTTGATTTCCATTTGCATGGAATATCTTTTTCCATCCCCTCACTTTCAGTCTGTATGTGTCCCTAGGTCTGAAGTGGGTCTCCTGTAGACAGTATATATACGGGTCTTGTTTTTGTATCTATTCAGCCAGTCTATGTCTTTTGGCTGGAGCATTTAATCCATTTACATTTAAGGTAATTATCAATAAGTATGTTCCTATTCCCATTTTCTTAATGGTTTTGGGTTCTTTATTGTAGGTCTTTTCCTTCTTTTGTGTTTCCTGTCTAGAGAAGTTCCTTCAGCATTTGTTGTAAAGCTGGTTTGGTGGTGCTTAATTGTCTTAGCTTTTGCTTCTCTGTAAATCTTTTAATTTCTCCATCAAATCTGAATGAGAGCCTTGCTGGGTAGAGTAATCTTGGTTGTAGGTTTTTGTCCTTCATCACTTTAAATATGTCCTGCTACTCTCTTCTGGCTTACAGAGTTTCTGCTGAAAGATCAGCTGTTAAACTTATGGGGATTCCCTTATGTGTTACTTGCTGTTTTTCCCTTGCTACTTTTAATATTTGTTCTTTGTATTTAATTTTTGATAGTTTGATTAATATGTGTCTTGGTGTGTTTCTCCTTGGTTTTATCCTGTATGGGACTCTCTGTGATTCCTGGACTTGATTAACTATTTCCTTTCCCATAAAAGGGAAATTTTCAACTATAATCTCTTCAAATATTTTCTCAGTCCCTTTCTTTTTCTCTTCTTCTTCTGGGACCCCTATAATTAGAATATTGGTGCATTTAATGTTGTCCCAGAGGTTTCTGAGACTGTCCTCTATTCTTTTCATTCTTTTTTCTTCACTCTGCTCTGCAGTACTTATTTCCACTATTTTATCTTCCAGGTCACTTATCCGTTCTTCTGACTCAGTTATTCTGTTATTGATCCCTTCTAGAGAATACTTAATTTCATTTATTGTATTGTTCATCTCTGTTTGTTTGCTCTTTAGTTCTTCTAGGTCCTTGTTAAACGTTTCTTGTATTTTCTCCATTCTATTTCCAAGATTTTGGATCATCTTTACTATCATTATTCTGAATTCTTTTTCAGGTAGACTGCCTATTTCCTCTTCATTTGTTAGGTCTGGTGGGTTTTTGCCTTGATTCTTCATCTGCTGTATGTTTCTCTGTCTTCTCATTTTACTTAACTTCTTGTGTTTGGGGTCTGCTTTTCGCAGCCTGCAGGTTCATAGTTTCCATTGTTTTTGGTGTCTTTTTCCAGTGGCTAAGGTTGTTTCAGTGCATTGTGTAGGCTTCGTGGTGGAGGGGACTAGTGCCTGTGTTCTGGTGGATGAGGCTGGATCTTGTCTTTCTGGTGGGCAGGTCCATGTCTGGTGGTGTGTTTTGGGTGTATGTGGCCTTATTATGATTTTAGGCAGCCTCTTTGCTAATGGATGGGGTTGTGTTCCTGTCTTGCTAGTTGTTTGGCATGGGGTGTCCTGCACTGTAGCTTGCTGGTTGTTGAGTGGAGCTGGGTCTTGGCATTGAGCTGGAGATCTCTGGGAGATTTTCGCTGTTTGACATTATGGGAAGCTACTCCATTTTTAAAGTATTTACTTAAATTTTAAACTAAAGTCATTGTAAAAGATGAAAGATTTGAGCATATTTGTTATTATAGATTATTTTAAAATAAAAAGAATAAAGATATATATTTCATTTTAATCATCTTTCATAAATACCTTTTTAGAAGTCTATCTTAGAAAGTTATTGCCTCAGTACAGACTAAATATAATTATTTGACTAGGAAAGAATTCTAACTTAGTCTCTTCTACCCACCTTCTATTAATCATATTTCTTTTTTCTTTTCTCAGTTTTGAAACAGTAATGTCTTATTTCCAATTCCTCTTTTTTCCCAGATTCAGTGACTTGTGAGTTCTACTTAAATCAGTGGTTCTGAAACACTATTACATATTAGCATCACCTGAGGAACTTTACAATTTTAAAAAACACAAATGCCCAAGATACAACCCCAGAAATTCTAATTTAATTGGGTCGGGTGGGGCTTGAGCATTATTTTTCTTTAAAAATCTCCTGGGTAATTCTAATGACTTGCCAGGACTGAGAACCAATGATTTAAACTCACATCCAGTGTATACAACTATAAATCTTATGGTTGCAAGTACACAATGACTTCAACAGAATTGTCAAACTAAATAAGAGAGGGAATGTAATATCTTATGCATCTGAATTGTCCAGTTCAGCTTGACCTCTCTGATCTCTTTGTTCTTTGTAGATATCATTCTTAGTGTTATCTCATGAATACATAATGTCTGCAAGCAATTTCTGTGGTGGGGGCCACATACGTCTTTATTCATATTCAATAAAAAGATGGCATCCTTTTCCCTCAGTTATTGAAGAAAGTACTCTACTTCATTTAAATCATATGCCCTTCTCTAAGTCAATCACTGTGGTCAAAACCATGAAATTATGTTAGTTGATTCAGGCCTAAATCTTACATCTTAAGGAGTTGAGAGTAAAAATAGCCTCCCCTATTTACAGGTGAACAAAATAGCATTATAGAGAATGATCTAAGAACAGAAATCAATCAATTCTTTATATTCACATTTGTAATTAATAGGAGGTAGCATTTATCTGTTACATATTGTGACATATAATTTATATTATATAAGCACATCATTCTAAATAGGGAAACACAATAATGTTAGATAGTATGTAACAATTATAAATTGCTACAGTACCGAAGTGTTAACACTACTCAATAACATAAAAAAGAAGTCCAACAAAATTAATTTGCCTCTCTGGCTATCAGTAAAATACATGTATTCAGAAAACTCATAAAAAGGAAAAAAGCTCTTCAGAACCATTTTCTGACCCTTTCCAACTACTAATTACAGCTGGTAGCATATGCAGTTTAAAATAGCCCCCGAATGACTGTTGATTGACTGTTTTAATAGAATTCCCAAAGTTAAAGTAATCAAGAAAATAAAAAATCAGAGTTTGGTATGCATGCTCTTTAATAATGTGCAAAATTGTCAGCTTTCAAATTGTTTTAGTACATGAATCTAAATTTAAAAAACTATAGATAATTCTGTTGGTCAGTTATAAATTCCACAAACTGATTTAAAGAGAATGTAAATGTATGAATAATCAGGATACAAGTGTCCAATAAACTGATTAGAGTCCATTGTTCCCAGCATGAAAACATAATATAATTATTTCAATTGATTTAATGTAGAATTCATTCACACAGGTCTAGAAATATTATAGTTATTGTTTTTATATAAGTTTATATATTACATAGGGTGATCTTCTTATATAGATATGCCGAGTTATGTATTTTCAGTGGTCATCTTAAGTTAAAATAATCTCTTCAGTAAGGAAATAAAAATTATGTTTATCTAATAATGTTGACTCTAGGAAATGATAAGTAAGTGATATGTTAAAAATCGGACACATTTATGAATATTTTAAAATTAATCATTTTAAAATTAAACTTTATTCTATAATTTTTAAAACTTCAAACAATTCACTTACTTCAAACAATGAGAAAATAAATATATTCATAAATCATATTTCTGAATATTTAGTTAGAAGTGGATTTCTAGTTTATTTTCCTAATCAAAGGTTTAAACTTTTAATAAGTATTAAGATAATTAATTGGTTATGAGAACTCTGAAAAACAGCAGAAATGGTAATTAAATACAAAAATAAAGTCAAATATATTACAAGACTGAAATGAAACTGTAAGGTGATGGAGAGAACAAAATAAGGAGGGGGGGGGGCAGAGAGAACTAGTCCAAAGCAGCAGAGTGTGGGAGAACATAGGTTCTTATACATTTTAAAATTTCAGAGGTAGAAAGTTCAGCAACTGTTTATAACGTCTGAAACCTGAATTCAACTACTTTCAACTATATGCTATTTTTCAAAATTTGATAATTAGATTCATTAAGTGATAAGTCTGGAAATATGATTGTTAATGGTGTTCATTCACTACACATATTTATCCAGTGCCTACGATGTGCCAGAGTCTCTTCTAGGCACTGTGGATACAGTGTTGAAAAACTGAAAACACATAAAAAATATCTTACCTTCCAGAGCTTATATTATAGTGAGAGTCTGACAAAAACAAAATTAAGTAAGTTCTATGGTATATTAGATATGATAAGTATTAGCAGAAAAGTTAAGCATTGGAGAGATACACAAGATATTTGGAAAAAGGTAGGTGCTGAAAAGTTTTATGGCAAGGCCTGGGAGATGCAGTCATAAGAATGAGACCCTGGTTCCATTAAATTAGTGCCTGTGTAAGAAGAGACACCAGGGAGCTTGCTCATGCTCTCTCTGCAATGTGAACACACAGTGAGAAGGCAATCATCTGCAAGCCAGGAAGAGATTTTTCACCAGGAATTGAATTGGCTGGCACCCTGATCTTGGACTTCTAAGCCTCCAAAGTGAGACATAAATTGCTGTTTTTTAATCCACCCAGTCTGTGGTATTTTGTTATGACAGCCTGAGCATCCAACAGGGCACATCATCCCTGTGGTGGGAGTGGGCCTGGTGAACTTATGTTTGTGGAATAAAAACCCCTTTTGATTAGATGTGTGATTAGATCTGTGAGGACAAAAGGTACAGTAGTGGGAGATGAGTTCAGAGAGGTAATTGAGGGCTGATCACATAGGTCTTTGTGGGTCATAGGAAAGATTTATCTTTCACTTTGAGCGAAATGGGACATCAAGGAGTGTTTTAAGCACAGTGGCATGGTCTTTAAATATTTAGTAGAGTTCTCTAATATAACTACCTGGCTTGAAGATTTCTCTTTTGGGTGATTTTTATATACAAATTCAATTTTTAAAATAATTATAGGGTTATTCAAACTACTTATTTCATATTAGATGAGCCGTGATAGTTTATACTTTTTGAGGAATCAGTTCATTTCTTCCAAAGTGTGTGATTTATGTGTGTAGAGTTGTTCAGACTATTTACTTATCCTTTTGTTGTCTGCAATGTCTGTAATGATACCCCTATTTCATTCCTGAGATTAGTAATTATAATTTCTCTTTTTTCTCTGTTCATCTTGGTAGGGTTCTGTCAATCATAACTGTGATCTTCTCAATGATCTAGCTTTTTGTTTCACTGATTTTCTCTATTTTTTTTTCTGTTTCAATTTCACTATAAATTTCTGTTTATTCACTATTTCCTACCTTCTGCTTGATTTGGGATTACTTTGTTCTTCTTTTCTTATTTCTTGAGTTGCGAGGTAACATTATTGTTTGGGACTTTTTCTCTTTTCTAATGTAGCATTTAGTGCTATGAATTTCCCTCTCAGCACTATTTTAGCCGCATCTCACAGATTTTTAAATAATATTGTATTATTATTTTACTCTGTTCAATATACTTTTTAAAGGTTTTATTTTTTTAACCAGTTTCAGATTTATAACAACATTGAAAGGAAGGTACAGAGATCTCCCATATGTCTCATGCCCACAAACTTACAGAGACTCCCCATTATCAACATCAATCACCAGAATGGTACCTTTTTTTTTTTTTTTTTACCAAGCATAAGCTTACATTGATACATCATAATTACCCAAAGTCCATAGTTTACTTTATGGTTCACTCTTGATATTATACTTTCAATGGGTTTGGACAAATGTATGTTCAATATATTATTAAATTTCCCTTGAGACTATCTTTTTAATTCATGGGTTAATTAGAAGTGTGTTGTTTAGTTTCTAAGTGCTTGGAAATTTTCCTCATCTTTTGCTATCACGTTTTAGATTGATTACACTGTGGCCAGAGAACATGCTCTGTATGATTTATTTTCTTTTAAATCTGCAGAAGTTTGTTTTATGGCTCAGGATACGGTATATCTTGATCTATATTCCTAGGACATTGGAAAAGAATGTGTATGTTCTTCTGTTCTTGGTTGGAGTGCTCTATAAATATCAATTAGATCTTATTGGTTAATGGTGGTATTAATTTCTTATATAGGCTTTCAGTTTCCAACTATAACTGTGGATTTGTCCATTTATTTTCAGTGCTATCAGTTTGTGCTTCACATTATTTTCCAGCTCCAATTTTTTTTTCTTTTTTTTTTTTGGTGTATACACATTTAGGATTTCTATGTCATTGTGGTAGATTAATCCTTTTATTGTTATGCAAAGTCCCTTGCTGTTCCTGGTAATTTCCTTTGCTCTAACTTCAACTTTATATGATATTAATATAGCTATTGTTGCTTTCTTTTGATTAATTTTTGCATGGTATACTTTTTCCATCTTTTTACTTTCAAGCCACATATATAATTTGAAGTGAACTTCTTACAGACAGCAAACAGTTTGATAGGGTTTTTTAATCCACTCTACCAATCTATTGTTTAGCTGGTATATTTAGCCATTAAAATTCAAAGTAATACTGCTATGTTTTGGCTTAATTCTGTCATTTAATTTTTTTGTTTTCTGTTTTTTTCTGCTCTTCATTTCTATTTTCTTTTCTTTCCTTACTGGGGCTTACTGGAACACATTTTAGAGGTCTACTTTGAAGAAAATATAGTGCTTTGGAGTGTATCTCTTCATAGAGTTTTTTGCTGTTTGTTTTTTAGTAGTTGCCCTAGCTATAATACTGTATATACATAAGTTATCAAACTCTACCAGTGACTCTATTTTACTAGTTCAAGTGAAGTATAGAAACCTTGTCTCCCCTCATGTACCTTCTTTCCTTTCCCCATTTATAATACATTTGTCATAAATATTTTCTCTATACCCATGGAGAACCATATTAGATACTTATAATTATTGCTTCAACCATTAAACATAATTTGGAAAGCCCAAGAGAAGTTTTTATTTATTATATTTAGCCATATTTTTATTTATGTATTTTCCTTCCTTCCTGATCTTCCCAGATTCCTTCTTTTATGATTTTAATCCTGTTCAGAGAACTTCCTTTAGTAATTCTTTTAGAGGAGCTCTGCTAGATATAAATTCTCTTCATTTTCTTTCATATAATAATCTCTTGATTTCCCCCTTCATTCATGAGGAACATTTTCACTGGATATGGAATTCTGGGTTGAGAATAATTTTATTTCAGCACTTAAAAAATACAGTAGCACTGCCCTCTGTCCTCTTAGTTTTATAATGAGCTATCTATAGTTATTTAAATTGTTTTTCCACTGTAAGTGAGGTTTTATTTCTCTCTGGATGCTTTCAAGATTTTTGTTTCTTAGTCTTCAGAGGTTTACTATAATGTTTCTTGACATAGATTTCATGGGGCTTATCCCAGTTGCAATTTTCTAAGCTTCTTCAATCTGTACTTTTATCATTTTTGAAAAAAAAAATTGGAAAATTTCAGCAATTATTTCTTTAAATACTTTATCATCCTGATATACTTTATCCTTTCTTTCTGTGATGTTGGCGACTCAAATATTAGATCTTTGGTTTTAATCTCACATGTCCATGAGGCTCTGCACCAGGCAGAGGGAACCAACAGTCAGAATCCAAGAACACTAGAAGGTAAAACTGTATCTTCCTCTGGTCCTTCTCTTCCTGCCCACTTTTCCATCCTTGGGAAACCAAAAGCAGCAGAATGGGTTCTGGGAAAGGAGGATGTGGAAAAAGAAGAGCAAAAGAACATTTGAGGTATACCTTCCTCATAGCTGAAATGAAAAGGAGTCAGGACTGAGCTGCTCTAAATTTGATGTATGATGGAAGTTTTCATTTACATAATAATGGAATTTAAAAAAATTAAAAATCAGAAAAAAAACCCTGAGAAATTGAATATAACACAAACAGACAGAAAGATATACCATGTTTTGGATTGGAAAAATCAATATTGTTAAAATGACCATACTACCCAAGGCAGTCTACAGACTCAATGCAATCCCTATCAAATTACCAATGGCATTTTTCACAGAGCTAGAACAAATAATTGTAAAATTTGTATAAAAAAAAAAGCCAAAACAATCTTGAGAAAGAAGAATGGAGCTGGAGGAATCATGATCCCTGACTTAAGACTATACCACAAAGCTAGAATGATCAAAGCAGTATGGCACTGGCACATAAACAGAAACATAGGCCAATGGAACTGGATAGAAAGCCCAGAAATAAATCCACATACTATGGTCAGTTAATCTAGAGCAAAGGAGAAAAGAATATACAATGGAGAAAAAAAGACAGTCTCTTCAGTAAGTGGTGCTGGGAAAACTGGAAAGCTACATGTAAAAAATGAACTTAGAACATTTCTAACTATATATAAAAATTAACTCAAAATGGATTAAAGACCTAAATGTAAGACAGGATAGTATAAAAGTCCTAGTGGAAAACATAGGCATAACACTCTTTGACAAAAATCACAGCAATATTTTTTGGATCCATCTCCTAGTGTAATGGAAATAAAAGCAAAAATAAACAAATGGGACCTAATTAAACTTAAGAGTTTCTGCACAGCAAAGGAAACCATAAACAAAATGAAAAGAGCACCTACAAAATGGGAGAAAACATTTGCAAATGAAGTGACTGACTACAAGGGATTAATTTCCAAAATATACAAATAGCTCATACAACTCAATATCAGAAAAACAAATGATCCAATAAAAAAATGGGCAGAAGACCTAACTAGACATTTCTCCAAAGAAGACATACAGATGTCCAAAAAGAACATAAAGAGATGCTCAATGTCATTAATTATTAGAGAAATAAAAATCAAAACTACAATGAGGTATCACCTCACACCACTCAGAAGGGCCATCATCAAAAAGTCTACAAATAATAAATGCTGGAGAGGATGTGGAGAAATGGGAACACTCCTACACTGTTGGTGGGAATGTAAATTGGTGCAGCCACTATGGAGAATAGTATGGAGGTTCCTTAAAAAACTAAAAACAGAGTTACCATATGATCCTGCAATCCTGATCTTGGGCATATATCCAGAAAATACAAAAACTCTAATTCAAAAAGATACTTGTACCCCAATATTCATAGCAGCACTATTTACAACAGCCAAGACATAGAAGCAACCTAAATGTCCATGGACATATGAATGGTTAAAGAAGATGTGGTACATATATACAATGGAATATTACTCAGTCATAAAAAGGAATGAAATTGGGTCATTTGCAGAGATGTGGATGGATCTAAAGACTATCATACAGAGTGAAGTAAGTCAGAAAGAGAAAAATAAATATCGTATATTAATACATATATGTGGAATCTAGAAAAATGGTACAGATGAACTGGTTTGGAAGGCAGAAATAGAGACACAGATGTAGAGAACAAAGGTATGGAAACCACGGGGGGAAAGTGGCAGGGGGCTGGGGTTTTGGTAGGATGAATTGGGAGATTGGGATTGACATATATACACTAATATGTATAAAAGAGTTAACTAATAAGAACCTGCTGTATAAAAAATAAATAAATAAAACAAAATTCAAAATTTCAAAAAAAAACAAAAAAAGAAAACAAAAGATGTGGTATGTATGTGTGTCTATATATATATATATATAACTCAGCCATAAAAAAGAATGAATTAATGCCACTTGCAGCAACATAGATGGACCTAGAGATTATCATACTAAGTGGAGTGAGACAGAGAAAGACAAATATCATATATGACATATATGGAATCTAAAAAAATGATACAAATGAACTTATTTACAAATCAGAAATAGACTCAGAGACATAGAAAACAAACTTATGGTTATCAAAGGGGAAAGCGGGGGGAAGGGATAAATTAGGAGTTTGGGATTAAATATTACATGCTACTGTATATAAAATAGATAAACAGCGAGGACCCACTGTATAGCACAGGGCTATATTCAGTATCTTGTAATGACCTATAATGGAAAAGAATCTGAAAATATATATATATATATATTATATATAAATGTATGATTCACTTTGTCATACACCTGAAACTAAGACAACATTGTAAATCAATTATTTTAGAGAAAAAAAATCAGGCTATTAACAAGTGAAACTATCTGAAAACCTGTGAGATCTAACAGATAAAAAGAGAGATTCTAGATTTTCTTCTATGGGGAAACACTGAAAGGAAAAGAAAAAAAAAAGTATTTCCCAGTTATACTCTCTCAAGTTCAAACCTTTTTATAATGGATATATTAGTAACATATGGGTCTTTTATATGTAAATAAATACCATCTTTATTTCCCCATTAAAGCAATCAGTACGTTAATTTAGAGCATCATGCTGTCTATAAACAATCTGAGCAATTTTAGGTCACTCCCTGTCATGACGATGCTCTCTCTCCATCCCTTCCTAGCTCACGCTGACACTAAAAAAGGCAATTCCCTCATTTCAGAAGAAAGTTCATCAATGGAGAATCTTTCTCCATAGCAAAAGAAATATACATTTCCCCATGCCCCAAACTGCTCCAAACTCACACTACATACTTTTAGTGTATGTTGAAATATATGCTGCAAATTCCAAAACTGTCCTAGGGGAAACTATGAATACAATTATAAACGGAAGAAATAAAGGGTTTTTTCCCCATTCAAAACTGCAGCAACAAATCTCAGAGGGTAATTTCTTCCAGAGTTGGGGAAGGCTTGAATCTTTACAGTGGAAAAAGAAGACCTGCAGACCAAAGATTTTACTGGGTGAAGCAGTGCATGGAAAGAATCTACTGCAATATACAAAAAAAAAGTAAAAAAAAAAAAAAAGATATCTTGATGTAGCAGAAGTTAGCAATCAAAATAAGGTTCGGTGATGATTTGCGTGATTTGAGGAATGCAGCTGCCCATCCTGCTAACAAACCCAAGAAAGGTAGCCCAGCTGTTTCCAACGAAGAACTGCAACAATGGGAATTCTGTTCTCTGCGAGACATGAGGATTAGCTGCCAATGATCCCAGTTGTGTGTAGGACCACACACAATTCAAACAGAAACCCAAAGTACAGCATTTGCGTGTCTTGATATTTGTAAAAGTCTGAACTAATCCCTTAATATAATACACCATTTGCAAAATAATTATGGAGAAGTATGACTCCAGAGTCTTTTTAGAAAGATGACTTCAGAAATGTTCACTGGTCTCTACTCTAAGTTGTTTAAATAGATGCCCATTTCATTATCTAAACTGATTAAAAATATTTTGCATTGTTTTCCCCAAATATATGTTTAGAAGTAAAAATTATAGGAACGACTGCTTTGATTGATGACAGTCCACATGTGTGCCCATCTCATTCTTCATTATATGCTCAGCCTTTACTTTGAGCAGTCACTTTTCCTCTCTCATTCCTATTTAGAAAATAAAATGTGGTTCTACTTTGATTAATAATGTACCTTTGTAGAGAAGAAAATGTGTTGAATTTTGGAAAAAAAGCAAATGACTCAATAGAAAAATGGAAAATTATCAATGCTAAAAAGAGAACAGTGCTGATCTTTGATTTGTTATATATAGTGTTTCCATGGTTGTCCATGACCCATGGGAGAAAGTTCAAGCCTTTTCAGGGCATAAACATACTCATTCCCACATCTCACCTTCAATCACATCTCCAGCTGCTACCTGCTTTGCCCCCTATAATCTGAATGAAAAAGTAACTTTTCACTTTTCCAAAATTGTTATTTTTTAACTTCTCTGTCTTGTCAGATGCAATGTCCTTTGCCAGTAATAAATCTACCTAGCAAACCTCTGCTCATTTTTTTAAGATCCAGCTCAAATTTCTCTTTAAGTAAGCTTTTCTTGAGCAATTTCATGGAGAGGTCCTGTGCCATCCCTTATGTTTTTACATACTTTTATAATGGTCTTATCACACTGTATTATAACATATTGTTTATGAGAGCATCTGTCTTCAGTGGATTGAGAGTTCTTTGAAAACTGGGGTTTGTCATATTAATATCTATATTCCTTAGGATTGATTGTTTGGTATATGATAGACATGAAGTAAATATTTCTTGTATTTATGAAAAAATTAATATGCCAGTGAGTCCATTTTTTATGTCTCGGCACTAAACATAAGGTGCTGTCTCTAAGCCTAAGCCTCCCCTCCACTGCCCTGTGAACAGGACTGAAGCAAAAGATAGTCATGCCTTTTGACTGACTTAGCCCCTAACCAAGCGTGAAAAGGTATCAGCTAAGGTGAACTGTTCCAGGGCATCCCAATGTTCCACTGTCCACAAGTGCTTGTAACAATGTCCTACCCCCCCAAAAAAGTAAACTGCTACACAAAACCCGAAACCCATGTTGAAAGAAAAAGAGAATTTTTTTTTTGTAGCGACTACTATAAGCCATGGATAAATAGTCTAAAAGTATGTTACTACTGGCCCTTTTTTTCAAGGTCTTATTCCTTTTATGTAAATGTTACATTTTTATTGTATCAGGAAAAATAATACAGAAATATGGACAGAAACATGCCCCTCTGTACACATTTAATTCTACCTTCTAAAGTAACCAGGATTATCAATTTGGTATCTATCCTTCCACATATATATATGTGTATATATATACACACACACACACACACACACACACATATATTTGTGTGTATGTGTGCAAGTGTGCCCTTGGGATATATTGTTCTTTTTTTTATCATATTGAGATCCAACATTATTATGCATCCTTCTTTTTTAGATTTAACTTTTCTCTTCCTTTTCCATTTTTTACCAAAGTCTGAAATATTGTCAGGACTAGAAATCCTCGAGGGCAATGTTTGAGGACTTTCTTCTTCCTTCACTAAACACTGAATGTGACATATTTTGCCCCACTGTACAGTTCAGTCAACTAGGAAATCAAATAGGATTATAATTTCTGTACTTCAAAGGATGCCGTTTTACACAATAACAACTTACAACACCCAGACAAGTCTGATTAGGTTGTCTCTCTCTCTCTCTCCTCCACACACCGCCCCCATCCCTCTCCCTGTCCTTCGCTCTCCCTCTATCTCCTTCCATCTCCCTCTCTCTCCTCTCAGGCACATGCAAAACTCACACAGGCCCACCAAGAGGTGGAAGCAATGCCTCTATTCTGTTTTTCATTCAATGCCTATTTTCAATTTTTTTTTTCAAGAGTATTTCTGTTTGAGGTTTTTATTTAGTGAAGCATAACTTACTAACTCATCCAACACAGGGACCATGATGTAGCATGTTACCCCTATCAAGTGATATTTTCTACACTGTAGATGCCAAATAAATATTTTTTGGAATGAATGAATGGGTGAATTTCACACTACATCCATCCATTTTGCCTTTCTTTACAGATTATGAAGTCCATGGTATTTGGATAAATCTACATTTTCTTCTTTTGATGATGGTCATTGCTTAAAATACTTCTAACCAAACTCCATTTTAATGTCATTTGAAACCATATAATTTACAATAGAAATTTAAGTTTTACTCTGGAATTTTGTCAGGAAGAACTTTATGAATATTTATATTTGACACAAATTTTAAGATAACAATGAAGAGGAAGAACAGCAAGTGGAAATTGCAGATCGATGGTGGTGGCAATGACAGTAGGACAATAGAAGTATTTCTTCACTGAAGCAGAAATATGCAGGCTTGAAAAATATTTATTTTCAGTTTTTGTTTAGTCTTCTCATTTTGCCTGATTATACTCTTTCATGGTTTTCCTTTCTTTATATCTATTTTGTCTTTTACTGTTATGTATACTCTAACATGCTTCATTCTGCTTTTACAATCATTCTGCTTTCTACTGATTTTTATTCCTCCTCAATTATATACAAGATTTTTAAAAATAATAGTAAGTTGAACCATTACCTAATACCCATTTTCATAACATAATATACATGTCTATTATTTTCTCTTTTTTAATGTGTACCTACATCTTTGTAATCCAACTAAAGGTGGAGTACATAGTAGAGAACACAAAGAGATTTACTCCTTTTTCTAAAATTTCATTTTATAGCTAAGGAAACAGACCCCCAAAAGCCAAATGTCTCATGGATAGTTACATAGCCAATTTGAGCAGATTCTGACATAGAGACATGTCTACTGACATTCAGTCTGTGTTCTTTCCACTACACTTCATTATCTTTCAAATAAAATCAGTATTTTTCCAGGTTTTTAATTTGGTGCCATGGCTTAAGTTGGTATTAATATTAAATGTTTATTATAAAAAAAATAAATGAATACCATTTTATGAAAAGTAGAATGCAAGGTAATAGTTCCACCTTATGCATGTCTAAGAAGAAAAAATATAACCTATGATATCTATAGCTTCATATTTTACAAAGTAATAAACCCAACATTTAATAACTTCAATTGATATTTTTAAACTGACAGACTAATACTAACATGTTTCTCATAGAATTTCTAAATTATGCCCACAAAATAATAACAGCTCTTGTTGAACATGAAGGAAAGTAATGGTATACTTTAAACATGTCCTCATAACCTACAATGGAAAGAACCACACACATACAGTAACAGTTTTAAATTAATTCCCAGAGGTGCATTAAAAGTATTTTTATTAGATAAAGATTCCAAACATTGGCACAAAAGAGAAGTCAACTATAAAAAATAGACAAAGTTTGTTATAATTACCACTGGCAGCTTTGGTATCATCTAAATATTCTAAATAAACTAAAAGAAGTGATTTATTTTATCATCTACTGTACTGACAAGTATGCTGGTGATTCTATTCTAAATAATTTTTCCAATGGTATGACTTACCCTGTATAAACACTTATGTGTTTCCATGACCTCTCCTGCAAAACTACCTAGGTTTACTGGAATACTTAGCAGGGCTGTTGGTATCTTAAGAAGAAAGAAATGTCATAGCAGAAAATTGTTTAAATTATAAGAATTAATAAAAAAATAGTTGTAAAACTTCAGGAAGAACTTGATTCCCACTTTAAACTCTAAGAAACGGAATCAAGTTCTTATTGAAATTTGACACATACACACATATACATACACATATGTGTATATGAACATGCATATATGTGTGTATAAATAGGACAGCGGTCCCCGACAGTAGCCCTACAGTTTAGCAAAGACTTTACACCAAGCCACCATTTCCTTCTACTGTGCTGTGCCCTGCTTTTTTGTAACATCCTCAATGCTTTAAACTTTGTCAGCAACTGTTTTGACCTTGCCCTTTACCTTTTAAATCATAGCATGCACACAAAAACTAGTAAGAACTACCACAAACCAGAATTTGTTTTCTCATGCTTTAAAAAATTAAAATGACTTACATTATACACAAGTAAAGTACAGGTTTTAGTGTATGGATATTTGATATTAATTAGTTCACAGAAAACTGTGGCAAGAAATATTTGCCAGAAAGAGGAAATATGGAAGGGCATAAATTATTGATAAATATATATTGTAACCTCCTGCAGACACTCCAGTGTCTTTTTCTGATTCAACAGTAATAAAATCTCTGCTACTAGCCTACAAAATATTTTGATAGGAATTTCTTGCAATTTATTAATTTATATGGTTTTATGATAGGTTCAAGAAAGTTTCATTGCTGTATATATTTATTTGAGCATTTTAAAACATGGATTACAAAATATTTATTATAGATACTCAGCAACTCCCTTTGAATTAAAAATAACATGGTAGTTTTTATGCACTACAGTATAAAAATGTTTCTACATGTAAAGCAAATGTTTCTGAAAACATTTTTTTAAAAGAAGAGAGTGATAGTTCTAAGTACATTAAGTTTCTTCATTAAGTTATTTAGGAGAGGTACCCCAATAATTTGACAGGCTGGCAAAATCAAAGTTCAATGCTCTTCAAATTGATGTTTACATCCTTTGTGAATGGGACATGGTACTTGTTTGCTGGAAAGCTGCTAAGTTTGGAGTTGAGGTGAAAGCAGTAGAAACATTCATTGATTTGAGTTCTGAAATCTGAACTCACATTCTGAAATCTGACGACATATGTCACATACCATTTCTAATTCATAATACTACTAGTAATAGCTACCACTTAGTTTTTGTACCTGCTGATCACCATGTTAATTGCTCCTGTGGGAAATGTAACTACAGGGCTCATAAACCCCCAATTGTAGTGTTTATTAAGAGAAAAATATGGGGGAAAGCATTAAAGCCACTAAAATATAAACTGAATTGAAAAAAGGCTAAAATATGTGATTGTCTTAGAGCACGTGAAGAATAAAAATAATTCAGTTAATTCAATCAATTAATTCCCAGTATTAACGGGGGAAATTTCCATCAGTAGAGGGATGGTGAAGCAGCCTTTCCAAGTGTCCTAGCTAGCTGTCTTTTCAGTTTTGCTCGAAAGATTTTGGCTCCTCACAATGAGAACTATCTTTTCATATTGCGGTTTCCATTCATGTGAGGTTGCAATTATTAGTTAAATGACAAATATTCAGAGAGTAAATTCTTCCGATTAAAGATCTAAAATAGTCAAGCTATATATGAATTTTTGAACTTACAATAATAAAATCTATTATCCTTTTGCATTGAAAATTACAAAGAACTTTCAGGCCCATCAAATACAGAATCATAAATACTAAAATGATTATTCTTGAAGTCCAAATGTATGATAATCATTCCTTTGTCTAAAAAGAATCATAAATTGTTCAGATGCAAACATGCTGTTTAAATTCCATTGTATAATATATGGGTTTCTACATGACTCTCAGAGATTCTATGTGTGCCTTAGATGATAGAAATAAGAAACCGAAAATATCCACCCTTTAATTCTTTATTATTAATCTATTTCCCAAAGAAAAACTAATATAAATTCTTAAATATCTAGAGTCTTGTGAGGAAACAATCACTGTTTTGAGAAGGTGGCTTTATACGTAGAACAGCTCATTTTCTCTCCAATTCTAGATGGCAGTAATCATTAAAGCATGCAGAAGCTATTGGAATCTTATACAATGGTAAGTACACACATATTCCTTATATCTACTTATCTATAACCAATTTACATTATTCTATTATGGATCACTTTCTAAAATTCTCAGACCACCAAAATAATTCCACATATTTTTCACTCAGCAATGGTTTTATCAACAATGACTAGCTGGTATGTATTATGCTTGGTTAAGAATTCCCTTCTGTCTTTATTCTTCATATTTTGGCAACTAAGCTTTACTAGTTGACACATGGAATTTACAATCAAAACTAGCTCAAATGAGCTCTTTCAGTGAACATTAACAAACAATAATGAAATCCAAGAAGTACAAAAAACATCTCAGACTCTTTTTTTCTTTTTTAGAAAACTTTCAAAATACAGGGTTTAATGTGATTATAATTGTTCTACTACCATAATTGAAATTAATTTACAGACAATAACAATTTCCAGAGAAAAACATCAGGGATGAAAGAAATACTAACAGTGACATACAATGATTTCCATACTGGATGGTAAGACAGTTAACATCACTGCTACTATATTAGTGCTTACATTCCAGTTTTATGCAACGGAGGATGTGTTACTTGTTTCAAACTTGAATGGTGATATAATCTTTTTGTTTTTCATGAATATCCACCATATAAAGACCAATGAATTGGTTGATTTTTATCAGGCAACTGAACTCACTACAGCTAAAATACACATGTATACACAAACATTCACTTATACTCATGAAACTGTTATATTGTGACACACAGAGATAGAGAGCACAAGCTATGTGTTTAACTACTTATATTTGGAAACACTACACATTCGAATAGAATAAGACCTCAAATCCATGCTTCTTAAACACATTTACCTCATTTGATTTGGAAAATTTTGAGCAATGATAGAAAAATTAATTTCTTCAGTATGCGATCCACACATAACAACAAGCCATATACTGAGAGGAAATATTTGGAAAACACACTTCTGAGAGAGAACTTGTATCCAAACTATGCAAAAAGAACTCTTAAGATTTATCAGTAAGAAAACTAGCATACCAATTAAAACATGGGCAAAAAATCTGAGTACCAATGATGAGACACAATGGCAAATAAGCATATGAAAAGATGATCAATATGGTTTTTCATTAAGGAATTGCAAATTAAAACAATTATGTGATACCTCTACACACCAATTAAAATTGCTAAAGTCTAAGAAACTGGCAATTTCAAATGCTGGCAAGGACATGGAGCAGCAAGAATTCTCATTTAGGTCTGGTGAGAATGAAAAATGGCACAATCCACTCTGGAAAGTAGTTTGGGAGTTTCCTACAGAGCTAAACATAATCTTATCATATGATTCAATAATTGTGCTTCTGGGTATTTAACCAAATGATTTGAAAATGTATATCTACACAAAAACCCACACATTAATGTGTATAACAGCTTTATTTACAATTTCCCCAAATTGGAAGAAACAAAGATCTTTCTCAATAGATGAATGGATAAACAAACTATGCTATATGTATAAAATGGAATATTATTTACCAATAAAAGTAAATGAGCTATCAAGTAATGAACACAACGTAGATGACCCTTAAATTTCTATTGCTAATTGAAAGAAGTCAGACTGAAAAAACTACATACTCTATGGTTTCAATTATATGAATTTCTGAAAAGGGAAACACTAAAAAGAGACACTAAAAAGATCAGTAAATGTCAAGAATTCTGGAGAAGAGGGGGCACTAGCTAGATGAAACACAGGGAATGTTTCAGGATGGTGAAACTATTCTCTATAACACTGTAATTGTGGATAACAACACTGTGGATTTGTCAAAATCAAATGAACTTTAAAGAACAAGGAACCTTAATGTAAACAAATTTTAAAAAACAGGAGGCTGGGTGTATCTCAGGATGAAATGCAGAGTGTGACAAAACCACCTAACTGTCTTACAAACAACCTCACGGAAGGAATATGAAAGACAGCTGCTGACCTAAGTAACCTTGGAAATTTAAGGCTGAAAGAAAAAAAAAAAAACAGACCGTATTCTAGTTGATAAAGTTGTTTACCACAGGGGTATGGGTTAGAAATGCTTATACTGTTTTATACATATATAAAAAATATATATAAATGTATATGTATTTATATATAACAGTATTATTTTATATTATATATGTAACATATTATGTTATGTATTATATTATATTATATATTATATTATATGTTATCAATTCCATTTGGAAGAATGTTATAGAATCCAGGGTCTCTATAATAAAATAATCACAATGTCTGAGATATAATCTAAAATTACTCAGTATATGAAGAAACAAGATGTGTCCCAGTATAAAGAGAAAAGACTCAGATGTTGGAATTAGTAAACATTAACTTTAAAGCAGTTATTTTAATTATGCTCAATGAAGCAAAGAAAAGCATGCTTCTATGAATAAAAAGTATGAAATCTCAACAGAGAAATGGAAACTATAAAAAAGAACTAATGGGGCTTCCCTGGTGGTGCAGTGGTTGAGAGTCCGCCTGCCCATGCAGGGGACACGGGTTCGTGCCCCGGTCCAGGAAGATCCCACATGCCACGGAGCGGCTGGGCCCATGAGCCATGGCCGCTGAGCCTGCGTGTCTGGAGCCTGTGCTCCGCAACGGGAGAGGCCACAGCAGTGAGAGGCCCGCGTACCGCAAAAAAAAAAAAAAAAAAAAAAAAAACTAATGGAAATTCTAGAACTAAAAAGTAAAATATACAAAGTCAGTGAAGACACAGATTATCTGAACAACTGTACCAATTATCTTCTTCGAATTGTTATGTGGAGGAAAAGCAAACTCAACAACTGCAGAATACACATTATTTTAAAGTGAACATGATTAATTCACCAAAATTGATCATACGTTGGCTCATAAAACAATTTTCAATAAATTTAAGAGAACTGCAATCAAAATAATTATATTATGTAGTTACAATTAAATTAAGTTAGAAATCAGTCACACTAACATATTTTAGAAGATATTAAATTTATAAAATGAAATAATACACTTCTAATTAATTCATGTGTCAAAAATACCACTAAGGCAATTAGAAAATATTATGAGCTGAGTGATACTATAAATTAACATATCAAAATTTGTGGGATATAACTAAATAGTGTTTAGAGGGAAATTTATTGCTTTAAATGCTTATATTAAAAAAGAATAGTCTGAAAGGATATAGAATGTGTAGGTCAGAAATAAGACCAATTAGAAGACTTTGCAATAATATAGGTTAGATGTTGGTCGCTTGGGAGAGGAATGTAACGATGGAGGCAGTTAAGAGTTGGATCAGAATCTAGAGATACATGTTGAAGGTAGACCAGAATTGGTTGAGGAATTTGATGTGTAGTGTGAGATAATGTGAGAGCAGGGATGACTCCAGGTGTTTTGTTCTCCCATATAAATGTGATACACTAAAGGTATACTCAATTGAATGTATAGAAAGAGACATGTCTTGAAAATCATTGAACATATGGCTAATGACATACTGAAATAACTAAAAATAAAATATATTAAAAGGTTACAGTTGCTGTCAGCCAACATAGAGAGGATTATGGCCAAAGCAGGCTTGAGGGAAAGTAGTGGCTCACTTTTGGAGAGGTCAAGTTGGAGATGCTAGCTTACGATCAAAGTGGAGATATAATGAAGTCAGTTTGACATAGAGGTCTGGAAATAATAGAAGTACTAGATAGGGATGTCCACTTTGGAATTTTCAGCACACATATTGTAGTTTAAGGCAAGAGACTAAATAAAGTCACCAAGCTAGGAATAAAGATGGGGTGGCAGGGGAGACCAAAGACTGGGACTGAGCCCTCCAATGTTTAGAGGGTTAGGGAGAGAAGGAAGAACCAGAAAAGGAGGGTGAGAAGGAGCAACCAGAGATGTGGGAGGAAAACCAGGAGAATTACGGTGTCTTGAAAGCTGAGTGAACACTGTTTCAAGGAGGAGAGTGTGGTCAACATTCTCAAATTTATTAATTTGAAGTTGGAGTTTCAGGTGTCAAGAAATATGGCTAAATGAGAGTAAATGGAAGTAAAAGTGAACAGTAAATGTATATAAATGTTAATTGTATACAACTACAGGGCTCCAAAGTTAACCAGTTTGGTTGAATGTGTTTTGAAATTCAGTTGTTACAAACTAATGGAAACAAGCTTGCATATTTTTAAATTTTTAACTTTTTAGTTGAAAATAATTATAAAGAACATCATATATTCATTACTCAGATTTGCCCACTTTTAACATCATATTCCATTTTCTTTATGATTTGCTGTATACATATATATGTAAATAAATTTAGAGGAGTGAATAAAACTATATCCATTTGCTTTTTGGTTGAATTAACTTTGACTAAACATCTCAATAATTAAATTTTAATGATTTTAAACTCTAAATCACATTTTTGGCATACTTTTTAGTTGACATGTTCTAAGAATTGATATAGATGAGCATCAAAAGGACATTGTTTTACAGATTTTTTTAACTCAAAAAAAATCTACAAAAACTCTAGTTATGGTGCTACTTTGCACCATAACTAGAAATATAAAAAATTTGGGTGACCTGATTTTGCTAGGATAATAAAAACAGAACTTTTTCTACCACAGCATTTTCCATAAAGGTCTTTTTCTAGCAATGTATTAAAAAAAAGTGGGGGGGCAGTTAGGTGTTATATGGCCGAAAAAAATATGCTCTTGTCTAGGGGGTTATGAGACAACTTCATGATTAGGAATCTAGAACTTTACAAATTTTAAAATATAATAGGTTTTAATATATTAGTGAAAAGTCATTTCACATTTTTGCATTTTCCTTTGGCACACAAAGGACTAAAACTAATCTTGGAAAATACATTCATTTATATGTTTATAAATTCATATTTTAATAACAGTTTTGGTGAACTAATCATGTTCTACAATGAAATACGAGGCTAAATATATCTTACCATGTTTTGGAACAAATATATAGCCACAATTTTACTATTCTGACAAATTTTTTCACACTGAATTTATTTTAAAATTCTTAAATAACCAATTATTTGATTTTTGATATATGTATGCACACACATATATATCTGTGACACATGCAACATAATCTGAAGAACTGGAAATTACCAAATATAGGATATAAAAATCTTAATTTCTTGAAAGACTGTTTCAAATCTTTATTTCCCTTTGAATGTAGCCCAAGCCTCAGTACTTTCATCTAAGAAGAAAATATCGTGTCAAATTTTATTACAAAATAAAATTTTACAAGTCCTATAAATAATTCCAAGTTTTACCCAATTTTCATTCCCCACAGCTCCAGCCCCACAAGAAACTCATACACTTATTTAAAACAAATTATAATTCAAGAGGAATAAATTATTCAAAATAATAGATGTAAAGAAATTTTCTAGAATCTTGTGGAATAATAGGGTTAGCTAGATAAATCATGTACCTGTATTTAGCTTAGTTTAAATTTGAAACAATTTTAACAATAGCTGTTACAGAATTTATAGTGAAAGATGCACCTCAAGAATTGCAAACATGGGGCTTCCCTGGTGGCGCAGTGGTTGAGAGTCCGCCTGCCAATGCAGGGGACACGGGTTCATGCCCCGGTCCGGGAAGATTCCACATGCCGCGGGGCGGCTGGGCCCGTGAGCCATAGCCACTGAGCCTGTGCATCTGGAGCCTGTGCTCCGCGACGGGAGAGGCCACAGCAGTGAGAGGCCCGCGTACCCCAAAAAAAGAATTGCAAGCAAAGGTTAATCTTAGTTGCTCTGTGTAAACTGTGCTTTGGTGTCCTATTTAGCATTTTTAAATAAGCGAGATTTATCACCTCTGGTCTAACTGTCATTTTCAGGGTGAATCCCCTCCAGCTATCTAGACATTTCTAAGTGGTTTCAATTTGCATTTAACCATTTTCTCATTTAGAAATAGAAGTACAAGAGCTATTATTTTCTTCACAATATAAAGTCTAATTATATGATTAAATGATTATACCCTACAAAAATTTTAAAGGCCCAAATATGAAAAACCTGTATTCAGAGCATCAATTTCAGTAAGCATATTTCCGTTTCATGTATAAAATGCTCTTTTAAGAAATGCAACAGCATAACTCTGGATGCTACTAGAATTTTATTACCATCTTTAAGATAAAGTAGTGGCCTAAAAGTCAGATAAGATTCCTATAATATCTAATTCTACAAATATACCAGTCTGGAAGAATACACTTTATTCTTCAATTTATAAACTAGCTTATATACCCCAAGGACAAAAAGTCATATTGCTGTAAGTTTACAAACTTTTGAATTATTGAAATATATTTTCAAAGATGGTTGAAGGGCAAAAAGGAAATTTTCTGGTTTTACTACAAAAATAGAGGAAGGATCACTGCTTTTCCAATCGAACTAAATGGCACAGCAGGGAAAATATCTCAGGCAAGAGAGACTCTCTGAAGAAACGGCTCCCTGATTAGAGTCAGTAGTGATAAATCAGTCATACAAGGTTCTCTAGTGCAGCTCCCTGGTTTAGTCAAACAAATGGAAACCCCACTAGACTTAAAGTAGTAGCAAACAGTACAGTGAAAAGGAATTCTGTAATCCACAGAGGTTAAGGTGTATGTGATTACTTTATTTCTCTTTTCTAAAGCTTTTTTTTTTTCTTTTTTTTTTTTTTGTGGTCCGCGGGCCTCTCACTATTGTGTCCTCTCCCGTTGCGGAGCACAGGCTCCGGACGCGCAGGCCCAGCAGCCATGGCTTACGGGTCCAGCCACTCCACAGCATGTGGGATCCTCCCGGACCGGGGCACAAACCTGCGTCCCCTGCATCAGCAGGCGGACTCGCAACCACTGCGCCACCAGGGAAGCCCCTAAAGCTTTTTTAAAGATAGTTTCTTCCCAGAAGTTTTCAACAAAGGACTAGTAGTTCATTCAAACACACCTCAATATTTGATTTTAAATATTTGTAAATTTATTGTTTTTAATATAAGTGATTGGCAGCACAAATCCTCTTTCTTTGAAGTTTTACCAACAGAACCCAAAGGATCTTCTAACAAGAAACATAGAGTTTACCACAGAAAAACTTTTGGCTAGCCTTAAAAAAAAATCAGGCCATGTGTACATATACAAATGGAAATTGAAATTCAGGAAATTATCCAGTTAGTTCATGTATCATCCATTTTTAATTGCCTAACAAATTTCATATTTTATTTTGTGTATAGATGGGCAAAGAAGAAAAAAAATGAGAGAAAAGAAAAAACTGTGTTCATCAGTTCGAGATAATTTTTTGTGAGAAATTAGATATAGCTAAATTTATAGCTATTTCTCATTATGAAATATAGGCAAAAATGGCATTACTTGATTTTGATATTATAATAAAATGCTTAGTATTACAAACTAAGCGCTATGATTTGCCCTTGTTTTAACTTCTCACTGATTTATAGCTATCCATTAACAAGTCTGAAATTGTTGCCTCCAGAGAAACGTCTACCTATCAAAGCAGTGTTGCAGAAGACACTCCTCTACACGAGGGATGACAGAAGACCCTTCCCACTCAGTTGGCTACACAGAACCCACAATTTCCACCATCGTCCTCACTGCTGACCCATATTCTTAAGGAGACATGTTCAACTTCACTGAAAAAGAATTATGTTTCCCAAGTGAAATAAAACCTTGAGAGAAATTTAGTTACAGTATTTACACATTAGAAAGTACAGCTTTAAAAGCTGTAGAAGTAAGCTAGAATGGGAAAAAGAGAAATAAAGGGAAAAATGAGCTCACAGGCAGCTCTGGCCCATCAAAGACAGAACAAGAAAACTGGGCATTGTAGGTAAAAGTGGTAGGATTATTAAAGGAGAAAATTCACATTGAGATAAACTTTTTCTTCTTCACAATGGCTGGAGTTTGCATTTGACTGTATGGAGTGAGTGAATTCATGACTGAGTAGACCTGATGGATGACTGTGTATTACTAGATGGAAATAATCGTTACTTAGTATAGACTATGCTCCCCCAGGCTGCAGTGGCCTCAGCATTGTGCAATTTAAAGTAAGTAACTTAACGGGGCTTCCCTGGTGGCGCAGTGGTTGAGAGTCCGCCTGACGATGTAGGGAACGCGGGTTTGTGCCCCGGTCCGGGAGGATCCCCCATGCCGCGGAGCGGCTGGGCCTGTGAACCATGGCCGCTGAGCCTGTACGTCCGGAGCCTGTGCTCCACAACGGGAGAGGCCACAACAGTGAGAGGCCCACGTACTGCAATAATAATAATAAGAAGAATGAATAAATAAAAATAAAGTAACTTCACTAATTTAAACTTACATAAATCTTGAATTGTACTAAAAAAAAAAAAATATCATTCCAAGTTATTTGCTCCTCTTCCCTGTAAGAGGTTTATCCATTTCCTCAAATTGGATGTACTTGCACTGCCTTCTCTTGGAAGGAGAATTCTTTCCAGCACCATGGAAAGGTTGTGCAAGACACTCACTTTGGTCAATAAAATATGAGCCTAACTAACATATGCTCGGTTTGAAGAGAAGTTTTTTTTTTACGCGGATCTCTCACTGTTGTGGCCTCTCCCGTTGCGGAGCACAGGCTCTGGACGTGCAGGCTCAGCGGCCATGGCTCACGGGCCCAGCCGCTCCGCGGTATGTGGGATCCTCCAGGACCGGGACACGAACCCGCGTCCTCTGCATCGGCAGGTGGACTCTCAACCACCGCGCCACCAGGGAAGCCCTGAAGAGAAGTTTTAAGAACCGTTGACAGGTCTTTCTACTAAATCTCATGTTGTTGTTTTTTTTGTTTGTTTTTGTTTTTCATTCTCTGTTATGAGAATAATATGTCCCAAATAGAAGGTGGATTTTCAGCTTGGATTCTGAAATGAAGGCACAAGGAATAGAGCCTCACACAACACCCACAAGCTGCAGTCAGATATGACTTAAGTGTTGTAAGCCTCAAAAATTTTGGAATTGCTTGTCACCACCATATAACCAAGCAATAGTTTCCAAAGCAGAGTAGATTCATCTGTTCGGTAAGAGGTTGGATTAATTGACCTTTATTATTTCACTTCTACAAATCTATTATTCTAATATATTTACATGGAAATAACCAATATAGAGGATTATCACAAATAACAGGTTATTATTTTCAGCAAAAATGCCAGTGGTAATTTATGTACAGGAATAAGACAAGTCTTTAGGATAAGTTAAAAAAAATGGGCCTCCACTCATTTTGGCAGTAGTATGTGTATAAATCATAAGATAATAAGCAAATAAAATATGCGTAGAATCTCTTAGCTTTCAAAAAATTATTTTTTGCAGCTAGTCACAGTCTTGTGAAAGCCGCAAAAGAGTTATGAATTGTGCTCCATTTTTCATATAAATGAATGGACTTTCTTTTCCCTTGTTCTTCATGGGAGGAATTTCTGGGAATTAGGAGGGTTTAGAAGGCAAGGGAATAACATTTTTAGCTGCCAGTTTTATTACTGTAGGTAATATGTCATAGTATTCATGTCACCAATAAAGAACAAATAAAGACATTTTAATTGTATTTATATACATAATGTAATGGTTTGTTTTTGACAAGGATTTTTAAAGTGTTTCCAAGAACTGCCTGAAAGGTCTTTTTTTCTAGGTCTTATAGGCCAGTTCTTCTCAAACTTTAATGAGAGCCACAGACCACACTTTAAGTAGCAAGGTTATAGGTAACAGGTTAGAAAAGGCATGTTAATTCAGTTAAAGTTCTGCATCTGTTAGAGAAATAATTCGTTCAATTTCAGCTTGCAATTGGAATCAAGGAAGCAAACAATGCAAGATAGAAAATAGAAACAACAAACAAAAACTAAATTTTCCCTTCTTTTGTTGGAAAAACTAGTACACCTACATACTTTAACATGTTACTTCAAAGACAAATCTCAGAGCTAATTTAAATGTTTTATATTTTTAAATAGCTGTAAAAGGATCTATTCTTCATAAACACATAGAATTGATAATTATTTAATAAAATCCACATGAATAAATGGCTTCATTTTTTTCCTCTTAATTGCACTTGTATAACATAATGGAGAATGAAATAAATTTTATAAACAAGTCATGACAACCCCCCCCCAAATTCCTTTCTCCCCCATCAGTGATCTGGATGTTCTAGATAAAATTGGTTCGTGATGCAAATCACTCAGGTAATTCCTCACACTTTATATTTGATTCAGTAACTCCCCTTTAACTACTAAAGACCAACTGCTTAGCCATGCTTTCAACCCCTAAGTGATCTGTTACCCCACACTTCCAGCAGAAGTGGGTTTACCAGGAGGTAAATGAAGCTTGGTTTCAGGGCCCCTTTGGCTTGGGTTCTTTCTCTGACCCTAGAGAAGAACACTAGTTTTGTATCCACATGGTCACATGTTATTTGAAAAGTTGCAAAACTAAAATATTTTAATGACAATTGGTTAAGACAGCTATGTTTTTCTGTTCTGACTTTCCCTCCAACCGACTTTTGATCAAGTCCGATGGCAGTTGAGTAGCCAAAGGCATTTTCTATTTGTGAAATCCCATTCTTCTTTTAAAAAGCATTCCCCACACTCCTCATGCCCCAAGTTAAAATGAACATGTCTTTCTTAGAATAACCTCTATAGTTGTTCGTTTACAGATTTCATCTAACAGACAATATTATGTTTTCTCTGAAGAAAATATCTCAGTGTAATGAACCATTTTATTCTTTGTAGCACCCAGTAGAGTAACTACTGCACATTGTTAGATACTTGATAGATATTTACCTAAAAAAAGGAAATATTAAATTAAAAACATTAAAAAAGGAAATAATAAATATATATTCATAGTTTTGATTCTTCCAGCAACCTGAATTAACTTGGAATATCATTCCCTAGCTGAGTGTTAAGATGATGGTGCAGCCAGCTCACACCTTGATTTAAGCCTTGTGAGATCCTGAGCAGAGAACCCAGTTAAGATATACTGGACTCCTAACCCTGGGAAGCTCTGAAATAATAAGTTACCTCACACCTAAGTTTGTGTACTTTGTTAGACAGCATAGAAAAGTAATAGAAAATGTAATCTTATTTCACAGAGCTGTCCAATTTGATACAGTTGACTATTCCCTCATCCATAATAAACTTTTTTTTTAAACTTGGTTTCTGTGTCACCAAACTCTCTTGTTTTTCTTCTTATCTCCTTGGCTATTTCCTCTCAATCTACGTGGTTGAATCTTCCTTTCCTTTCATGACTTTTAATATTGGAGTATCCCAGGCACAATACTGGGATACTCCAATATTATCACACCCAGTTTCATAAAAAAAAAAAAAAAAAGACAAAACTCTATGTATAGCCATGACTCCACAAGTTGTATCTCTGCCCTGCCTCTGTCCCCTCCATAACCTATTTTCAAAACAGCATCTATAGGAGTCCTTTTAAAAAGGAAGTTGGATTATGCTACTCCTATACTCAAAACTTTCAATAGCTACCAATTTCATCCAAAAGCCAAAGTTCTTACAATGGCACACAGTATGCTCTGTGATGTATGCCCATGATAGTACTATGGCCCCACCATCTCCAACTCTTCTAAAGTGAACTCTTGCTCACTTTACCTGTCCACAAAGCTCCTTGCTATTCCTCACAGATGTCAGGTGCACTCTTATCTTAGGGTTGTTACCTTGACTGGTTCCTCGGGTTGGAAGACTCTTCCACCAGAGAGACACATGGCAAATTCCCATATCTCCTTTAAGTTTTTGCTCAAAGATGACTTTCTCTATATGCCTAACTGGACTACCATATTTTTAATTACAACAAGGTTCCCTGCATCCTCTGGCACTGCCCAGTCTCCTTTAACCTACTCTGTTTTGTTAAGCCATACCAGTTATTAACTGCTGGCATCCATACTCATTTATAGTGTTTAATGTTTATTGTCTGTCTTCTCACATTTGAATGTGAGTTCTATATGGCAGAGATTCATATTACGTTTGTTTAGTAGTCTGTAGAGTATTTCCAGGCACAGAGAAGATACTCAAAAAATATTTGTGGAATAATATCAATTTAGCAAATCATAAGGTTGAGTAGATTTCATTACAGATATAGAGAATAAACTAGTAGTTACCAAAGAAGGACACAAGGGAGGGGCAAATTAGGGGTATGAGATTAATAGATACAAACCATGTATAAAATAGATAAGCAACAAGGATATATTGTATAGCACAGGGAATTATAGCCATTAACTTGTAATAACTTTTAATGGAGTACAATCTGTAAAAATACTGAGTCACTATGCTGTACAACTGAAACAAATATAATATTGTAAATCAACTATACTTCAACCAAAAAAAAAGGAGAAAAAAGTGGGAAACAAAAGAAAGGCATTCTAGGTAAAATAAATAATTTGTGCAGATGGAAACACATAGAGATAAAAAAGAATGTTGTATTAAGCAAATCATGTTTTAAGTGACCAGAATGTCAGGATGTGAGACTAGAAAATTAGACTGTATTGTTATCTGAAGGACCCTAAGGAGTCTGGACTCTAACCTAGGAGGGAATTGAAAGACCAGTGGATCGTCTATTGGATGACATAGCAATTTTCCCTGGGACTGCTGGCTTCCTCTCCTCAGGGGATGAGCTACCCATTTCTCAACTTCTCTAAAAATCTATTGACCCAATCAGCACAGGCTTCCAGCAACAAGATACTTGCTTTAAATCCCCTAAGTTCAGATGATTTTATTTCTCACTCACATACCTTGCTCATACCATGTCAGAGTTTGAGGGAGTAGACAGTATTCAATTCTGAATTTGCTGATACATTTGAATATCTGATAAGTAAGATATACCTAATCAATATGTGTTAAATAAATTATTCCATGATGTGCTGTTTGGACATCAGGCTGTAAATGTCTAGTAAAAAAATGAGTACATAATACTGGAGTTCTGAAGTAGAATATAAACTTGGCATCTTTTTGATTCTATGGATGTAAAAGATATTTTTCCAACTCTATCAAGGTATGATTAATAAAAAATGTATATATTTAGGATGTACAATATGATTTTTTTTAATTTTAGATGTACACCATGATGACTTAATATACACATACAATGTGAAAAAAATCACAACCAAGTTTACTAACACATCCATCGCCTCTTACATAGTTTTCTATCTTGTGGCAAGAGCACTTAAGATCTACTCTCTTAGCAAATTTTAAGTAAATATACAGTGTTATTAACTAGAGTCATCATGAATAAGTTCTGGAGACTTAATGTACAGCATGGTTAAAGACATTTTAAGGGAGAGTTAGGTGGAAAGACAAGCAAGAATAGAGTGATATCAAGACTGAGAGAATGAATGGTGGGAACGAATCTTCAAAAGGACAGTGAGAAAGTCAAATCAAGAAATGAGAGAAAGACCAGACAACAATGGCGTTCTGGAACTAAGAGGAGGTTTCCAGAAGGAGAGAATGGTGGTTATACAACAAAGCTATTATAGCAGCTGAATGAAATAGACGTTGAATATTTTATTACCTCTGCCACTGAGGATGCCATTGGTAATTATTGTAGTGTAGATTCCCCAGGAATCAGAAATCAGAAGTCTGAGATTTGCTTGTAAAAAGATTGTTGGAGAGTACTATGGAAAAAATACCCATAAGGGGTGAGGGAATCGGGATTGAACAAAGGGAGACAATGAACTATAATGTGATTACAGATGGAATTTGAGGGAATCCTGAAAATGGGATGACCTTTCATAGTTGCCCACCTTGAAGCAAGGGAGCCTGGTGTTTAATACCAGCCCCTCCATCTATTTGTCACAGAGATAGGATGCTTCTGAGAAGATATAATGTTGGGACCAGATGGCTCTTAGCTCTCTTTGATGGCGGGCAATTCCTCTTAGTGAGAGGGGGCTTACTAAAGTGTTCTCTGTTGCCTGTAAGAGTATCTCTGCCTCCAGAAGCTGGGAGAATGAATGCCTTAGACATGAAGGGGAGATCTGGGTGATGCACTAGAGCGTCCTACCACCAAAGTGTTTTTGCAAAATTTGCCTCACATCAGAATCCCTTGGAAGACTTTTTAAAACAAAAATTCCTGGGCCAAATCTGATTCAGAAACAGATCTTGGGTAGGTCCTGCAAATTTTTATTTTCACAATGTCCTGGGTGATGCTGACATATTGCTGTTTTGAGAACCGAACATTGAGAAACAACATACTACAGTAATAATTGTAAGCATATTAGTGAAGTAGTGGAATCAGAGGCCAAAGAGTAAGAGGTTGATGAGTGAATGAGCGGTTTAAATATATCTATATTTATATCTGTCTATTTTTAACTATATCTTTAACTACATGAAGATAATATTTTTTTCAAGAAACAATGAAAAAGAAAAAATAAGGGAAATAGCATGATTGAGACAGATTTTTAAATTTTTTTCCTTTAATATTGAAAAGAGCATTTAATGTGATAAAGTCATGTCACAAAGGAACTCTTTAGTCCTCACTTCAATCTCAAATCTGTTCTTACTTAAGCTCCTCAGTAAATGGTACCACCCAGCTGCTCAAGTGGAAAGTATTCGTCATCTTTGATTATCCTCTTTCCAGTTCCTTCTAGTTATCCTACCATTGAATTATGCAGGATATACCTCAAAACATATTTCAAATCAATTGACTTCCCTCCATCTGTCCTGCTACCACCACCATGATATAGTCACCACAGTTCTCACATAGATTAGTGCAATATCTTCCTAAGCATTCCTTAGCTTCTACTCTTGCCCTCACAACTCATTCTCCTACCTCTCATTGCAGTGGCTTCTCTTGCTGTGGAGCACGGGCTCTAGGTGTGCGGGCTTCAGTAGTTGTGGCAGGCAGCTCAGTAGTTGTGGTGCATGGGCTTAGTTGCTCCGCAGCATGTGGGACCTTCCCGAGCCAGGGCTCAAACCCGTGTCCCCTGCACTGACAGGTAGATTCTTAACCACTGCACCACCAGGGAAGTTCCAACCGCCTTTGATCTTTTCTGCAACTATAATAATTTCTTTCTTGCCTCAAAGCATTGATTCCTGCTTCTTCTTCTGCCCAGAATTTCTTTCTGCCTATATTGAGTTGTACTGGGAATTTACTAGTAGGACTCTGTGATTTAGCTATAAGATCTATATGCTAACTTCACAATAAAAGCACATATAAATTATCAAAACCTGGCAAGTAGTAATAATTGATGGGCTCACAAAATGAAACATGCTAAACAGGACGCCAGCTTTTGTTTATTTTATTTCTGCTCTTTGCAGGCTTAAATATTTTTCTTGGCCCACAAGATGACTCAAGCATGCAGATATAACTGGATGAAAAGAGGAATATGGAAAGAAAGGAAAGAGTAAAGGAAGAGGTAAGCAGGTTTGAGGGAGCACTATCAGACCAGCTCACCGTCTGGTAGCTGGCCCAGAATCTGCTTGTAAGAGAACCTAAGTGGGGGGCTTCCCTGGTGGCGCAGTGGTTGAGAGTCTGCCTGCCAATGCAGGGGACACGGGTTCGTGCCCTGGTCCGGGATGATCCCACGTGCCACGGAGCGGCTAGGCCCGTGAGCCATGGCCGCCGAGCCTGCGCGTCCAGAGCCTGTGCTCTGCAACGGGAGAGGCCACAACAGTAAGAGGCCCACATACTGCAAAAAATAAAAAAAATAAAAAAAATAAAGAGAGAGAACCTAAGTGGGGCCATCAAAAGCTGAGAGAATAGATATGATGGTATTTTCATATGCAGATCAGAGTCTATGATAATATGATTTTGTTATAAAAATGCATCTTATCAGGGCTAGACTTGTGTTATGAAAAAAAATTGTTCCACCCTACTTCATGATCATGTGAAATATTTCTAAAGGGCCTGACCACCAGCACATCTGTCCTCTTGCTGGCTTTTAGATCAGTAGATCAGAATGTAATAAATCCTTCAAGACTAAAGTATGCTGGGTTAATCTATGGCAATTCAGTGTGTCATCATAGAATATAAGTTTACTAACATATTATGGGCCTCTTCTGAGGTTAAGGAAAACTGGATTCCTTCAAGTCATCATCCAGAGAAAGATTTATTCTTGGTACAGTGAAACTTCTGTGACTGCACTTTTCTTAGCCATAATCATGAACATTCAAGTTTACTTTTATAATTCTTTTATATTTCCCAATTTTGAAAAGCTTACATGACGATGGATCAGCTAATTTAATTTTTTATCTTTTATTACATACTGGGAAAAAACAAGCTTCCAAAGCAACTTCTTCAAAAGCAGAGCATTTATTTCAAAAACTAGAAATAAATAATAAAATCAGTGACCCTTGTGTTAAAAGTATGTGGTAATGATAAATTTTGATATTGTTAATGAGCCACATGTTAAGATCTAATAGTTTTAGTCAGAAATTTATTTTCCTTCCAGACTTGGATTAGATACAGTCTATATATATTAGATATTTTGAAGGTGTTGGTTATTAAAAACATAAAGTTGGTAATAAATTAACTGTACAGTAATAAGAATATTTTATTTTGGTAACATTATTGTAAGAATTTTTCTGTAGTATATAAGAGGTAGATAAGAAATTTCACTATAGGTCATTTGATATGAATTAAATATAAATTAAAAATTGACTTTACTGTACTTAATTTTATTTTTTAGATTGCCAGGATAGTCTGGAAAATGGCCCCATTAGAGCATGAAGAGGAAATATACTTTAAATCTTTTCCAAAGATACATGTGCAAAATATTACTTATTCTGTATTAATCAGAAATCATATGAAGGGTTTAATCACACTACTTACTAGTAGCTTAGCATTCACTGAACAAGTGGACTTTCACGTCTACCATCTGATCAGCAAATTTTAAACTGAATAATTCAAGATAAAATAACAAAAGAAACACACAACTCTCTAAATTTGGAGAACATTTCCCAGAGAAACTTTCAGCAGTGTCAGAAGCTTCCCTGGTGATTCTTGTGCAATGCTTACTCTATAGTGGCAATTTACAAGTACTTTTTTCCTTTTTAACTTTTTTGAGATGTATCCCCATAAAAAAGATGCACATATAATGTTTAAATAACAATAATTAAATACTCATCCCTCCAAGAGTTTCAGGAAAAAATAGCAATGATTTAAAGCCCCAGGTATTGCTTCCTAAATGCATCTTCCACTGTCTCCTAGTCTCTACACTGACTTTGCCTTCTTCATCAGTCTTTTTCTTTCCTTTATTCACAATAGCCTTAGCAATTTTTTAATTAATTTTTATTGCAGTATAGTTGCTTTACAATATTGTGTTAGCTTCTACTGCACAGAAAAATGAATCAGCCATACATATACATATATCCCCTCCCTTTTGGATTTCCCTCCCATTTAGGTCACCACAGTGCATTAAGTAGAGTTCCCTGTGCTATACAGTATATTCCCATCTGCTATTTTATACATAGTATCAATAGTGTTTATGTGTCAACCCCAATCTCCCAATTCCTCCCACTCCCCCTTTCCCCCTTGGTATCCATACATTTGTTCTCTACGTCTGCGTCTCTATTTCTTCTTTGCAAATAAGGTCATCTATACCATTTTTCTAGATTCCACATATATGTGTTAATATGCAATATTTATTTTTCTCTTTCTGACTTACTTCACTCTGTATGACACTCTCTAGGTCTATCCACGTCTCTACAAATGACCCAATTTCATTCCTTTTTGGCTGAGTAATATGCCATTTTATATATGTACCACATCTTTTTTTCAATGTGAAATGTTTAATGTCAAAGAGGGTATACAGCATATGTGTTATATGATTTATATGTAAAATTATAAATCCAAAGCCCTCCAGAGTTCCTAACCATCAGTTTGGGAACATGACTCTAGTCTAGTCTAATCACTTAGTTTTGAGTTGCTCTGGCATTATAGTATAACATTTATTTTGCTCTATCTATAAAAGGTATCAACCATTTGAGAAGACAGTCTCTTTATAGTAAAATCCAAAGTGGGATGTCAGATTCTGCTTCATATGGGAGATGCATCTTCCAAACACTGTATGTGTGCATAGATCAGAATATCCCACAACTAACCAAGAAAATAAATTAAACTCAAAGGTCTACTTAGTGCTCTCAGAGTTTTTAATCTGCCTTTGGAAAAACAACACTAAGCCACTCTACTTTTGGCAACTTTCTGTAATGGAATTTTCTCTTATAAGAGGCAGTCACAGATCATGAAAAAAGTAAAGTGCTCGAACAATTAATTTCATAGTAATCTTGTGCTGACTAGAACGAAAGAAAGAGGGTAGACAATCTTTATAAAGAAGAACTCTATAAATTAACAACTAATATATAATAAACTTATTGTCTAGAATATATCTATACATGTAAAATTTAGAACTATGCAAATGTCCCCCTATTTTTTACTAAACCAATAACTATTGGACAAACTTTTCCTTTATAATCTTGTCTGAATTTTGCATGAGTTTGCCTAAGTCTTCATTGTATTAATTTCATAGTTACAGGTTAACTTGGAAGAAGCAGACTACATTGGTGTTTTAACTCTTAACTCCTTGCCCCATCTAGTTCACCTACAGCAAATAGAGATGGTTTCCAGTAAGCTGGAAGCTTCTCCCTTAAGTACCTATGTCTCTCTTTTCTCTGCACCTGGGAACTGTGAGAACAACTCCTTAAACCAACAGGGTCGTGAGGACAGTGAATAAATGCCCAGCTTTCTTCCTTCTTCCCTTCCCTCCCCTCCCCTTTCCACACCCCAGTGGGATGATTCTAAGGCAAGTTCTACAGGGCTTCTTACAGAGTCCCCAGCAGGGCTGGGCTCCAGTTGCCCTCACTAATAATCCATTGATTACATGCTCTTTATTATCGTATCTCTCTTATAGGTCTTACTTTTCCCTATTCCATTGTAATCATTCCCAGGAGCACCCTCCTCCCAATAATTTGTACTTGTAACTAAGCCCCTGTCTTAGTGTCTGCTTTTGGAAGTACTCAAACTAAGACATCATTCTTAGTTGGTTTTCGTCACCAACACCACCACTCCTACCACTGCCAGTCCCACCAACATCACTGCAATCATGATCATCATTATCATCATAAGTAATACTGATTAAACTCTTCCTGTGTATCAAACATGATTCTAAATATCTGACATTTGTTAATACATTTAGGCCTCTCTAAAAACTCTTGACACAGCTATTTCTTTTATCATTCTTAAAGACGAGAAAAACCAAAGCACGTAGCAATTAAATATCTAGCTTAAGTTCTGACACAGGAATTTGCACTGAAGTATTATAGTATACCAATTTAAGCTTTTCTTTCTTTGTGAGAATATACGTGTAGTTTGTAAAACCATGGCTTTTTCCTTAAGTGACACTCATGCACAGATTTTCTTTAATTTTCACAGCTAGACCCACTCTGGTATTCACTCAAAGGAACCCAAACAAGCATTTCTGCCATACATTTGCAACACTCCAAGTTCATGTGTGCACAAGTCCTATAAGATTTGGGGATGACAGGTGTTTCCTGAAATGACCAGTCACACTTTATACATTGGTCTGATAAGCAAATCACTCAGGAGAAGAAACACAACTTGAATGTACTTATCAGATCCTAGATTTCAAAAATTTATAATAAGACACCAAGTAGGTCTTGATAGGTCACATATGCTTCTCATTTGGTAAATTTATTAAAATAGCCTATATTTTAAAGTAATGGCATGGCAGAAATGGAGATTGTTTTCTATTCTTGGACAAACCTTTAACTTCTTGAACAGCATCAAGGATAAAGCACACCATCAATAAGTAATAAATAGCTATCAGTGACACAGTATCCATGCATTTAGTACTATTAAAATGTTAAGATTTATCGTAATACATATAAAATCTGTACATATATATATAAGCAGGTACATGAATTATAATCTTAAGGATACATTTTATACTATCAATACAAAATGCTATTGCTGTCTTTTTTCCTTCTATCCCTCCCTTCAAATGACAATCTTTGTTACATTTGAAAAGCCATTAAAAACAAATACATTTTAAAAATGTTAAGATGAGAACCAGATTTATTGAAAAGGCACAGATTCTGATATTGTTCAGAGCACATATAAAGATGTTTTGAAATTAAGGCAAGCTAAGACAGCAAAAAATTTGTCATGGTTTGAGGCATTAAGTCATGATGTTCACATGTATATTTGGTGGTTTATATGATGCCAAAATGAATGTTCACTGTCAGGGAGATTTGTGAAGTGATATATAAACTTTGGCTTTGTTTCTCTGTGAAAATTATAACTCTCCCATATGGAAAAATGTGTTAAAGTATATATTTCCACATCTTTAAATCTATAATTTTTTTCTTCAACTACCAAATATTTTAAGAACTTATATGTATCACAAAGATAAAAAGTGATTTAGGGGTGCTAAAGAAATAGCTAATTTATTCCGTATACTCTGAATCTTCCAACAGATGGCATATTTTCAGTAAATAACACCTAAATTATAATGTCTCAGATGATCAACACCTGATAATTGGTGGCTAGACACATTTGTATTTAAAACATGGAATTCTACATCTAGATAAGGCAATATCTTTAAACTTTTATAACTTTTCCTTTTTGTAATTTTTATTGTAATAAATAATTTATATAAAGTTATATGAATTATCCTTATGAATGTAAGGTACCTTCATTTGTATATTTATATTTAATGGATTTAATATCTAGACAAAATATCTTTCATTAGGCTTTTTATTGCCACCATTTGCTTAGACTTAAATGGTAAATATGATAGAGATTGGATTTACTTAATAATGAAATAGTTTAATTTATTTAACCTACTGAATATTTATATTTTAATCTTGAATTGATCAACATTGATATCTTGGATTTCTTCCCAACTCTGTTATAACAATTTTTTTTCTAACATAGTAATCTATATCCAAAACTTGCCATGATATAAAATGATTATTTAAAAGAGTTATCTTCTACATGAACATATAATGTAGTCAAAGACTTACATGAAATACCATATTACATAATATCAAAATTAGAGCTGATTTTGAAATTATGAAACTACCTAGTTCATCTCACTGCCAATGAGAAGGATTAGGTCCTATTTTGGGTTCTTGGACCCAATTTCCCAATTTCCAGCCTATGGAAGGTGTGCGTGTGGAGGAGGGTGTTTCCCCACACATCCAAACAAGCTCTGACACCTGTTTGGTGTCCTACAATTCAACTTTATTCTGACAATATCTTCCAGGAGATAACATCAGATTGCACTGGTTGAGAGCTCAGTCCCACAAGACTGCATGCCCCTCCCCCCTCCCCTGCAGATGCCACAAGCAAGCCCAGGTTGTTACCTGTACTTTTGACCCACTGGTTATAAATCAGAGGTTCCCACAACCCTCTCCTTGGGTTAGATTAATTTGCTAGAGTGGCTCACAGAACTCAGAGAAATATTTTACATACTGGATTACTGGTTCCTTATAAAAGGAACAGCCAGATGGAAGAAATGCATAGGGCAAGGTATGAGGAAAGAGCACGGAGCTTCCATGCCCTTTCCAAGCACACTACTCTTCCCTAATCCCCACATGTTCACCAACCCTGAAGCTCTCCAAACCCTGTCCTTCTGGGGTTTTATGGAGGCTTCATTACGTAGGCATGATTGATTAACTCATTGGCCATCGATGATTGATTCAGTCTCTAGCCTCTCTCCCTTGTAAATTCCAATCCCCTAATCACTTGGTTGTTCTCCTGGCAACCAGTCCCCAACTTTTGGTGTAATCCAAAGTAACCTTCTAAACACCACAAAAGATACCTTTGTGGCTCTCATCACTTAGCAAATTCTAAGGGTTTTAGGAACTCTGTGCCAGAAATGGGGACTAGATCAAGTACATGTTTTTTATTATGAATCATAATATCAATTTCCAAATCAAGACAAGCAGTTAAGAAACTATTTTCAAAGCAAAAATATTAGATAAGATACCTTAGCAATAAGGGGCAATATCTATATTTCATTTCTTTCACTTCTTCCCCACTGGACTAAAGTTTGAAATAAAACTAATTTTTGTCATGTTTGTACATTTAAAAATGTACTTTTTTGTAATGTGTGCATGTATTTTTAATTATAGCTAAAAATATAGCTTTGCATTTAGAACAAAAAGAAACATTTTAAGTTAACTTTTTATAAGGCAAAAGAGATTAGATACTAACATTAATTTGAAAAGTGAAGATTGTTTTCTGAAATGTGGGTATTTTGATTTTTTGTTTTGCTTTGTTTTGTTGTGAGCAGGGAGGAGATAGTTTTCCCAAGAACACCTAAAGCTATGGCTGTCCCTTGTCATCGTAGCCTCCTCACGGCAACAGAGCAGTAATAAGCAAAGAGAGGAGTTTTTACAGTGGCAGGGGTATTGGCTCCTGATTATCATGAGAAGATAGGGCTGCCAAATCCAGACAAGGACAACACATGAAATGTGTTATTAACCATTATGGAAAAGTTCATTATATGTCTACATATCATTTATCTACTTATCTAACTCCCTCAATTTATCTGTAGCTATCAAGGTATCCATCTATAAGCATTAAAGTGGTAAACCTACTGCAAGGTCCTCTGCTTCTCCGATTAGAATCTTTGTGAAGTTTTGTGCAAGTCGAGAATAATGTCAGAAAGAGCAAAAACACAGCTTAGCTTTTCTCTAATGTTACAAGTTATAGAATCTAAAACTAAGGGCTAAGTCCTTGATTTTTTTTCTTTAATTAATAAAGCACTATTTATACTAGTTTCAATTATGGAATAATCCAATATACTGTGATCCAAATAGTCCTTTAATAGTACATAGTCAGTGGCTTTAGATTTAAAAGCAAGCATGTTTTAGCTTTGAGAGCTCCTACTTTTTTAAAATGTTTGGAATATCTGGAGAGATTTTTTGCTTAAATTTGTTATCTATGCCATTCCTACTGCTCCCTTGTTTTATATGCAGGGAAAAAGTATATAAGTTTTACCCAAAAGAAATAGTACAATTCGTGGATTTAGTTGTAAGCCTGTAACCTGCACAATATTTTTTGGATAGTATCCATCAAATATTGACTATTTTGAGATAACGCTGAAAAATAACACTTAAATCTGATGAATGTTTCGTTTAATATTTCTATTCATTTGTTTATTTTTTGCTTATAAACTGTTTGATCCATATTTATAAGCTTTAAAAGAGACATTATAGTTATATTGAATTTTTTATATGTTCATTTATTTTTTCAAAAGTATATGTTTATGCAATATGAAATATTTAGGTTGAAAGGATATAGTGATGACTTAGGATTTTTAGTCACAGAGAAATTATCATGTGGGAAAAACTAATATTTAACAAGCCATAATGCAGTATGAAAAATGCTGTAACACCAATGACAAATATCTAAATTTAATAAAATGAGTCTTAAATGAGTCTTTCTTGAAACCCGTAAGAGTATGTAGGAAGAGAAGTATAGAGAAACTTTCAGAAAATGATATATATAAAATAATGTATATAATTTATACAAAGCAATTATTTATATAGTCAATACATTTTTAGTTAGGGTATATACTTGTTCATTTGTTACCTACCAGACTCTCCAGAAAACTTCTATGCCACCCTCATTATTTCTGAAGTTAATTTCCAAATTTAAGCTGAGGCTTGTTAGGTCTTCTTTTTTGTAATCTCCCAAGCCAAGAACCATATAAACTTTTCAAGTAGGGTTTACATATATGATTTTTTATTTAAATTTCTATTTTTTGAGAACTTTAAATTTTAAAAAAGTTTTGCTTTGAAGAAGTCATCTGTTCCTATTGTTTATTTGTCATATAAATTCCTAATCCTTTATAAGAACTGTTTGCATTGGCAATAATTAGGCTCTATCAAATGGAGAGTTGAAAGATGGAAGAACTTGGCAGTGTGCTGATTGCCTCAAAATGCCCCAAGTTAGTTTTGAATGCTTTGCATATAGAAATATTTTCAATACAACTTGTAAACAATTTTTCTCTGAACTGTGCCCACTGCAATACGTAGAGAAAAAGGGGTCTAGCAAATATGAACACGAAATATGAACCAAAAAAGCTGGATTGGAAATCTGGTGTAAATAACAAGCCCTGGAATTCCATAACTGTCTATGAATTCACTGCCTAGATCATTATGCAGGTTAATTTTTGGATATCTGATCCCTCAATCTCTCTGTGGTTTTTGAACACTGTCAAGGAATTCACAAACTGAAAATAAACATGTAGCTCAGGCACCATTTTCTAATGCCTATATTTTACCTATCCCTCCTTAAACACACTATTTTAGTTGCTCGTATTCCAAGCTAATGTCTATCTTAAAAGTAGAATATAAATAGAGTATTTCAAAACATTAGACCATAAAAGGTAGTTAAAGGTAAAAGAGGGTTGCTAAGAGAGAAGAAATGTCTACAATACGTAGCCTTTGTGTACAAAAAAAATGTCATATTTTCTTCTTATGGACCTTTCAAGAGAGTGAGTTATTTGAAGTTTATATAAGTGAAATAAATGAAAAATGATGTATAAAAACCCCAAAAAGTTAATCTGTGTGATTTTTATCAGTTTACTCAGAATTTACTGGAAAATGTCTGATGTTTCAGAAACATTATGAAAGCTACCTCCTTGAAATGGGAAATCATATTTTTAGAGCAATAAATTGAACTTGAATGTTAAGTATTAAATTCACTTAAATACTTAGAACTTATACCCTGAGTTTTCATATCCTAAGTAAAATTTGTATTTGAATTGAATAATAAATACGTATAAACAAATGGAATTTCAAATACCATTTTCATGAACATAAACTAGGGAACATAAAGCCCATAAATATTATTTAGGTGTCTTTTACACAGCCAGCAGATATTAGTAGGTAGTATAACACATAGATAGAGCAAAGGAAATATAGAACAAAATTATTTTAAAAAATTAACAAAACTGAGCAATTCATAACCATGTCAACCCATGGTTTGAAAATCACTTGGCACAAATGTGGTGACAGTCAATCAGGCACTAAATGATATTGTAGGAGGAAAAGTATAATTTAAGCATATAAATTAATTCATCCAAATATTACTTACTAGCTCTTTCTTATTCTTTCAATTCCATTGACATGATTCTTTTTGTATGGTTTTCTTTCCACCAACCTATCTGGTTCAATTTCATAGTCATTACAGAAATGCTAATACACCTTTCTCAGTCCAATTCAACCCACATTTACCAAACATTATTTATGCCATATAATTTGCTAGAGTTTGGGAGCATAAGAAGGCAACCCCATTACTGTGAAGAGAGACAATCACAGAAGTTCAATTTTTTGTTGTCTTTACTATGATAAAGTTATACAGAGAATGATGGGATTGTTCTGGGGGAATCAATGAGTTGAATATGAAAGCAAATGTAAAAGCAGGATAAGAAATAACTGGAGGATGACCGTTTTGACTAAAGGAAACATTTGGGAAGGCACAGAGCTATGAAACATCATCTGATAAAGCAAATGCATGATATTTAAGGCAAGGAGTCATAGAAGATGAACTAGAGGGATAGGCATTTCTTATTGACTTGGGTTATATCCTGTACGTGCTGGGAACGCAATGGATATTTTCAGCAGGCCAGTGACAGGATCAAATTTGTGTTAAATGAATCCTTCTGCCCCAATGTAGATGATTGGCCTGATTTAGGTAAGACTTCAGGCAAGGAGACAAGTTGTATGGTTATTGAAAGGGACAAGGCATGAAATGATGAGAGCTTAAATTTGGTCCATGGGTAAAGAGACACAGGCAATGAGGCCTACTGGAGAAATATCAAGACTCTACGATTGATTAGAGGTGAATGTGAGAGCGAAATTTTGAAATAAGAGCTGAAGTTTTGAGATTCTCTTAGTGAATGTGACATAAACTGAGATAAGAAATACTGATGGGAAAGGGTGTAAAGAAAGATGAATATTTTAAGTTTCACTGGCTTATAGCATATCCAAAAAGAGGTACACAGAAACAATGACATGATTCAGAAGCTCTGTAGTCATGTTTATGTGGAATCAAACGTATAAATGAGATAGAGGGCTGGAAGAATGAGAGAAATCATACATATATAAAAGAAAATTGGTGGAGGAAAGAGACCTGAGTAGCTCCACTGTTTGACTGAACAGACCAGGACAGGATTGTTCCACTGATTCTAGAGTAGTAAGTTTTAAAAAGGAGGAAGTCATCAATAGTGTACAAAGCAACTGTGATATCCAGTAAGATAAGAATTGAACAGTGTCAATAGAATATTGTTTAGGACTTTGGGAGGCATTTCAGGGAAGAGCAGAAGCCAGATAAAGGTGAGCTGAGGTGTGGATGCAAGATGATAAGGGAAAGACAGTGAGTATGGACTAAAACAATGCTTGGCTGAAAAGGAAGAGTGGCAATGAGAAGTAGCTCAAAACTTAAAATGAAACTCCTCTGACATGTTTTCTCTGCCTGTCCTCCCTCTTTCTACCCTTTGACAAAAGGTTTTCTAATACTCTGCTCTGTTGATCATAAGCAATTTCAGAATTGAAAGTGAAACATTCTTAAAATCATTCCTAGGTCTTGAAGTACTCTGGGAAAAAGTAAGTTACCCAATTTGTAATTTAAGGGAATTCTTAACCAGTAAACAAACAAAAACACAACTACTTTTTATAATACTGGGGTTTTGTTACATAAAGGACTTTAAAATGTTTAAGAAGTGATTAAAAATGCTTTACTTTGCAAAATCGTCCCTTCTATTTCCATTATTTTCACGTTAAAGCTTTTTTGAGAATTATCTCAGGAAAAAAAAAAATCACTAGAGAATACCCAAATACAAAAGAATACAAAATTGAATACAAAATGGAAATAAAATATCCAGCAAGCATTAATGCCTTTAAGACAACAGTATCTGCAGCTTGGTACTTTGTGTCCACCTAGAGGGGTGGGAAAGGGAGGGTAGGAGGGAGACACAAGAGGGAGGAGATATGGGGATATATGTATATGTATAGCTGATTCACTTTGTTATATAGCAGAAACTAACACACCATTGTAAAGCAATTATACTCCAATAAAGATGTTTAAAAAAAAAAGACAATGGTATCTGGAATTCCATGGGAGTATAAATATAAGAAAATAGTTATGGTTTAATAACTCATCCAGTTGCATCACTTCCAGACATGCACTCTCCACCTCATGTATGCATACAATGTAGCAGTTTGAACAATTTATTATTTAGGCCAACTTTCAAATAGGAATTCAATTTGTATTGTGAGTCTATGATTGCAAATAGGAGTCCTCTTAATTCCCAAAGGAAAGAATCATATGAAGGCACAAAGTAGCCTAAGAAACTTGATTGTACTTTCATATTTACTATGTCCTATAAAAATCATTGAGTATGCCAAAATAAAATCATTATGGAGAAAATTTGGTAACAAACAGAAAAAATGCATATGTATACGAAATTTGACCCAGCAATTCCACTTTCTATTTCCATATTTTTGCATTGGAAAAAATATGGATGTATCCATAACCAGGCTCTTCATTTTAGCAGTATTTGTAAACATTTTTTTAAAAACAAGAAAGAAAAAAGAAACCCAAAGGTAGCTGCTAATATAAACTATGGAACATTCGCACTATAGAGTCTATTATGCTATAAACAATGAAGAAAATCTCTCTATGCTGCCACGGAGTGATCTCCAAAACCTACTGTTCAGTGAAAATAGCAAAGTACAAAAAAGTATATTTACTTTTCCACTGCTTATCAAAGAAAGGGCGGGGGGGGTTTGATTTGAATATATATATACATACATGCACACATATACACACATACACAATGAATAAATCTATGAACATATTTTCTTATACGTAAAAGTGGAAGAAAAATATACATTTTAAAATATTTACCTACAGAAGAGAGAGGAAACCAGGTGTGGCGTGTTGGAATTGTTAGATTCCAATTAGATTATTAGGTTTCTCTGAATAGACCTTGTTTTATAACTATGATTTTAGAACCATGTAAATATTTTTGCATAGTTAAAAAATAAAATTTAATTTAGAAAAGGCAATTCTTAAAAACATTGGAAAGGAAAGGACAATGTGAAATTTTACGTTCCTCTCTCTACCAGGCACCACAGTTAGAAATCGGGAAGAAATGACTGTGGTGAGAATTCTCACCTTTTGCCAACTTCTGCTACTTTTCTCAGGATCCAGTTTTCGGGCGCTGGAGTGAGTGGGGTGTGCTAGCGGTTCTCATCCTGGTCACTAGAAGCCAGAGGAGAGGAAAAATAGTTTGACCTTCACCCTTTATAGTGAGTGCTTGACTGAGACATTTTTTGCTATAGGGCACCTCATAAATGGATAAGTTTATCTAGGTTAGAAGTTCTCCACCGTGGCCGCTGTAGTCAAGATTATCTTTAGTAAGGTTAACCTACTTGTTCAGCCTTAAAACAAAATGTTACTCACTTGAGGCCTCACCTTGGGCCCAGTCCAGTTTAAGCTGAACCCAGTCAGCTCCCAGACCCGGTCCGACTTCTGAGTCGGAACCGGTCCTTCCCCAGACCTGGTCCGGCTTCCGAGTAGAAACCGGTCCTTCCCCAGACCTGGTCCGGCTTCTGAGTCGGAACCGGTCCTTCCCCAGACCTGGTCCGGCTTCCGAGTCGGAAGCAGTTCATGCCCAGACCCAGTCTGGCTTCCGGGTCAAAAGTTCATCCCCGGACCCAGGCTGGGTTCTGAGTCTGTCCCAGTTCAAGTCTGGCCAGTTTCTCAACCCATCCCGGAAAAAGAAGTGCTCAAAGAAAGTCTGAAAGCTCATAACACAAACGCTGCAGAGCTAAGATCCGGGGACTCGCCCACCACCTCCGGAGGCAGCGAGCTCGCGGGACTTAGCAGGTACCTCTGCCTGGTTACTCAGTGCTCCTAGGGGCTGGGGCGGCAGTGGGCCGGGCGGCTGGGCGGGGTCTCCTACGGTTCCCTCTCCTGACACCAGGCGTGTTCAAAGATAAACTGAGGCGTTTTAAGAGTTTGTGTAGGGCTTCCCTGGTGGCGCAGTGGTCCCGCTTGCTGATGCAGGGGACGCGGGTGCGTGCTCTGGTCCGGGAGGATCCCTCGTGCCGCGGAGTGGCTGGGCTCGTGAGCCGTGGCCGCTGAGCCTGCGCGTCCCGAGCCTGTGCTCCGCAACGGGAGAGACCACAGCAGTGAGAGGCCCGCGTACCGCAAAAAAAAAAGAGTTTATGTGTGTAAAATTGGATTCCAATTGGGCAGTATCAAGTCAAATAGAAAAAAAGGAGTTCTGAGGACCTATACAACATGAAAGACTTTTATAAGCAGAAGGGAGAGGGAGCAAGAAAGTTCTATTAGGCAAAAAAAAAAAAAGCAGTTGGTTATTGCAAGTTGACTTTCCCTTAGGGAACTGCGTGGATCTGTCAGGCAAATTGCTTAATTAGTGCTGATCAGGTGATTCCTGGTTGACTGGTTTAAGATTCATTTCGGGGAAAGATGAAACTAATTAAGTTTCAGTTTTGTGATGTGGCACTTAGCATAAGTGACTTCATTTGGGTCCTGCTGTCTTGTTTTTAACAGGAGATATTAATTGTATTCTGACTCAAACTGTGAAAAGTAATGAGACATTCAGGAAAACCTTTTGGATATTTGGTGATATTGAAGAAATATTGATATTCTTATTTTGGGTCTGGTAACAGTACTGTGATTTTATCTTGGAAAAGAGTCTGTCTTTTCAGATATTAATTGAAATTCAAATAAATGATATTATATCTGGAATTTGTGTTAATATAATGAACAGGGAGGAATAGGTAGGGATACATTTGAAATGATCTTGGTCATGAGTTGATAATTGAGTGATAAAATGTGTGATGGGTAAATGAGGGTTCATTATACTGTCTTCTCTAGTTTAACCTGCTTTTGAAATTTTCTATAATGAAAAATTTAAAAATTGAAAATAGTTTTTGAATTGTTGAATGGAATTTCAACATTGAATGAACTTCAGTGGAATGTAACTTACTCAAATTAGAATCAATTGATACATAAATAAACATTACAGAAATAAGTTGGAAGAAGCATTCAACTCTCTGACAGCAGTTAGGAGAAAAAAATACAAAGGAAATCTTACTTTTTTATACTTAGCCTGAACTAATTTATCTCTAACTCAAATTTTTTATTCCCAAATAAATGTAAGAGATTTAATTCAAACAACAGGTGTTTTTTTTTAATTAATTAATTAATTAATTAATTTTGGCTGCGTTGGGTCTTTGTTGCTGCCCATGGGCTTTCTCTGGTTGTGGCTAGCGAGGGCTACTCTTCGTTGCGGTGCGTGGGCTTCTCGTTGCAGTGGTTTCTTTTGTTGTGGAGCACGGGCTCTAGGCGCACGGGCTACAGTAGTTGCAGCACGTGGGCTCAGTAGTTGTGGCGCACGGGCTTAGTTGCTCCGCCGTATATGGGATCTTCCCGGACCAGGGCTTGAACCCGTGTACCCTGTGTTGGCAGGCGGATTCTTAACCACTGTGCCACCAGGGAAGCCCAAGCAACAGGTTTTTGATTGAATGTTTCTAAACTTTCCCTCAACTTAGCAAAAACAGTTCTTATTTAGATATGGTTTTAGTAATCTCAATCTATCAATGGGGTAGAATATATCATTTTTTCAATTAATAAGGGAGTGTTATAATCCATGTGACTATTTTCAGTTAGTTTAAATTTTTTAAAAATATATATTAAATGGAAAAATTTACCTGTTGAGAAGAACAATACATCTTCTATGTTCCAAAATTTATGGTGTGTTTTGTGTGTGTGTATTTCAAAGATTATAACGTAATTATAAATGATATTTATATTATGTGGAGGTTTTATATCTCAGTCTCTAGAATGGTAAAAACATTAATTTTTGCCAAATACAATATATGTAATTAAAAAATATTTATGTATTTTATCATATAAGTTTTCAAAATAGTTACAGAAGACAGATGTTGCTTCAGGCTAACTTAAAAGCATAATATTGTCGTGATTACAAATAATGTTCTATATGAGTCTGTATAGCTAAACATAAGAGGTTTTGTTTTAATTATTTTAAAGTTATGGTTTTCTTTTTTTGATAAAAAGTGGAGCAGTTCACTGCTTTCAGTTAGTAGTTAGAAAGCTGGTAAAAAAAACAAATATGACTGATACTTGCCTTTCTGAAAAAAGACCTTACATTGCAGTTGAAGGGCTGAAAGTAACCAAACAGTGCCTTAAGAGAACACAAGAGTTGCTGTCTTTGAAAAATTATGCCATACTCCTAGGAAATGTGTCACTCAAGATGGGATTTCCAAGTAGGGAAAACCAGTAATTTCTCTTACGTTGAGACATAGAATCCCCTAATTTTTCTTTAAAAGGATGTAGAAGGCATTTAAGTAAATAAAGAAATAAAAAGTGGGCACATTATTTAGTACTGCTTTGAAACAAGTATGTTCCTGTAAACATTGGTCTCTATTAATACGACTCAGTATAAGCTTCCCATTTATACACATGTATTCTATATCTTTCTACCTCTATTGACAGATTTTTTAATCATTTCACATAAAGGTCTTGTCTTAATTAACTAAAAATTTTTTGAAATAAGCAAGTATTTCATATTAGATACTAATTTTCTAAACATTAATATTTAGCTGGGTATTGTACAAATGAATTCTGTGTTATCTATGAGCTTAAAAAATTATCTTGAGGAATTTGTTTGCGGTTACCAAAAGTGAATTTTCACTGCCTTACTTATTGTATTTTACTTAAATCACTGGTAGTTCTTATTTGCATTCCGAAGGCTACTGAACATTTCCCTAAAAATAGTATCTATCACTTGTTTGCATACAGCCTTCTATATGTAAACTATTAAAAACAAGAACTAAGAAATATGTCCCTTTCCCCTTGGGTTGCCACTTCAAAAATAAAGGCTTAGAGTTCACACATAAGAAAGAAGTATTTATTGACTACTTACGTGCCAGACATAGTTAAGGTTTTTTTTTATAAAAAGACGATGAAGCAGAGTGTTCTCAAGGAGCATACTCTCTTGTTAGCAAGTAACAGACAAGTAAATAATATCACTAAAATAGGCTATAATTAGTGCCAAGAAAGCAGGAATCAAAGTCATAGGAGTATAGTTCACGTGGGGCTTCATGGAAGAAATAAATAACCAGCCTGAGGCTTAGATAATTAGCAGTAATTAACCCATCAAATGTGTGTGGACTAAGGGGAGGCCTGGGGAAGTTGGTTTAGTTGGAACAGAGAGGTGGAGATGAAGGGAAAGAAAAGGCTGAGTGATACGGACATAGACAAGAGGGGTTCTGGGTTCAGGGAAGCACAGATTGTACCTAAGGGTTTGAAATGTGAAGTTCAAGAGGGAAAGTGTAGCTTGCCTATATGGAGGGGAAGAAAGCTTCTACAACATGGTCTTGACTTTACGTCTCTTCAAGACAACAAAGAATTACTGAGTGGTTTTTAAAGGAATGAAGTCATTTAGCTTGCATTGTTTATTTGTTAAAACCCGATCCAACTCTGTGAAGTTTTTCTTTAAAAAAAAGAATGCACTATAAGTTTAAGAGTAAAAATTGGGCTGCAGTATAACAGAAAGTTCAAGGGTTTTGAGTCCTATTAACCCATCCACACTCAGCTTAAAATCCTGTGATGTTTTTAGCACTTTAACTCTACAAAATAGAATGAGATATGGGAAACTTGGGGGCCAATAATCCTATATGCTTGAAACTTTATGAATACAATACCTGGGAAAGGAATAAATTATAAGAACAATCATTTAACTCACAAATCAGTAAGGGTCTTTGAAGGGACCCTATCTCTTTTTACTAGAAGTCTGTCTGAATTAGACGTTCTCTACCTCATTTTCCAGCATGAGCTTCCCACCTATGTTCACGGTTGATTTCATCTTCATTCCTAATTTAACCTGTTCACAGTGTAGTATTTTCATACCCTTTTCTTATGCCATCCCATCAACAAACATTTCCCCCTAAGTTACAAATAACAAAATGCATGTGCTCACATACATGCATACACACACACACACACACACACAAGTATGCAAATAAATAAAATCCCAAAACACTGTTACTTTTCACTAAGTGCCAAATTTCTCATAGTTATGCTTTATGCTTCTTAATCTCTCACAGTCTGACTCTCACTGCCATTATTCATTACAGAAGACACAGAGAAAAATGATTTTGTAAGTGTATTCCTCCTTTACCTTTCGGTCACATGTGCTGCTCATATTTGCACGCTTGAAATCATCTATAACGTTTTCATTGACCTCTCATTTAATCAATCACATATGGAATATACCTTCAGAGCTAGTATGATAGAATTTCATAGCTTTTGTCAGGAACTCGTCAAGGTCACCCCTCTAATTTGCTAGGATGTCAAAGAGGAATAGTTGGTTGAGAATAGTTGGTTCCAGAAGAAAGGAATTTTCTAAGTTATTACCTAAGGAAGAGATCAGTGAGGGCTACTTCTGGGCATTTTGGTCAGAACATTCAGTGATAGAATTACTTGCTGGATAGATGATCATTGAAATTGCTTTCTTAAGAAATAATTGAATGTGATTGTATGGTACTTCTCCCTGGACCATAAAAGTATGTGTGTGTGTGTGTGTGTAGTTTCTGTTCACATTGAACATCTTCTTTTCTCCCTCTTTGTCTGCTCCTCATCACTCTTATGATAGAGCCTCTGAATTCTCTGGAGGATCTTTGTCTTTGAAGTCAATCAATTCCCTTATATCATTATGTTTTCTTATTGATTAAATAAGATTTTCTTAGAGACTAGGGTAAAGATTTTGTAGGCATGATGATAAGATTTTATCCATCTCCCCAAACTTCCTGAATCTTACCCTGCAAATCATCCAAACTTCCCAAGGGAATAAACAATATGAATGCAGAGAACATTTGTAATCAAGGCACTTCTTCATTAACATAAGAGTCAGCCTCTCCCACTCTGCAATTCAATGTTCTCTGATAACAGACGAATTGCTGGTGCATTTCTTTTGGTTTAAAGCTTAGGTGGAAACTCCAACACTATCCCCTTCCCCCTCCAACCATCACCTACCCAGATCTCCTATCAAGAGATTAACTGAAAAGATTAATTTTGCTTTTGTAACAAAACTCAAGATGTTCTTAGCCCTGTGCTACTGCTAATGTTGACCTTTCCCAAGTCTGTGTCTTCAAAAGATTCAGTAAGAACACACGACATCTGCCATGTAGCTTCCTTCCTAAATGTTGCTGATTATAATTTCTGATAAAACAACCTCCATTGTGGTTGTTTTATCAGAAATTATACCGAAGTCTCTGGGTGAAAACCAGGCACAGGCATGTGTGAAGAGGGAGGATCCTGTCCTAAATTATCCTTCCCAGCAGCGGCTTGGAAGAGACCATAAATATGGGCAGAGGCCTTGGTTCTGAGTCCTGCTTTGCTTGCTTACTACAGACAGCGGGCAGTATACAGGTGTTAGCTTTGAGGCACAGTAAGATTGCTCATTAGAGAAGAGTCATCACTGTAATCAATGAATTCACCAACTCCTATCTGACTGAAGAATGTTAGGGAAAAAGTATAGAAGCATGGAGAGATGAGGAATGAGGTCTACTACCTCTAGATGTTTCACATGCTGTGTGTTACATGAGAAGGTGTATATAATCAGGATGATAATGAAACTGCTATGTTTGAGATCAAGTAATATTGAATACTGACATTTTCATGGGATTCAATCTCAAGTGATCATAAGTGGATTCTATTTATAGGAATGATTAATGCAATGTGAGAATGAATAGGAAGCTCTCTGGAGAGACTCCAGCTGGTTGGGAGATGTAACCACCTGGTTTGCCTGGAAACCAGGAATTGGTCCTGTAATCTTGATAGGGACCAGAGAGTGGTCTACTGGCTATGTGTTTTATAAAATTTTAAGATTGTGTTGTTGGAAGGACACAATACAGTGACACTGGGATAGATGAAAGTCAGAACTCTTTGTTACTTGCAGCTCTGAAAGAGAGAAGGCTACAGTTGTGGATTCACAAAGGGGGTTGCACCCAGGACAGGAGAGCAGCAAGCTGGAGCTGTAGGGGCAGTTTATGTATGGCAAGTAAGGTGGGGTTAGCTAGGTTTTGTGGGTTCTCTGTGGATTGGCTAATTTGAATAATTTTGCACATTCAAGGGGGTTGTCTCTAGTTCCTGCTACCTGTTCCTGGGGTGATTAGGGCAGATGCATAGTGGCCCAAAGTGTGAGAGCCAGAAAGGGAAGGGTCTGGTGTGGACTTAATACTGCTCAAGAAGGGAAATGGGCCTCTAGTCAGGGCCTTAAAACTGGATCAAGACAGCATTAAAACCAACAAACTGTATTGCACTATGAAAGTAGGCAAACACTTAGGAACAGATAAGTCTAATACACAAGGTTAAATTATGCCAAAATAAAACATACTGTTGGAAGGTAAAGGTGCAGCACCCATCAAAACAAGTTATGGGTGGAGATAAGTGAAGCCTTTTTGGAGAAGTTAATTCTCTTCGTGAGTTTTGAAACATGAGAAATTGTTTGGACAGGAAAGAAAGGAGTGAGTGGGGAAACAGCACTCCTGTCAAGGGGAACAATATGAATTTAGACAAAAAGCTGGAAAAGACAATTTGGTATTTGGGTATTTTAATTACAAAATGTCCAATTCCAGTGGGATACGTTTGAAACTCAGCAACAGCCTGTACCTTCGTTTCTGTCCTCCACCCTCCACAGTTCTTCCACAGGGGCCTGACTGGCTAATCTCTGTAACTTTAGACAGGACAGCAAGGTTTACTTTGGCATTTTCTAATGGGCTCCATGCACCTATTGAGTTCACGCAGGGCAGTGGCTAGAGCATCAGAAAATTCCATAAAGATGGTGAAAATAAGGGAAATGCCTTTTTTGATAGATTTTTAAGACTTAGAAGCCAGTTTGATTGAAGGTTAGCAGTTGGTCAGCCATCATTTGTTCATCCTATGGATAGTTATGGTATTTTCCCACTTATCTCCATTATTCAGGTAAAACACCAATCTAATAATAATAACAACAACAATAATAATAGCAATAACATGTACACCTATGAAGTGTTTACTCTGAACCAAGCCCTAGGCTGTTTAATAATCCTTATCTCTTGGCCTCGTAAAGCAACGTAAAATGACCACTGCCACCCACCACCACATCTAGTTGACATAATTTTCAAATATGTCACTTAAAATTGGCATAACTCATACTAGATACGTATACATGCCTGTTTCTAAGTTAGAGGACAGTGAGGATGGGCCCCATATTCCCTTAAATTTTAGCACTCAAAGTCCATTTTTTTCTTCAAAACTTCATTTAATGTTAGATTGCATTGCGGTCTGAAATCCCCAATAAAGTTTAGTAGAGTAATGTAGTGAGGTTCAGACTTAAAGGTAAATCTTTTTGTAAAAAGCTTAAGTGTAGTTGGTCTGCCTCAGTCTCAGACCCACTGCTGCCAGTTATACAGGAGAATAAAGTATATCTCTCCGAGTTCTTTTTTTTCCAATTTTTAAATTTATTGAAGTATAGTTGATTTACAGTGTTATGCCAATCTCTGCGGTACAGCCAAGTGACTCAGTTATACACATATAGACATTCTTTTTTATATTCTTTTCCACTATGGTGTATGACAGGATATTGAATATAGTTGAATATAGTTCCCTGTGCTATACATTAGGACCTTGTTTATCAATTCTAAAGGTAATAGTTTGCATCTACCAACCCCAAACTCCCAGTCCATCCCTCTCCCTTTCTCTCTCCCCCATGGCAACTGCAAGTCTGTTCTCTATGTCTATGAGTCTGTTTCTATTTTGTAGATAGGTTCATGTTTGTGCCATAAGTTTATGCCATATTTCAGATTCCACATCGAAGTGATATCATGTGGTATTTGTCTTTCTCTTTCTGACTTCACTTAGTATGATAATCTCTAGTTGCATCCATATTGCTCCAAATGGCATTATTTCCTTCTTTTTATGGCTGAGTAGTATTCCACTGTATATATGTACCACATCTTCTTTATCTATTCATCTGCCTGTGGACATGTAGGTTGTTTCCATGTTTTGGCTATTGCGAATAGTGCTGCTATGAACATAGGGGTGCATGTGTCTTTTTGAATTATAGTTTTGTCCAGGTATATTCCCAGGAGTGGGATTGCTGGATTGTATGGTAATTCTATTTTTAGTTTTCTGAGGAACCTCCATATTGTTTTCCATAGTGGCTGTACCCTCTCTGACTTCTTCTACAGCCTTCCTCGAATGCCAGGGCTTCCCTCACAATTCTATCTAAAATCGCACCTTCCCTCTCTCCCCAACCATCTTTCACTCTTTACCATCTTGTCTGGCTCTATTTTTTCTTCAGAGTGCCTATTGTTACTTGACATATTTTATAATTACTTGTTTATCATCTAACTCCCCTCTCAAGAATATCCCCAGTGCTTAGAACAGTGGTGTTATACGGTAGGTGCTCAGTAAATGTGTGTTGAATATATTAATCAAAATAATATATTGGTTATTTGTAAAATATACTGTTTTTAAATATACAGAAAACACTGCTAATAAATGTACAAAACTTGAAGAAAATAAGTTAATAAACTACCAGTTTTAAAACATTCCCTGTATTAGAAAAAAAGTTTATAAGCAAATTATTTATTATAACATGGTTTCTCCTTTAATTACTAACTAGCTTAGTAAAACTATTTCTGGTCATCTGATCTTCTTAAATGCAGAAATTATGGCAAGAGCTTTAAAGCCCTTCAGTAAATTGCCTGAATGCTCTCCCCATGCAGTAGATGGCATAAATGAAAAATACTGATAAGTAGAAATCTCTTTTTGAACTCAGTAATTATTGTCTGTATATTAATTTTTTTCCATACTGGTTGATACAAAATTCTAGAATGATAATAACTAACTAGGCTGCAACTCCCTACCTGCCCTTAATTGATTTTATCTCAGCTGAGATACTCTGAAGGAAATTATTGATATGTAGTTTAGACTTTTAGGTTCCATTTTGCTTTGACAATATCAGATCTCCCAAACCAAAAAGTTAGTTATATGTCAACCAAGCATGCTTTTGTCAAAAGTATTGACCTTTTCAAATAGACTCACAAATAGACTCACAGAGAGAATAAACTAATGGTTACCAGTGGGGAGAAGGAAGGGAGGAGGGGCAAGATAGAGGTAAGGAGTTAAGAGATACAAACTACTATGTATAAGATAATTTGTTTAATCTTTGATTAAAAAGTTATTTTTAATCAACCCCTTAACTGCTACACAGAGTCACGTTATGTATCTGAGTATTTTTGTTAGATATGTAGTAACAGTTTAAATGTTATGTAAGCCTCAAATAATCTAAGATTTTTCCACATCTCCAAATAAATGACATTATTTGAAACAGATACTGGGGAAATTTTTTTATCTCACTAATCATCATTGTTCTACAGAATTATGGTAGTAAAAATACAGTTTACAATAATATAAATGTGCAAAATGATTTTAATGAGAAGAGAGTATTGTGTGGTTCTGTGAATCTAGTTTTTTGCTCATTTTAATCAGTGCATAATAGGGCAAGAAAGCCCCCATCAAGAAGTAGGAAATAAGAGACAAAGGATTTCATTTGGAAAGTTAAACTCTAAATTCAGCACATTATATGTAAGGCCAGGGATGACATTGTATGAAGATAGAATCACTTGCAAGAAAAACCTGACATCAAATGGATTAAAAAATTAACTTTGCTGGAAAAAAAAAATGTGCCAACTGAATTTTGTCAGAAATGTATACAGAAAAAAAAAAGGAGAGTTTTGGCAGCAGCCATCTATCATTATGCAAGAAAGAGATTGCTCTGAACCAAAAACTTAACCCCTCTTATAGAATGAGAAAGTGAAATCTACTGAGAAAATGGATACATCTGTCTATTTTAGCCTGTGGGCATTAAATATTCAAATCATATATCTATTCCTCCACCCTGTCCCCACCACTCAGACACCAGTTCTGATCCTATTGTCAACCAGCAATCTTCTGATAATGGTCTCCTCATGTAGCTTGCGTGAAGGAAATGTGCTATGACAGTTATATTTCTATTGTAAAAAAATAAATTGGCATTGTAGTTTATATATGTCGCTTTTGATTTTAATCAACATGAGTCAGCCTTTTCAAGTTTGATCAACTTGATACAATGAAGTGTACCAAGAATTTGTCCTTATAATGCAGAAGACCAGGTCACCATGTCCTACACTATTATTAAATAAGTATTGTAAATGTCCCTTAGCAAGCAGTGTCTCTCTTTAACAAACTAGGGATCTCTTTTTCACATCATTAAGATCAAGTCTACAAATCCTACAGTACCATACTACAAATAATTGTAAACTTCCAAGGAAGTATGTTTTCTAACTTTGAAAAATCTTGATACATTTCTAGGTCATTGCATTATAGACTATATTATGGACTCAAAATGTTTCTGTAGTTTATCTTTTTTCCCTTACTAGAGAGTAAGCTTTTGCTTTCCCTTATTTAACAATTGAGTATTATACATAAAGGAGAATTTTTTAAGTCTATATAGATGTAAAGAAATTTACACATTTTTCTAATTCCTTCTTTATAGAACTCTATTATGATTCTAAGGTATCTTTTGGGAATTCTATTTCTATTATTTCTTTCAAGATTTCGCTTCAAGCACCTGCATCCCAGGAGGACATACACATGAGAAATCTCAGGGCCTTACATAATTGCCTCTGAATAACCCTTAAATTAGTTCTTAATCAAAAGCAGGAATCTTTCCATGTAAAGGGTCAACCCTGTTAAATAAAGACTGAATTTTGTAGTATCTTGATTCTAGTCATAGTGCACATGGTAATGCCTAGTTCTGCTCTTCACTAGTAATTTAAAATCCTTCAGTCAACAGATAGCAAGACAAATGTTTAAATAAGCCTTTAATGCTTTTAGGCTTGTATCTATGCATTCATGTTTCCTACTACTACTCTACCTCCAACTAATCCAGTCATTAAATATGGAACAAGAAAAAAACAATTTAGTAGGGCTTCCCTGGTGGCACAGTGGTTGAGAGTCCGCCTGCCGATGCAGGGGACACGGGTTCGTGCCCCGGTCGGGGAAGATCACACATGCCGCGGAGCGGCTGGGCCCGTGAGCCATGGCCGCTGAGCCTGCGCGTCCGGAGCCTGTGCTCCGCAACGGGAGAGGCCACAACAGTGAGAGGCCCGCATACCGCAAAAAAAAAAAAACCAACAAAAAAAAAACAATTTAGTAATAAAATCAACACCTTACACATTTGGAGCAATATAAGTCACGTGTTTATATATATTTATTCTACAAGCACTATGTCTAACTGCTGGACACTGATAAATCAGATTGCAAACTGGTAACAGGTAGAATATATACACATAGAACAAGGCACATAGAAATAGGTATTTGCCTACAGAGAATAATTTGATTTAAATTCACTTGAAACAATATTTAGTTGAATATTTCTTTCACACTAAAAATATGCTAGATTAAAAACTGCAGAGTACTAGGATAAAAAATTGAGGGTTATACAATTCAGTAGAGAACTGACCCATGCTATTATGAAAACATAACAGTGTTCTGATCACAATTCCAATTTGTGGGGGAGGGAGGTTTCCCCCACACCACCAAGCAATGCTCTAATATCAGCTGAGTGTCCAAGAATTCAACTCACTTCTGACACTATCTACCCTGAGATAGCATCCGATTCAACAGATAAGGATTCAGTCATACAAGACTGTCCCCACCCCGCCCCCAATTCAGACACCATTAGAAAGCCCAGGTTGTCACTTGTACTTTTGACCAACTATTAGCTGTAAATCAAGACCCCCCTCCCTAGGTTCAATTAGTTTGCTAGAGTGGCTCACAGAACTCAGAAAATGTTTTACTTACTGCATTGACCAGTTTCTTATGAAAAGATATCTTAGGAACAGCCAAATGGAAGAGGTGCATAGGACAAAGTATGGGGAAAGGATGAGGAGCTTCCATACCCTTCCAGGTGCCCCAGTCTCTCCAAATCCCCACAGGTTCACATCGTTCATTACATAGGCATGATTTTTATATGTATGTACTTATTTTTAATCATTCACCATGTTAAATATATGGAAACTAGTTTGAACTGATAGGGAAAGAATTCGTTTTGAGTCATGATGATAAATTAATTAATCAATAATTACATTACATAAGCATGATTGATTCACCCTCTAGCTTCCCCGGAAATCAGATGTGGGACTGACAGTTCCAACCCTCTATTCATGATTGTTTCTCCTGACAACCAGCTCCCATCCTTAGGTGCTTTCCAAAAGTCACCTCATTAACATAAACCCATTCGTGGTGGGAAGAGGCTTGTTATGAATAACAAGACACCCAGTTTACGTTTATGTCGCTGAAGGTATTTCTAGAACTGAGGACAAGAGGCTAAATATTATAACAAAAGGTACTCCCATTGCTCTTTTTGCTCAGGAAATTCCAAAAGTTTGGGGAACCATGGAGGAAGACCAAATATGGATAAGAAATATATACTGGTTATATATCAAATGTATATTATAAATCACAATATCATAAAATATAGCCCAACTTTGGTGATGGAACAAAGTGGAACTTAATAAGTCTATCTCCCCAGCAATGATGGAACAGGTAGTAGTGAAAGGAGATAGAATTTGGGAAAAAATTCCCAGAAATGAGTTGGCTCTTCAATCATTAGATTGTCAACAAACAGTGGCATTCCAAGCCAAGGCAACAGCATATACGAAGGCATTTGAAGTATACAATGTGCAAGCTTTGTATCCTGGGAAAACCATCCTGCTTAATGTCTTTGTGATGCTGTTTTAATCAAAGGTTGACTTTGAAGATATGAAAGGAAACATGGTTTAAGTAGGATCAGGAAAACTATTATTCTCTTCAATTCAGAAATTATCAATTCACTATCACATGACGGTCACTCAGGCACTGGAAATACATTGTCCATTTATTAAAGTCAGAGATAGAGCATTAGTAACCGTCACTAGGTCTGACATATAGAGGATGCTTAAAGAATATATGTTAGATGTCATGGTTTCTGACTTCTAGAGTTTTATAGTCAGGCAGGGTAAATAGACATACAAAAGAATCACAGTGTTGTATCTCACACATAAAGATGAAATAAATACAGGGTACATAAGAAAGTCAAATGTTTGTATGTCCTGCTAAGATACTTGGATTTTGTGCTTTGGGCATTGGGGTGCCTTGACAGGTTTTTAAAGCAGAGTATCAAGGTGATCATATTTGTGTCCTAAAAAGAAAAGCTTTGTTGGGGGACTTCCCTTGTGGTCCAGTGGTTAAGACTCCATGCTCCCAGTGCAGGGGGCCCGGGTTCAATCTCTGGTCGGGGAACTAGATCCCGCTGCAACTAAGAGCCTGTATGCTGCAACTAAAGATCCTGCATGCAGCAACGAAGATCCCACATGCTGCAACTAAGACCCAGCACAGCCAAATAAATAAACGAATATTAAAAAAAAAAAGAAAGAAAGAAAGAAAAGAAAAGCATTGTTGATTATGAAGGATGGATTGTATATATGGGAATGAGAACCTGGAATGGGAAATTTATCAGATGGCTTTGGTAATAGTCTGGATCACCATTACTAAGGACCTGATACAAGTGGGTGGCAGTCAAGACTAATGTGAAAAAACTGATAAGGAAACATATAGGTGAAATAATTGGTAAAATGGCCTTTAGTACAATGGTAAAGGGGAAATAAGGAGTTAAGGATGAATACTGGGCTTCCAATTTGGTGACTAGGCAGATGCCAACATCATAATATGGAAAAAAGCAACAGAAAAATGTTGAGTTCATGTTTTAGAAATGTGACCAATAAGGCAACTGGAAAATAGCACAGTGTTGAAAAACAGAGACTCTGGTTTGGCTTCTTACTAGCTTTGTGACTTAAGCAACCTTTATGTGTTAGTCAAGGTCTCCAGAAAAGCAGAACCACTAGGAGGAATGTCTAAGTCACAGAGCCAGTAAGAAGTAGAACTAGGATTTAAAGCCAAGCAGCCTAACCTCATAGGAAATTTATTATGAGGAAATGGCTCACAAAGTTATGGAAGTTGAGAAGTCCTGTGATCTGCTGTCTGCGAGCCGGAGACCCAGGAAAGCCAGTGGTATAATTCAGTCTGAGTTCAAACGCCTGAGAATCAGGAGAGCCAATGGTATAAATTCCAGCCCAGGGGCAGGAAAGACCCATGTCCCAGCTCAAGCAAGCAGAAAGGAGATGAATCTACTCTTTCTCCTCTTTTTGTTCTATTCAGGCCCCAGTGGATTGGATAACGCCCACTGACATTGGAAAGGGAAGTCTGCATATTGCCCACCACACTGGGGAGGACAGTCTACCTTACTGAGTCCACCAATTCAAATGCTAATCTTGTCCAAAAACACACTCAGACACATCCAGAAAGAAATGTGTGATCTGGGCACCTTGTGGTTCAGTCAAGTTAACATAAAAAATTAACCGTCACACCTTCTGTACCTCAAAGTCATCATCTATAAAATGGTGATAATAATCGTACCTCAAAAATCGCTGTGGGAATTTAGTGATTTAATATTCTTAGAGCACTTAGTTCAGTGTTTGGTCCATAATGGAAGCACTATGTAATTGTTAGCTTACGGTGAAACTCAAAAGTAAAGCTGAGGCTCAAAAATACAGATTTTTGAAGTCACCTGCATATGTATTGTGGTTAAAGCCATGGCAGTATGGAAGGGATGGCTCAAGATGAATGTCCAGCATGGGAATACAAGCTGTCCACAGGTAATACCCTAAATGCAAAGAAAAGGAAGTAAAGAAGGTTGATTTGAAGAAGTATTCAAATGAATCAGAGTGAAAAAGGAGAGACTGGAGTCTCATAGGCCACCGAAGACAGACAAGAGTTTCAAGAAGGAAGGTTTGACGACCCTTATTAAAAACTTGAAGAGTATTTGGCAGAGTAATTGAACTGAAAATAGGTCAATAAGGCTTTGGTTTCCAAAGATGAAAAACCATTTCAAAAAACAGGTCAGGGCTCTGGTTCCAGCTCTCTCTTTGTCTCATGGTCCCACCTTCCTTCTCTTGGCTTCATTATCAGGCATGTAGCAAAGAAGCCAAATCAGTGCTAAGAGTTCCTTAAAGACACAGCAACATCCAGAGATAAGAAAGGGTGTTTTCTCTTTTTGAAATAAGTAACTCCTTGCCCAGAAGTGTTCCCTCCAGCAGATTTCCTCCTGACTTGTTGCAAAATCATTTGCAAAGAGAATCAGGCACCCCAAGCTTAGATAAATGTGGCTTCTCCCCTGATGTTGAAGGTGCTACTAGTTTTCCCTGAATCAAATGGCTATGAGGCAGAGAAGACTGCATGATTACAACTAGGGTTATTTAGGAAAGAAGATGTAGAAAGGATGCACATTCAGTAGACAAGTCTTCTGGATCACTGAATCTCACAAATTTAATATGCAAAAAAGCCACCTGAAGATCCTGATAAAGTGAAAATTTGGAATCAGTGAAGTCTGTAGGAGACTTTTGAACATAGACAGTTCTAACAGTCTCCTAGGTGGTGCCAATAATGCTGGTCCAGGGACAAAAATTTGAGTAGGAAGGTGTGAGAGTGGTCATTATGCACTTACTTTGAATTTGGCCTTCATTGGTATTTGAAATACAAAGTATAATTAATCATAGTCTCTGTCCTCAAGGGGATCAAGACTAGTGAGGTATTTATAGTCTAATGATCAAGACTAATGAGGGATTTATAGTCTAATGATAGTCTAGATTTCTAGCATAAAAAAACAAAAACATATAAAGATACCAAAACAATCCTGAAATTAGAAATATAATTATACATAAAAACTTCAATGTAAAGTAAGCTAATATTTTTTAACCTTATGGATTACATGCTAATTCCAATCACTTTGCAAAGATCTTTTAAGGCATTAACTCATTTATTCCTATAGTTAATGTATGTGATATGGAGGTGAGCAATATATTTTATCTCTATATCTTTAGGTATGGAAGTAGAGAAAGCACATTTTTTCAGTTATAATTTATATCCTGTCTATTCGCCAATCTATTTGAATTTACTTATGAAATTATTTCTGAATTCCTTGGATATTTTGTGGCAAGCATGGACCTCATTATAATAACAAAATAGTAGGTCTGCATATTCACTTCTTTAAGGCTTCACAATGTGAGAATAAGTTTTGTGTTAGTCCCGGTCCTCTGAGAAGCAGATGCCAAAACAATTAAATGAGAAAGAAGGCTCATAAGCCTGTGAAAGAAAATGGGAGAAAGCTAAGGGAGATGTACAATCATTAGACCATGATACAAATCTGACTCCTAGGAAAAGAAAGCAGAAAAAGAAGGAAAGGAGGCAAGTCATAGGTAGTGAGTGAGTGAGTGCAGAGATATCTCAGACTGCCATGCAATCAATTCTAAGAAAAGTTAGGCAAGGCAGCTAGTGAGTCCATAAGGCAAAATCTCTCATCAGAGGAGTTCCGCGTCTCTGAGGAACATGCCTGCCTTGGTATCCCTGCCATGCTCAGTCATTGGCAAAGAAAAGGCTGAGGAAAGCCCAATGGCACAAGCAGCTGTATGAATTTCAAAGCTCATTCTGGGCCATCAGACTCTTAAACTCCCTGCAGCTGGAGATCTGAGAGGCAAGTGGGAGAATGCTAACGGCCATCCTAGTTATGTCAACTATACAGTGTCATTTGCAGATCTAGTCCAGCCAAGCCAAATTTTGTACCTTTAAATTTGTTCCATTCAACTATAATCACAAAATGACAATTGATCTACAGGTGCTGTCAGCATATGCTTCTTGTCATCTTAAAAGCAGTTCCAATTTGTCTTATTGCATAAGCTAAACAATTAGAATTAAGATCCCAGCATGTGTGAGCCTTCTGGAGGCCTTGCAGAATCCTTACACTCCTGTGGATAGTAAGACTGGGCATACAAAAGGACACATTACAGCACATTCAGGAAAGCCGTAACATGCAAACTTGTCACTATAGCTACTTACCACTGAATTCTGTTACTTAATGCAGCACATTAAGAAAAACATAGGAAAAAACTAAATGTTGAAAATAACATCTAGAAGACTCTCAAGGTGTTGCATGATGCACAGACCAAGTACTGGGGACAATATGAAAATTATAATATTCAATCTTCTTTTATAGATGAAATCTTGAAATTTAAACGTACCACAGATATAGTCTATGATTTCATTGTCAGTTTCTTTAGCGATACTTACTACTTTCCTTTTATAGGAATTTATATATTAAAAAGCCAATAGAGGGCTTCCCTGGTGGCGCAGTGGTTGAGAGTCCCCCTGCCAATGCAGGGGACACGGGTTCGTGCCCGGTCCGGGAGGATCCCACATGCCGCGGAGCGGCTAGGCCCGTGAGCCATGGCTGCTGAGCCTGTGCGTCCGGAGCCTGTGCTCCGCAACGGGAGAGGCCACAACAGTGAGAGGCCTGCATACCGCAAAAAAAAAAGCCAAGACAGGATCACCAAAAATTTTGTAGTCTCTTGAATTTCAGTCCCTATTGTGATTTCAGTGGTGTGCTCATCCAACAAAAGAGAGAGCAAAATGCTTAAAAGTTATGAAACATCAATCTATACATGGAAGAAGAGAATAATTTAGCAAAGCATCAAGACTTGGCTTTAAAGTACTGCAACTGTCAAGTGTTGAGGAAAAGATAATAGTGCCTGGTGCCCTACATTCAGGAATGGGGGTGTTCTGCAATCAAGACTTCTGGCCAACCACAAGTCAGCAACAATTTTTCAAATAGTGATTAGTTTTGAAAATGTATTCTGCAGTAGTGAATCAAAGAATAAATCTTATTTGTGCATCAATACAGGACAAACTTTTGGTTTGTCATCACACAAGTTGTATTACAAAACTAATGAGTTCCACAAAAAATGGGGTACACACTGATTCCGTCAGTTTCTTTCACAGCTGCATAGTATTTCTAGAAATGTAAAGTACGATGAATCTGGATAAATAAATAAAATTTCAATATTTTTTCTTGAAATAAATGCTTGTAATTCTATAAGAAAAGAATTACAAGCATTTTAACTGCTTGTAAAATATTTACATAGTGCTTCCTGATGATTAATAGATTTAATAAAGAGCTTCTAGTTTCATAGCATAGTTGAATAAAGCCAATTTAAAAAGTTAATGGAAAAGATCCCAAGTCTTAATTAATATTTTTTAAAAGCCTAGTTTAAAAATTGAATTTAGTTTGTTAAAATTTCACAAGCAAAACATTTTACAAATCTTTGTAAAAACAAAAATATAGTTTAGAATTTAAAACAGTAAATTTATGCTTCAGAAATTGCAAGGTGCTGTAGAAATATAAGTTACTATTAAAAACTACTGTATTCCCCAAATTATTAATGCAAATACAGTATACCAGAACATTGGGGTATATTCAAAGATTGCTCTTAGGAACTTGAAAACCTCTCATAATTGTTATTAAAAGGAAAATTGATGTGCTATAGAACATAATACTTTAGAAAATTGCTTGTAAATATTAAAAGAAACCTGTGCAGTCAATTTATTTGTCATAAATTGGAAGAGGCAGTCTCAGATGCTTTTGAGCTTACCTTATTGCTCCTTAAATTCAGAGCAATTAAAAAAAAATTAACAGGAATGCTTGATGGTTGAAAACTATCTGTGACAAACACAATTGAATTTTAAACTATTTCAGATAAAAGTGGCAGAAGGGATTATCTCTACTCTTTTAGATTAAAAACCTTTTGTTTAAGGTCTCTTAGACAAGGACTAATTTGAACCTTTTTTTTTTTAACTCTTTAAAAAGTTGGTAAGCAGAAGCAGTGCTAGTACAGAAGTATGAATGAGTGCTCATCATTTCCTCCTCCCTTCTAAGGAAAATGTGAAACAGGTTTGCAGAAGAAAATAGCACACTGCTCCCTTGAAGGCAAATTTTCATTCCAGTTTTACTAGATCTTAACTACAGTCTGCAAAATCTACTTCTGATGTTTTATGCTAAGCACATCTTTTGTTAGTAGCTAGAGGATAAGCATGCTCATTTTTTTAGAAGTTATATAAATGGAAAAGAGTGGTATTATGCAAAGGATTTTATAAGTATCACTCATAATAAATCAGTGCTATTTAGTCCATGTAAGCATATTCAAGAAGAGTTTTTCTCTGATCCACAAAACAGATTTCTACAAATTATTTCACACTAAGGGATGTGACTCTCTCTTACAGATTAAAAACAGAACACAGAAGTTCAGTTTCCAAAAATCAGGTATTTATACTTTATAAAAAATATGTAAATTAGATCAACCAAAATAAAGAAAATTCCTTCTCCTAAATTTCATTATTTGTGATTGTGTTTAACAAAGAGAGAGAATGAAATGTAATTCCAAAAAAAAAGTGACATTACTTGATCTAAATATTACATAGAACCAACTCAGAAAAGTTGGTTTATGTAATAGAGTTGGCTAACTTTTCTTTGATAGTAAATTCAAGTAAAATTAAGGTAGGTGTGTGTGTGTGTGTGTATGTGTATGTATGTGTATTACCATTCAATATATTTGTCAGCTCCAGAGCATTGAGGAGGGCTGGACAGGCTCTCCATACCCAACAGATGCCACTATTGTAAGCCTCTTTAGAAAGTGCCATTTAAATTTAGAACCAAAAGATAACAAATAGGTAGATACATGAGAGGAATAAGATGTTGTGAAGAGAATTATTCTAGGCAGAGGAGAGAGAACTAGCAAAAGGCCCAGAAGCAGGAAAATTATTGCACTTTCAAGTTTGAGGAAATGAATGAATGGCAATGTGGCTAAACAGTCAAAATTCTTGACTCTGACCTACAGCAAAGTTAACTTTATATTGCCACTTAATACACATGCAACCACACACATCCATAAATATAACCTGAAAGAGTTTTATGAAACATTTTTTCTTACTACATGTTATAATACGCTTTGATCTTTGCTTCAATTATTTTCTTCTTCTCTCTCTCTCAAATACAGATGAAGGTCATAAATTGACTTCACTCTGTACTAATTGGTCACCTTGCAGTTTGTAAAACAGGGTAGAAGAGAGTATGGTAGAGACTGGTTAGGATGATAATGGCAGCCAAGATAAGCAGGTCCCAGAGAGGGTGAGGTGTGTAGGCCAGTAAAAAGGATTTGCTTTATGAGCTAGAGTGACAGATTCAGCAAATAAATACATACATTGGAATTTCAGATAAACAGTGAATAGCTTTTATTATAAAACGTCTCATCAATACTTGTACTACAGTAATACAATACTTATACTTAACATGTAACACCCTGCATTTTATCTGGCAATTGTAATCTAAGGGTGATGGAAAACCATTAAAAGATAGTAATCTAGAGTGGTAAATGGAGAGATAAATGATCTGATTTCCTTTAATATCCCTCCAGTTGCCACGGGAAGAGAGGCAGAGAGAGGACCCTAGGATCATGAACTCTAGAATATTGGTTTAATGTAATTTAAGACAGGGAATTTCAGCCATATTCCAAGTCTCGGAGCAAAAAAAAGGGTTAACTGAACTAAGTTAGCCTATCATATGCTAACATTATACATGCTTTAAATTTTAGTTTTATTTCTCAAAATAACATCAGTTAAAATGTTATCCAGATAATAAGTGCAAACTTTTACAATTCTTCTACTGAAAGAACACGGTATTTTTTTTCTTTTTAAGAAAAATTTTATCATGCTCCACTGATGGGAGCCTCAGCATGCTTCCAGGTCCCTGGGAACTGAGAGTTTAGAGGTTTGGATATGGTTTCAATTCCAAAGAGAGGAAAATGGACCCTGGCTGCTAATCCCCACAGGCCTCCATAGCACAGCCTGTGCTGTTGTTGCCTCAGTGCATAGCCCTTGAGTTTTGGGGGGAAACTTTAGAATAGAATTTTTCATGCGGTGACATGTTTCCACAGATAAATCATATAGTGGTGTCCTGATTTAAGTGCCTTTCCTTAAATTTTGTTATAAAATATTCACAGAAACTTATTTAGTGTCACGGCTCCTTAGAAAATAGTAAGTCTAATATAGTTGTCTCTACCCCAGTAAGTCAAACAGTCACTTAAAAATTTGTTTCACTTTTTAATTTTCCATAATTGTTTTAAAAAATAATTTCTTAGAATCATACTCCTAGAGCAGTGATAGCCCATGTCTTTAATGACTTAACATTTTAATTTAAAAATGTCATATTGTTTCAATACCCCTTCAACTAGATTCTGGAAATCTAACTCTCTAATTTAGAGAGACTTAGTTTCCCTGCATAATTGTCCATGAAATCACTAGGATTCCTCAGCATCCCTTAAAAGGAACAGGCTAAAGCACTTAAGCCCTATGAAATAAGTTAAGCAGAGAAAATCTTTTGTTCTTTAAAAGTTAACAAGCATCAGCGGAAATAGCACAGGACAATCTTTGGGGCCAGCAAAGAAATATGTGGAGGACAGCTTATTCAAATATCAAACTTAATTCTAATATTAGCCACTCCGATTAAGTTGTAATCTGAAAAGATAATGCCCATTTGCATTAAATATAACAAAGGAGTCCCAAGTAACACAGTAGATGATAGATTTCTCCTCCTGTAACTATAATAGTCCATGGATTAGCCAATATCAAGTCTGCTTTTGATCTTGGCACTTTACAGGAACACAATAAATGCATTATATATAGAAGTTCATTTGAGTCACAAGCTATTTCCATATGTCTATTATGCTTTAACAGACATAGCTGCAATAGGATTTTTCCACATTAAATTGAAGCCACCTTTCATTTCACTAAGCATTTAGAAGAATTTAGATTTCTTTAGAATTAGAGCATTATAATTACGTGCCTACCCTCTCTCAGAAATTTTCTATTTAAAGTGAATCCAATTATACCTTTTTCTTTCCCAAATATTAATAAAACCTCATATTAATCAATAAGAAGAGTTTTCATCATTATTTATAGCTGTAGGAAGTTGCCATAACTTGTAGTGAAGATTACATTTCCAATTATTGAAACCAGTTCCTGGTTTTAAGTCAGTTCAGGGGTCTCTAAAATCATGTCAAATTAGATAACCTAAACTAAAAATACACAGGTCACACTCATCAAATATCATTAAGAATCCCATGCAGTATGATATAATTCAGTTTGCTCCAATATAAATGGTCATATTTTCATAATCTGAAGGTACCAGAATTCTTTCTTTATTCAAGTATTGAGGTACTTTAAATTTGTTTTTAGATCTGAATCTTTTTAATCCAATCCATAATCAGCATATGATTTTAGTTTTTGATGTATAAAATAGCTATAATTACAACAATTAGGCCAACAGGAATACTTTAGTAATTCATGAAGGTTAAAAAAGTTTAAAAGATCTACTTTCAGTGGATCATGGATTAGCACAACTATTTACCCACTCATTAACTAGGTTTTAATCCCTCTAGTCCATTTTGGAAAGATGTTTATTGTTAATATACTACTTTTAAAAATCTAGCAGCCTTGGTAATGTGGTGGAAAACTGACTTGTTGTTCTTATATCCTTTCCATTTTGTTTTCTACAATATAAGAGAGAATATTTAGAGATCAGTAATTTCCCTCAAATTTTCTTCATATGCATATGAAAATTATGGCAAGTTTTCTTAGTTTTGTTGAGTAAAGTGCACTTCATATATAACCTTCAGAATTATTTTTCATGTCAAGTCATCTATGTGACACTTCCCTCACACATATGCCATCATGTATTACATGATATAATTCAATATGTGATGGCTTCCATTTATAGATTACATTTAGTAGATGAATACATTAATGGATTAATAGACTATCCAAACCTCCCAGTTCAGTATGCCAGATACCACCTCTTGGGAATACAAAGCTTTACCTCTTGAAATCTACCATCGATAGCAATACTATAAACCCTGTAAATATATTAGCAACCTTGGCAACTAAAATTACAGCACAGTTGAGAGCCTTCATGTCAGTACTTATAATGTGAAACAATGGAATGGAAATCTAAATGGTCCACAATTAGAAATTATGGCACAAATGAAATACGACATGGAAAGAAGTTAAAAAGCAAGCTACAAATAGGTCTGTGTCTTTATTCCTGTTTTACCCCTAGGTTCTTCATGACATTTTTTTTTTCTTAAATTCCATATATTTTTGTTAGCATATGGGGAGGGGGAAGAGTAAGCTGTGACAAAGTGAGAGAGAGGCATGGACATATATACACTGCCAAACGTAAGGTAGATAGCTAGTGGGAAGCAGCCGCATAGCACAGGGAGATCAGATACCGCCTGGAGGGGTGGGATAGGGAGGGTGGGAGGGAGGGAGATGCAAGAGGGAAGGGACATGGGAACAGATGTATATGTATAACTGATTCACTTTTTTATAAAGCAGAAACTAACACACCATTGTGAAGCAATTATACTCAATAAAGTTGTAAAAAAAAAAGCAAGCTACAAAACAGTATTTGTAAAATGAAACTTTGTTGTGGGGAAGCCTATATGTCTTTGTCTAAAAATATAAACACAAAACTATTTAAAACTGATGATCTCTAAGTAAATTATGAACCCCTTAATGTTTTTTTTTGTGTTTCCTAGTTATATTTCTATGATGGTTATATATTATCTTAGTAAAGTTTTTAAAAAGTCAATACAAGGCACTTTTATAAAAAGTTATTTTGTAGCTATAAAATGCTGTCTGTGCCAGTAAAATTTTACCAAGGAATATTAAATATCATGCCTTCGTAATCCTAGCACCTTAACGTGTGTGTTCCTTTCTCTCCCTAAGGATAATATAAATTAATGCTCCTATACATATATTGCATCTTCTGCTTAGAACATCATATTCATTAATATGAGTCCCAGCCATTCAGTGTTGTCAATTTGTCTACCTCATTTAATACAATGTGATGAATTTGTAAGGCAGCCCTTCCTCAAGTCCCAATTTCAAGAAAAAGAAAATTTATAACAATACTATATTAATCATGGTTGGCTTAAATAAAGAAATTAAGCTTCTTTTAAAGGTACTAAATATGGTTTTTCCCATTAAAAACTATTATATAAGTAGTTACTTGTGCACAAATTCTCTCATGATATTTAGCACTATTAATATGCAACATATTTAAATCAGAAAGTGTGTTTTAGGAACAAATATTTTAGACTAATTTTCAGAAAACTTGAATTACAATTCTTACCTTGAAATAAGGAGATGGATTTTCTGAGTAAGTGGCCTTCACCTTTCCAAGAATTAGCTCTATACTTGGAAGGTGAGAAGTCTCACATATTTATAAAATTTTTGTTATAAGAGTATAGTTTTTCTTCATCCACTAATTACTTTAAATTTTTCATATTAGTTTTAATGTACTCTGCCATAATTGGTGGCCCAACTTTTGTAGTTGTTCTCAGGTAAGCCATATATTTTTATCTTTTCTGTTTTTTGGCAAATAGGTTATTTCACTTATAATCTTTTTTATTAATGAATATATTTTATTATTTTTCATTTGGTTTATTTATTTTTTTACCAATCCTTTTAGAATAGCTTATTTTTACAGTACTCAGAAATATTATATCATATACGTTGTTACAGAGAACTAGGAAATGTAGATAATTCATGAATTATATTAACTGTAAAGATAGGAGCACTGCCTGTGTCTACAGTTTGTTTCTGAACAATATTTTTCTTACGTCACCTAAGAGGGATCAACATTGAGGATATTAAAGTTAATTTTAATATTTGTACTTGTTTTCCTAAAAGCCATATAATAGAATTTAAATTTTACTAATATGCCCAGGAAAAGGTCAAACTTCAAAATTCAAAGCGTTGTTTCTATTGAATATGTATTGTTTTCTCACCATTGTAAAGTCAAAAAAATCATTATTCGAGCCATCATAAGTACGGGACCATCTGTAGTCTAATTCCTAGCACATAGATATGCTCAATAAAAATTTTTATAAGTAAACAAAATTTTAAAAAAATAAATTTTACTAATATGACCATATTTTTACTTTATAATACATTTGTTAATTTTTAGCAGGAGTACCAGATTCTCCAGTAACAATAGACAAAACAGGTGAGCATAGTTTCCTTTCCACAACATATGTATTAACTTTTTAAAAGTACTATATGTAGGCTTAATAATATGTGGACATTTTTGTTTCAGAATAAAATCCATTCATACCTTTTTTAAGATACGAAATTCTCAAGTTAACCTGTGTCTTAAGAACACCAAAATGGAGTTTATATGACTTAAAACATGGCTCAGCCTCATTTTAAAATAAAGACATCTTTCAAAAAAAAAAAAAAAGAAAGAAACACAGAGGGGAGTCAGCATTGGTAATGCTGAAAGGTCTCCCTTCAAACATACAATGAATTTAAAGCAAATGGCAATAATATGTTAGGACAAAACATGCATGAAAAAGAAAGGAAACAGCAGGAAATGAAGAATTTAAGACATTTCATACAGTTATGCTAGCCCATCAGAAAGAGGAGGAAGTATTGTCAGGTTATATATATGTACATGCTTTCCACATTATAGGTTTGGGAGTAATAAAACATAAACAGACATTAGTCCTTTTGAAAGGAATGGTTCTTGTATGAAGCAAACTTTAACACACTCCTGAAGGGCACAAAAGTAGACTTGGATATGAAGATTTGTCATGCCATTCAACTGGAAGAACCAAAATCATATAGATGTCAATTTTCTTTGATAATTTATGAATTGAAAATAGACTCCTACGAAAAACAAACAGGTATTTTTATGGAAGTAGACAAATAGATTCTGGTGCTCTTATACGAAAAACATACAAGCCAGAACAGCAGGGAGAAAGCTGAAAAGAAATAAGATAGGACTAATCTTACCAGATATTATACTATATCATAAAGCCTAAAAAGTTAGTAGTATTGGGATGTGAAAAGACAGGAAATGAAACAAAAAAAGCCAGAAATACTACCATGCACATTTGGTAACTGAGAATATGTTAAAGGCAGCCCTTCAATTTACTGAGCTAACGATGGACATTTTAATAAATGGTGTTGGGTCAAATGAGTACAATTCATAAAAAAAAAAATCAGGTTAGACTCATGCCTCACACCATACACCAGCATAAACTACAAAAGGACTAGAGGTCTAAATGCTTAAAAAATAATCTGTAAAGTCTCTATTAATTTTGAAGTAGGAGACGCCTCTGTAAAACCAAAAACATCCAAAACAGAAAACAATATCATCAAGGTCAAAAGACAAATGACAGTTTAAAAACCATTAGGTGGACAGTAGATGAGCAACTGGACATTTATGTAGTACCAAAGTATCATTGCACATGTTACTTTCATGTTGTACAGGGAAGCACAAAACAGTTCTGTGGATCATTAGTCATTACTGCAACTTAGTGGTCAAACTCAGCGTTCATAATGGTGGTTCACACATACATTAAGAGCCTCCTGGGCTGATAAAATATGAAGTCCACAACATCATCTTGAATGCATTCTGGAAAGAAAAAAATAACAAATCCAAGCTTTCAGATTCACATGCACATTTACAGAATGTATAGGGGATAGAGAAATAAGTTATAAGATACCTCAAAGAAACAATCAGACAAATCAAGACATCATTCATCAGGAAAGCCAGCCTAATCTCTTTAAGGAGTCTTTGAAATGAAAACTAAACCAAACAAATAACAACAACAAAAAAATCTGTTCTGGATTAAAAGAGACATAAAGGACATAACAGGTAAATGCAGTAAATGAGTCTGGATTGAATCCTGGCTTAGCCAAACCAGCTACTAAGGATAGTTTAGGTAAATTTGGAGAAACCCAAATCTACTGATAAGATGAATGTATATGCACATGAAAAAAGCAATTGTTAATGAAAATTAACACATGGCAGTTTGATCTCATTTCATGCACATGTAGTATGTATGCACATAAGTAGAAGATCTAAATATGTTTAAAATTCTTTGAGGTTATCAGTAAAGTTTTAAAAGTGGAAATATCAGTGTGGTCATAATAACAGAGTTTACTTTTTTACTTTTGCTTGTTTTTTTCTATTTTTCTACAATAAATATACACAGCTTTTATAATAATAAAAGGTTGTTTTTAATGTCTAAAAAATGATTGGTTCTGTAACATTAATAACACTCCTTTTAAACACAGTGTTATCTTTCTTGGTCATCCACCTAAAGAAATATATAGGTATCTTCAACATGTGATTCTCCAAATTCTCCTTATTTCACAAGATATACTTATGTATTTTTTAAATTTTATTTTATATTGGAGTACATTTGATTTACAATGTTATGTTAGTTTCAGGTGTACAACTAAGTGATTCAGTTATACATATATCCATTTTTATTCAGATTCTTTTCCCATATAGGTTATTGTAGAATATTGTAGAGTTCCCTGTGCTATACCGTAGGTTCTTATTGATTATCTATTTTATATATAATAGTGTGTATATATTAATTCCAAACTCCTAGTTTATCCCACCCCCGATGTTTCTCCTTTGGTAACCATAAGTTTGTTTTTGTAGTCTGTGAATCTGTTTTATAAGTTATAAATAAGTTAATTTGTATCTTTTTTTAAAGATTCCACATGTGAGTAATATTATATGACATTTGTCTTTGTCTGACTTACTTCACTTAGTATGATAATCTCTAGGTCCATCCATGTTGCTGCAAATGGCATTATTTCATTCTTTTTTATGGCTGAATAATATTTCATTATACACACACACACACACACACACACACACACCACATCTTCTTTATCCATTGCTCTGTTGATGGACATTTAGGTTGCTTTCATGTCTTGGCTATTGTAAATAGTGCTGCAATGAACATTGGGGTGTGTGTATTTTTTGAATTATGGTTTTCTCTGTATATATGCCCAGGTGTATGTTTTTTTATAAGTTCTTGAAATCAGAAGAAGAGCAAATATAAAAGTAGATTCAAAACACTAAGCACATTTTATGGGAGAGTTGACTTTCCATCTGTATAATGACAATTTCAGCAGGGCTGCTCAAGCTTTTTTGATTCTATTCTCCTATTGATTATTCAGACTTTAATATGTTAGGGTGAAGAAATGATTATTTTAGACTCCTTTGAAGTACTTTGTCCTGCTTTACTGGACTTCCTGACTTTGTGAGCAGTTTTATTTTCTTCCAGGACTTGGGTCGTATAGTTTGCCCTCATAAATATTTAAATAAGCATTATCAGTATTATTCACATATATTTAATAACGACCCTTCAGGAAAGTGGAACTGCTGCCGCCTATAAAAGCTAATTGACACCTTTTGATGGATATGGTTTTGAGAGGAGCTGTAAAGAGCAGAGTAGGAGGCTGACAGCTGCAGTAAAGCGAACCTAACTCCATCCCAGGGAAGACCAGTGATTGCAACTGGAGTGACAGTCTCCAGGTGGTTTCATTTATCTCTCTGATACCTTTCAAATACTTCTCTAGCAAAATACCTTGAGCAAAACACACACGTTTCCAGGTGAAGTCTTATTAAAAGAATACTGTAGAGGTGTGTAGAACTCTTTCAGGAAACAGTTCCAAAAATTCATATTTGTAAGAAAGTAGTTTAATCATTTCCCTTCTAAAAGTTTACTTCCAACAACTTCTGCTAATCTTGTGTGGTCTTGACCACTCACTATCTGTCAAACATTCAGGATCAAAAGGAAATTCTCTTTAATCATGACTTCTGCTCCAAACTAAGAATAAACAGATTACAAGACTCAATTTTAAGCTTCAATCCTAATGGAAATAAAATTGATAGAACAGAATTACCAGGATTATTTTCATTTGTTAAATGTAATCTTATTGAAACAGAAATCTCCCTGTGAAAATACTGATGGGGCATAGTGGGTGTTTCCTCATGCCTCCCCAAAATGTACTCCAGTAGTAGCCAAGAATAAAAAATAAACTCACCAGAAAAAGAAAAGAAAAGAAAGAAAAAAATGCACTTTCTCTCTATTGAAATAAAAGGATTCATAATCAGATCGCATGATAATTGTCCACAGATATAACAAAGAACAGATACCGGAGACCACTCACTGAACTTCTCTCTTCGTTTTCCTATGGTTGTGCTCTATTCAGTGTGTGTTTTGCAGCTGTAGCTGCAACAATCTGGGGAAAGCTGGAAGGAGATATTAAAGAACCCAAAGAAGAAAAAGAGAAGGTGGATAGAGAAGGATTGTTTCTGTTTTGAATTAATAGAAAAACTAGCAGAGGACCATTTCCCCCACCTGTATCTATATCAGTGCCATTTATTCCAATGTGGAAATAATTTGAACTGATGTACACAGAGGGAAAGAAGGAGAAGAAAATAAACTAAGACCAGGCTATTAAAATAATCTATCCAAGTTTACTCACTTAAAAATGTGAAAAACAAAACCATGTAACTAGAGCATCACTGCCACCCTTTTCCCCCTTATCTCATACTTCATTTGCCATCTGTGCTATGTGTTTTGCCTCCTTTTTCCCCTCTTAATTCATTATCTTATCTGCTTTTTTCCGGTTCCCTGACCCTATGAACGGGTGGTCTGTTTCATGTTCCTAGACACAATATTCCTGCTCAAATTTGATGGGCAACATAAGGTTTCTGTATTCAAATACCATTTTATGCTCTGTTCCACACTTCTCATCCTTAGGATCATTAGTCACAGTATGTGTTCCATGCTGTGCCCAGAATGTCTCAGCTGATAATGACATACTCAAAGAGAATTTTGAATCTCTGTTTTACTAACAAAGTATCAGTATCCCACAGTTTGTCCCTTGTGATTCTCCTCATTCTGAAGCTTAAGTCTTAACATACAGAAAACATTTACCTCTTTAGAATTCCCAAAGTGTATTTTGGTCAACTGACAGTTTTGCAGGGTTAACAAATAGAAAAAGCCAATTTTTTAAAGCTTGACGTTAACAATGAAACATCTTTAAATAAGCTACAATTTTTTAAATATATTATTTCAAGCTGATTCAGTTTTAATCATGAATGTCATCCATGGACTGACAATATAAAAATTTGAAGAAAGAAGAAATTATCATAATTAAGTGTTGGGATTGAATGAAAATTCTTTTAGTGGTACAAGTCATTAATTTTTATAACAACAATCAGAAAAGATTGTAAGACAGCCTCAGAGGGGAAAAATATCGAACATTATCTGAACTTGATATCTACTGAAGTATATATAAGATTGCCATAGATTTTTATGAAGGCTTTACAAAAATCCTAATAGAATGAATGTTGGTATGTTGAAATCTGAAGGAAGGAATATGAAAATTACCAATAGTGGAAGTAAATTAAGATTCATAAATTCTACCACAATTTTAAATTCTAGCTTACCAGAAATGCTCTTTTCTTAAAATTTTTATTTTATATTAGCTTACAGTTGATTTACAATGTTGTGTTAGTTTCAGATGTATAGCAAAGTGATTCAGTTATACATGTACATATATCTATTCTTTTTCAGATCCCTTTCCCATTTAGGTTATTACAGAATATTGAGTAGAGTTCCCTGTGCTATACAGTAATTCCTTGTTGATTATCTATTTTATATATATATATATATATATATATATATATATATATATATATATATAGTAGCATGTATATGTTAGTGCCAAATTCCTAATTTATCCCTCCCTTCTGAGTTTGTTTTTGTAGTCTGTGAGTCTGTTTCTGTTTGGTAAATAAGTTCATATGTATCATTTTTTTAGATTCCACTTATAACTGATACCATATGATATTTGTCTTTGTCCGACTTACTTCACTTAGTATGATAGTCTCTAGGACTGCTCTTTTAATTATCTGTGCTCTGCTTGGCCTCCAGCCATTTCTTGTACTTAGACAATAGGCAATGTGTTAATTAAGTCTACAAAATATCCCCCTAATGAATCGTGCCTCCTGATATTCATACCGTTGGGTAGGCCCCTCCTACACTGAATCTGCTCTGACCCTATGTAACCAAAAGATTGTGGCATAAATAATGATGCATGAGTTCAAGACTAGCTTTCAAGCCTTGAAACTCTTAAATACTGGACTCCAGGAATACTCACTTATCACAATAGCCGTGTAAAAAGTCTAACAAACTAAGACCACCATGCTATGAGAATACTCAGGTTAGCCAGGTAAAGAGGCCATATGGAGATGGCCATAGCCACCACAGCCCAGCTGTCAGACGTGTGTAAAGGAATCATCTTGCATATTCCAGCTCTAGCAGGTCTCAAAGGGAAAAACAACAACTAAAACTGCAAATGTATGGCCCTACTTAAGCTATCCCAGCCATCTCCAGCCACTTGACCTACCCTAGATAGGACCCCACTGATGAGCTATCCCTCCTATGGCCTACCTGAATTCCTAACCCACAGAATTTCAGTCATATTTAATGGTTGTCCTTGTATACCATGAATTATTGGGGTAATTCATTATGCAGCAGTAAATAACTGGGATAGAGTTTGGTTCCTAGATTCAGGATAAATGCATGAAAAAAATATAAAATATATGACGTTAGCTTTCACACGAGGCAGTGGGCAGAAGCTAAAGGACATTAAGGAAATGGTTATTATAAGCTGGAAAGGACTCAAGGAGTCTGCTGATGTGAGCTTGAAGGACGGTGAAGAAAAGGCATCAATTATATGCTGACAGAAGAGTTGCAGAAATTGTTATCTGTGGTAATGTGAAAAATAGAAAGGGATTATAATGATCTTGTGGATAATTAAGGAGATTTCAACACCAAATATTGAAAGTTCTACATTGCTTCTTTTAGTTGTATATAATATGGAAGAGAAAGATGCCTTAAAGAAAAAGTAGTTCTGTTTTTTAACATAATTTAGAGGACATATATAGGAACCAGGAATTGCTGGATTCCAAAATAAAGATCTTTCTTCTCCCCAGCAAAATATTCTCAAAGTAAGAAATGGGCAAAGATAAAATCCAAACTGAGAAGGTTAAGTTCTTTATTAAGATAAAAAATGATGCCCCATAGAAAATGTCTGCTCTTCAAAAGACTTAAGGGTCTTAAAGACATACCTTATTGAATCTTCTGTTAAATAATAGGGCTCCTAAGAATTTTAATGGAATTGTTCCTCAACAGCCTGACATAGGGCCCAAGATAGAGAATAACCTTTCTGAAGAACATTTGAGGCTGTGGCTTTTGTTTTTGTAATAAACTATATTATTAACAGGAAGCTCAGAGTTTTTAATAGAATGATATTCAAACAGGCATTGCCTGTTTGACTAAAAGCCACAAAGCCAATACAAAATAAAAAGGTACTTCCTGGAGAGAGAGATGACCAACAAAGACCCCAGGAATTTCAGTCATCCCAGCCCAGGTACCACACAGATGAGTGGAAAAAGTTTTCAGAAGTCACCACCCGCAGTCTCCATCTAGCTACAACCTAATTTTGTGAGCAATTCAAAGTAGGAATCACCCAGCCTGTCATCACCAGAAATTATCTGCCTCGCTCATACCTCTTGATGGCACTACATGTGCTTTTCTAACTTGGTGGATATTGCGCAATAGCATTTAAGATTATCTTTGTCTTCCCTGTTTTTGATTCTTTGTTAAAAAAAAAGTTACGTTATAACATAACTGTAAGTAATTTACATCATTCCAGAAGATCATAGCTACTCATATCAAATGAGCTAATCCAAAATAATTTCGGCCATATGATTTCTAAAGTTGGAGAACATCAAAATCTCTCATTTTGGCACATATATTTCAAATTTTTCTTTTCATATAATCTATTTTAATTTCATCATGAATTGAAGTTTTTGGAATTTGAGTTGAGAATTTTAGCCTGTATATTTTCTTGATCTAGTTATAAAATTTACCTTAAAAACTTGAGAAAAGTATAGGTAAAGGCAAAACTGCCAGTCTGTATACAGGTAGAGTCAATATAGGACGTTATGTGCTAACAGAATTAAAGTCATGTTAGCTTGATTATACATGAAATTTTAAGTGCAAAGACAATTGAATGTTTTGGTAAATTTTTACACAGTAAATTTATTTTTCAAATGGAACCAATCTTAGAGCACAGTGTATTCTAACACAGATTAAAGATATCCCTGGTATACACTATAAAATTTTATTTTCCTAGTCTTTAAAGTCCAGGCTCTTTCTTTTCTTCAAATCATGCTTATTTTGAAGATACTCATAAACAACTTCGATAGTTTATAAATACCTGAAATACATTTGATAATTCAGTTTGCAAGCCAAGACTGTTGGTTTTATGAATAGAAAAACTTTATTATATGGCATTAGCTAGTTCTCCTTAAATATTTATTGAGCATTTGGGGTTATAGACTTCATGATGAAAACCTTTGAGCTCTTTCTTGAAGTGGAAAAAGATTTGCATTATATAAAATGTAAAACAAATCAAGTTTCTCTTTAATACTGACCTAAATCAGAACTAGTGACTTCCAATATCACTTTCCTGTGATCCAAGATTGAATTAGGAAGAGTAACAGTGTACTGATCATAGGCATGTTTGTTATAAAATGCTCTATTTAATTTATGTATGCTTTGAATCCAAGTAAATGTTTTGTATTCATTTTTTAGTTTTCTGTCCATTCCAGTACAAAGACTTTAATTGGAAATTACTAAATTGTCACAAAATCTGAGAGTTGGAAGAGGCAATACTGTTATATAAGCTTACACACTCAGTGCAGGCTTGTAATTGCAATGCACCTGCATCCCATCATTCAGGGATATCTTGCAAGCCGTGGCCCTCAGCATCAGCATCTCCTCCCTGTTCTACTCAAAGACTTCAAGCTAAATAGTTTCATACATCATGAGCAATAATGTACTTCATATAAATGATCTTCAAAAGGATCAAGTTTCCCTGATTTAAGATTATTTACCCTTCCCATTTTAAAACCAGGATGTTTGAGAGATTTGATAAAATTCACATTGTCTTCTTGTAGTGCCTAAAATTAGGAAGGTGGATTAGAAGTTGCTTTAAAGGTATAAAAATGTTAAAATACTAAAATTGTAATTTAGAAATTCAAGCTGCTGTATGAATAATGAATGGAGGAAAAAGATAACTGACTCATCATATGTCTTCCCTTCTCTTTTCCCTTCCCTCCACTCTATTTTTCCCATAATTATGTTTTTATTCATTTCTCTTTCTTTGGTGGTATGCGGGCCTCTCACTGTTGTGGCCTCTCCTGTTGCGGAGCACAGGCTCTGGACGTGCAGGCTCAGCGGCCATGGCTCACGGGCCCAGCCGCTCTGCGGCACGTGGGATCTTCCCGTACCAGGGCTCGAACCCACGTCCCCTGCATCGGCAGGCGGACTCTCAACCACTGCGCCACCAGGGAAGTCCCCATTTCTCATTTTTTAATTCACCTCTTCCTTCTGCTACCTATCTTAATCTATTCTCATTCTATATCTCCTATACATATCAGATACCCGACTGTATCAGACACATGATGAAACAACATAAGTCCAAGTTAATGAACTCTCAGAGAAGTTACTGATCAATAAGGCTTGAAAGTAGCTAGGTAGTAATTGCATTTTCTACCCTCTCATTTATTTCAGAACACAAATTAAAAAGAAAAAGGACAGAAGAATGTTCAAATATCACTTTGTTTTCCTAAGGAACTGTTTTTAATTACTGTAATGTTATAATGCTTTTGGGACAATTATCAGTGAATGTTCTATGGTAATTACATTTATTCTAACATAGAAGCAAGTGTGTCCAAAATATTAATTATTTCACAAAAGCAAGTCACAATCACAGAGTGACAATGATTCTGAATATTGTTTACACATTACCCTCCCCTTAAGAAAACTCCCACTTGAAGGTAAAATTAATCAACAGAAATTAAATAGTATCAGTCAGGATTAGTATTCTAATAATGTGTCCACAAGAAAAGATATATTAAGAAAAATACTTATATATTTGAAGGGTTAAGAAAAATAACCGAATCACATGTACTTAAATTTAAATCACCCAGATTGCTTCTTTCTAATTGATAATGGCATCTTTCTGTAGCTCCAGAAACATCAAGTGTTAGTGTGATCATTTTCAAAATACCTTCAACGAGGAACTAGGGGTTTAGAATGAGCTCATATTTATCACTTCAAACTCTATCACACATCAATAGACATAGCAAATGCACAATATTAATTTCAGTCTAACAGTTTACATAAAAATTAAGACAAAAATGCATCATCTGACCGTAGTTTATTATTTCTAACAATTTGCTCTTAGGCTAGCCAAGTAAATTCACTTCTTTACCAGTATTATGTCATTGATATTTGCATAGACAGTTACATTGTTTAGTTAATCTCTCCAAATTACATTGTGATATTTTATCATGAATTGAATCATCGGCCTCTTAATCATTTCCATGGCTCCTGTACATGTCCTTCACAATTTGTCAACACCAATAAGAATAGCACTCAGTAGTTTACACATGGCCTTACCCTGCTTTCATAAGTAGATTGTCACCCACCTCCCATGAATTCATAGACTGAATAAACATGGCATCAAATATGCGGAACTGATGTTTCTCTTCATATATAATCTACTAGCTATCATTGTCTTTTCACAATCAGACTTTGATCATCATCACTTTTTTTTCAGCATATAATATTCAAACTATATGTGTTTTAGAAGCTAATTATATTATTTTTTCTCTGTTACTCCATATTTGTCGGTTTGCTTCTCCTGATAATGTAAAAGAAAAAAAGTTGGTTTTTAGAAACTAGAAATGTTAATGTTAAATGAAATTCTGAAAGGCTCATAATAAAGATCAAATATACTACAAAAAATGCTAACTCTTGCTTGTTAATATAATATTCACTAAATGTTGAACTTTCAAACTTTTCCAATATCATTTTTTAAAACAGAGTAAAACATTGCTACTCAAACAATAAAACATAATGCATGACATTTATTTTAAACTAAAACTATCTTAATTTTCGCACTAGATCATTACTTTACTGAAAAGGTAAACTAGTAAAATTTTACTTTTTGCTCCATAAAGATAAATTGTGACATATACCACAAGAAAAATATTACAACAAAGCTCTGCTATAATTTCAAATTCATACACATGGCAGGTTCACACTGATAAACCTCGTGGACTATTCTTGCATTCTTTCCTTTTCTCAGAATGTTTTCCACCATTCACCACCTACCATCACCTGTCAAACTCTATTGATTCTCCAAGGTTAGTTCAAATGTCACTTTCTCTGTGAAGTTTTCTCCAATTCTCATCAGAATGAATTACACTTATGACTTGATGGCACTTTGATATAATTACTTAGAAACATATTATTCTCCTCTATTAGAATATGAATTCTGTCAATACAGAGACTGTATCTTACTTGTTCTATTGGCCCATAACAGCGAGCACAAATATTTAGTCATCTGGTTTCTCCATACATTGCTCATATATTGCTGGAACAACAGCTTTGGGCAGAGTAATATGGATTTAAGTAACCAGCCTAAGAATCAAAAAGGTAAGAGTCCATTTAGAGGGCCAGTAGCTTTGGGGACTAAGTGACCCCAAGTCTCTCCTAAACCAATAGCTATGTTAGAATAAGAATTTGAAATATTAATATGTAATAATTAATGGATTTTTTTTGTTTTTCCCCAATAACCATTTCCATTTAAGCCATGAGATTTGGTATCACCTTTTTCCCTAAAGTAACATTTGGACCTGAATAAGTGGTTGGTGTTGGGAAAATGCCATTTTGTGGCCAAAGTGGAAAAAAGACAAATTACTGACTTTCTGTTTCAAAAGCATTGCCCACAGGTACAATTGGTAAACCAAAAAATATGTGTAGTTGTCCTTTTCAGCAAAAATGATATTCTCATATTTAGCGTACAGTGGGTTTCTTTTTTTAAAAAAAGAATCAAAATGATAATCTACTTCAGATAAATGAAGGCTTTATATTTCACCAATTAATCTTTGCATACTTTAGACAGAATAGCCAAAAAATATCTTTTTTGAGCTGCCATGTCTTTCACAAAGTGACCATTGAACTGAATATAGTTACAGTAATTTATTATATTTTATTTGAACACTACCCAAGGAATAGTATATTATTTAGTAATTACAGGTATTATTAGATAAAGAGACTCCCGAGAGTGTTAACACCAGATTTAGAGATATTATTTCAAATAATTACAGTTAAGTCTATGTGATCAAGCTCACTGTACAGTCATATCATACTTAAAGGGATGCTACTCTCTACCCCAATTATCTTTTTGCTTTTCTGGAAACTGAACATACATAGCCTCCTTAGTTTCTATGGAAAGTGTGTTTATTTGAACAATTTATTATGAATTTTTTAGCAAATATGACCTTAAAATATCTATAATATGTAAACCATACTTGACTTACATTATCTTCCTAATAGATTATCACAAAATTGTCAGGAAAAGAGAGTAACATAAATAAATTTTTGGCGTTTTAAAACTGTGGTCAGATAAAATTCTAATCCCCAAATTATTTTACTATAATTTTTTCATTTAAAAATGATTGTCAATACTAGTAAAGCAAATGCAAATAATAAATTTTCTTAACTGTAACCCCTACTCATTTGGTACAAGACAATTCAAAAAATTCAAAAATTGTGTGAAACGTTCACAATTTTTCAATAATAGTCTAATGGTATGGTTTCATGATAAATTCAGGGACTGTGCAGCAGGACACATATCTAAATCTTGGAGGCCAGTAATATACATACTGCTTTGTGTATAAAATGTGTTCATTCCATTTTAATTGGGAAAAGAGCAGCCTAATTTTATGAGGGTTATATCTGAATCAATGAGATGTTCAGTCATGTTAAGAAGTCAAAAAAAATTATTCTACTGTTTCTGAATTTGAAACCTACCATAACACTGTACTTTAGCTCTTAAATGTGTGGTAGCCTGAAAGTGTGATTTTTTTTTTAATCCATGAGAAATTACCAGAATAGCAAAGGATTTGTTACAAAGAGATTTTTCCTTTTACTTTTTTTTTATTATCTTGTCGCCTAAATAGCAACAACATGAACATACAGGATACAAGAAAAACTGACATTGTGTTTCTCAACGGGCATGCAAATGTTAGAAAGGAAACAATGAGTGTGTTTAGAGATGTTTGGAAAGGGCAGACAGGGATGGACTGGAAGTGATTTAATGATTTATAAGATTAAAGTGATCTGAAGAGTTTAATAATATGATTCAGGAGTGGAATTCAATAATAATATGCCTGATCTTGCTCAGATGTCCTGTCTTGCATTTCTTGACATTAAACAATCTTTAGCTTCTCCACTGTAAAATCATAAATGTTTGGTTACCCAAACGATTTTTCCAAATTCCCCAGGCTCTCTACTATCCAACTATTTTACAGTGCAGTATCTTGAATATCTTAATGGCATAACTGGCACAGATTCTTTTCTACATTAACACAGGATCTCCAAACACCTTTGTCACAACAGCAAGACCAGGGAGACAATTAAAGTAAATATTTTTCAAAAATGTTTGAAGTAAAATAACTTTGTGTTATTCTTTATATAAACTGATCTATTTATGGCGTCCCAGTGAATAGAAGGAATGTGCATTGAATGTAGCAAAGCAAGCTACTGTCAAGAACAAAAATGTGCTTGTACAAGTGTATTTTCAGCAAAAAACTTTAGATAAAAATGATGTATTTCTTCTTATTTAAATACATTAGGATCCCCACTCCCCATGCATAAGTTCGTGCATGCATGTGCACACACACACACACACACACACACTCAAACACTAATCAAAAGCAAACATTATCTGTCACTATAGAACATTGCAATGGTGACTGTTCATTTTGACTACCCACCCCTGGTGTCTTAGGTTGCCATTCACATGGACTCTACTCTTATTTTTTGGCTAGAAACCACATTTTTGACTTCTACTAATCTTCTGGTTATCTTCAGCTTGTCAGCTGCTTTATATTGTGAGGAATGGTGCCTGATAAAGCTTGATGCTGTATCAGGCAAAGCTGTGATTACTGTAATAGGTTCAGGCTTCAAAATTGCTTTACTATGGCAAATCATATTCAAGAAAAGGTTTTCTATATGTTCTGTGAAAGTAGATGACTATGTATCCCACTGTATTTATAAAAACCCAGTCTTTTTCACAATTGACAGTTAAAGAATAATCTGCTCACTTTGTAAAATTGTCTATGATTAAAAATTAAATGGGGCCTCCCTGGTGGCGCAGTGGTTGAGAGTCCGCCTGCCGATGCAGGGGATACGGGTTCGTGCCCCGGTCTGGGAGGATCCCATATGCCGCGGAGCGGCTGGGCCCGTGAGCCATGGCCGCTGGGCCTGCGCGTCCGGAGCCTGTGCTCCGCAACGGGAGAGGCCACAACAGTGAGAGGCCCGCATACCGCAAAAAGAAAAAAAAAAAAAAAAAAAAAAATTAAATGAAAGGGCTTCCCTGGTGGCGCAGTAGTTGAGAGTCCGTCTGCCGATGCAGGGGACACGGGTTCATGCCCCAGTCCGGGAAGATCCCACATGCCGCGGAGCGGCGGGGCCCGTGAGCCATGGCCACTGAGCCTGCGCGTCCGGAGTCTGTGCTCTGCAATGGGAGAGGCCACAGCAGTGAGAGGTCCGCGTACCGCAAAAAAAAAAAAAAAAATTAAATGAAAAACATACTTCTGGCCTTATATTTCTATAGAATAGTGATGCTTCAGGTGTAAAAGCAATTAATTATAGTTTCATGTTTACCTTATTTTTTTCTTCTTTGCTTCTATAAGTCACAAATTCTAAAGGGTATATTTGTTTCTGCTTTTGTTTGTTTTGTTTTGCTTTTATGGCATGAATGGTCATCTTCTTTACAGACTCATTAAATAATATATCCAAGATTTCCCATTAAGTTTTTTAGATGTATATTTATTCAGGTTCTCTCCTATGACTAAATTTCAGAATCCATAATTGATAAATCATGATTGATGAATCCAATTAAATATATATAAAACAATTAATAAATTCAACTATATGTAAATCAAACACACACCTAAGCAAACATATATGATAAACTAAGTGAAAAAGATACTTGCAACACATCATAAACAAAGAGGTAATTTCTACTCTATATAAAGAGTCCCTAAAAATAAATAAGGCCAAAAGAAAAATGGAAGATGATTATGAACCTCTAGTTACTATCACAGTGCCCAGCATATAGCAAGATCAATAAATGTTTTATGAAGAGATAGGTGAATAAATGACTATTCGGGCAATTGTCCAAAGATTTCAATTAAAAGCTTCACTTTTGGGCTTCCCCGGTGGCGCAGTGGTTGAGAGTCCGCCTGCCGATGCAGGGGACATGGGTTCGTGCCCTGGTCTGGGAGGATCCTACATGCCGCTGAGCGGCTGGGCCCGTGAGCCATGGCCGCTGAGCCTACGCATCCGGAGCCTGTGCTCTGCAACCGGAGAGGCCACAACAGTGAGAGGCCCGCGTGCCGCAAAAACAAAACAAACAAACAAAAAAAAAACTTCACTTTTTCTGTAAATTACCAGTAAAGAGATTGCATAAAGATTATATATTTATATATGCTTATATATAATATGTAAAATCTGTGTTTTTAAAGTTATTGAGTATAGTCCCCTGTACTATACAGTAGGTCTTTGTTGTTTACCTATTTTACATATAGTAGTATGTATATGTTAATTCCAAACTCCTAATTTATCTCTTCTCTCCCCCTCCCGCACTGTCCCTTTGGTAACCATAAGTTTGTTTTCTATGTCTGTGAGTCTATTTCTAGTTTGTAAATAAGTTCATTTGTGTAATTTTTAGATTCCACATATAAGTGATATCATATGATATTTGTCTTTCTTTGTCTGACTTACTTCACTTAGTATGATAATTTCTAGGTCCATCCATGTTGCTGCAAATGGCATTATTTCATTCCTTTTTTATGGCTGAGTAATATTCCATAGTAAATACATATACCACATTTATACATTCTTTATACATTCATCTGTTGATGGACATTTAAGTTGCTTCTATGTCTTTGCCATTGTAAGTAGTGCTGCTATGAACATTGGGGTGCATGTATCTTTCTGAATTGGAGCTTTCTCTGGATATATGCCCAGGAGTGGCATATGATGACTCTAATTTTAGTTTTTAAGTAACCTCCAGGCTGTTCTCCATAGTGGCTGTACTGATTTACATTCCCACCAACAGTGTAGGAGGGTTCCTTTTTCTTCACACACTCTCCAGCACTTATTATTTGTAGACTAGAGCTCATCAATGAATTCAGTAAAGTAGCTGGATACAGAATTAATACACAGAAGTCTGTTGCATTTCTATACACTAACAGCGAAATATCAGAGAAATGAAGAAAACAATACCAATTACCATTACATCAAAAAGAATAAAATACCTGGGAAAAAACCTACTTAAGGAGGCAAAAGACCTATACCCCGAAAACTATAAGATACTTATGCAAGAAATTGAAGACAGCACAAACAGATGGAAAGGTATACCGTGTTCTTGGATCAGAAGAATCAATCCTGTTAAGATGACCATACTAGCCAAGGCAATCTACAGATTCAGTGCAATCCCTATCAAAATGCCAATAGCATTTTTCACAGAACTAGAACAAAACAATGTAAAATTTGTATGGAAACACAGAAGACCCGGAATAGCCAAAACAATCTTGATAAAGAAGAATGGAGCTGGAGAAATCAAGCTCCCTGACTTCAGACTATATTACAACTACAGTAATCAAAACAGTATGGTACTGGCACAAAAACAGACACATAGATCAATGGAACAGAATAGAGAGCCCAGAAATAAACCCACACACTTATGGTCAATTAATCTACAACAAAGGAGACAAGAATATACAATGGAGAAAAGACAGTCACTTCAATAAGTGGTGCCAGGAAAACTGGACAGCTACATGTAAAAGAATGAAATTAGAACATTCTCTGACACCATGTACAAAAATAAACTCAAAAGGGATTAAAGACCTAAATGTAAGGCCAGATGCTATAAAACTTTTAGAGGAAAACATAGTCAGAACACTCTTTGACATAAATTGCAGCAATATTTTTTTGGATTCATCTCTTAGAGTAATGGAAATAAAAACAAAAATAAACAAATGGGACCTAATTAAACTTAAAACCTTTTGCAGAGCAAAGGAATCATAAACAAAATGAAAAGACAACCTATGGGTTGGAAGAAAATATTTGCAAACAGTGCTACCGACAAGGGATTAGTTTCTAAAATATACAGACAGTTCATACAGCTTAATATCAAAAAAACACACAACCCAATCAAAAAATGGGCAGGAGACCTAAACAGACATTTCTCCAAAGAAGACATACAGATTACCAACAGGCACGTGAAAAGATGCTCAAGACTGCTAATTATTAGAGAAATGAAAATTAAATCCACAATAAGGTATCACCTCACACCAGTCAGAATGGCCATCATTAAAAAGTCTACAAATAAAATATGTATTTTATTTATATATAGAACAGGTATATATTTGTTATATATAAAATATATATTAAATTATAGATTAAAATAGATATTATATATTATATATAATATGTGTTCATTTATATATACAAATATATGTATGTATATATAGATATACATCTTTTCCCTTTATATTGTCCTGTAAAGAAGAGGATAGAAGTTTACTAAAAAAGACCGATAGATTGGTGTTTAAGTTATAGATTACATTATCTCACTTTAGGTTAAGTTATAGTTCTGCTTGTTACATAGGAAAAAAGATAAAAACATGATAGGTGGAAATAGATGATAGATAAACAGATGTAGACTGAATTCTTTTTCTTCAGTCTTCACCTGCCTCATTCAGCCAGATGACTTTGCAGTGCACTAAAATGAGTAGAGTATAATTTTCCATTTCATTGATGTTGGGCTTTGCCCATGGGACTTTATTTGATAAACAGGATACTAAGGGGCATGACTTAAACAGAGGTCTTAAACAAGCTTGAATGGTTTGGCTCAAGTAGCTTAGCCTGAGTAGCTGCCTTTCCAAAACTATGTAGAAACACATGAAGCATGCCTGAACCCAACCTGCAGCCTCAAGCTGGAACCTAGCATGTAGCTGGTCTGCAGAACCATGAGCAAAAATTCAAATCTTGTTATTATAAGCCATCAGATTTTGGAGGGTTTTGCTGTGAAACATTATTTCTGTGTTAGCTGACCAATAAAAAATAGAATCAGAAGTAGAATGGTGCCATCAACAAAACTCCAAAATATGTGCTAATAGCAAACTTCACAATTGGGTAGTGAGTGTTGAAGAAACTGTTATAGGGGACTGAGAACATGATAACACACCTTTTATCATAGCAAAATATTTGGTAAAACTGCTATCTGTGGTAACCTGGAAGTCAGAAAATGTACCCAAAGAACTGGTACTGGGGGCTTCCCTGGTGGCGCAGTGGTTGAGAGTCCGCCTGCCGATGCAAGGCACACGGGTTCGTGCCCCGGTCCGGGAAGATCCCACATGCCACAGAGCGGCTGGGCCCGTTAGCCATGGCCACTGAGCCTGCGCGTCTGGAGCCTGTGCTCCGCAACGGGAGAGGCCACAGCAGTGAGAGGCCCGCGTACCGCAAAAAAAAAAAAAAAAAAAAAAAAAAAGAACTGGTACTGGGCAAGTTGTGATGCAGAATGTTGATACCATCAGTGGGTTTTGCTAGCTGCATGTATATGGTATGTTACCACAAAAGAGATGAGCTCAGGAAAAAACTGGCCAGTTTGCAAGCAGAATTTAAAGGTACTATGGGAATCCCCCTTTCCAAGGAGCCTACTTTTCCAGATAGCTATAGAGTAGACAACATTAAGCTGAGAGAGTCATGGAAGAGAGGAAGCAAAGAAAGAGCTTATTCTTGAGAACTAGTTCTAAGGAAGAACTTCTGGCATGATTACTCATGAGAAACAGACCAGAAGCCTAAGAAATTTTTGAATAAAGTGTATTCCAAAGAAACCACAAGCTTGGATTTCAAAGTCGTTTGATAATTTGAAACTTAAAACAAACATTGGGTGCCCAAATTTAAGGAATCAGGATTCCCGCTGTGAAATTTGTACAGTACCCAAGAAGGAATACTTACCAAACCCACTTCAGGTGTTCCCATGAAGAACAGTAAGAAAGAAAGAATCTCCTAGAAAATGAACAGCAGTCATGGAAAACAATGGACAATGGAATTAATCCCTGAGAGCAAAATCTGTATTTTATCCAAGTCCTTTTCCCCACTACCAACAAGAGCAAAATCACAGTGTAACTGATTATTATCTATATTCTTCAACATCTGAGTAATAGTCACTTATATATGCCCTATCTTTGAAACTAATACTGTAAACTGTGGGTAAGATAAGGAGTTAGGGACTTTCAAATGCTACAAATAAAATTTTATTCATGTCAAGTTCTCTATGTTTAATTACATTTCTCATATCTATAATTTTCAGTCTAATTTAAAGTAAGCATGTAAAGGAAAACAATGTTATTTACTAAGTAGAAAGTCTAAGTAAACCTTTATTCCTGAGGAAGATACAAGATTTCTTTATCTAATAGCCTTCTAGAATCTACAGGTATTATAATGTGTACAGATTTTGTTATTGGAATAAATATATAAAATATTTATATTTCCTAGTTTCAGAATTAACTTGGGTTTGCTAGTAAGAAAGGCTGACTCAAATATTCATACATGGCTTTGAAATAAAAAGTTAATAGACTTCATTTATAATTCTTTTTAAAAAGCAGTTTAATTTATTAATTATTATACAGAGACTTAAAGACAAGGTATTCAACAGAATGTTAATTGTCTTTTTTTGATGTTTTCTTACATACATACTAATTTGTATCTCAATAGCTTTTTTCTTTTAGAATTTCTATGGCTTTTTTTGTTACACTAAATAGATTCAAATGATGTTGTTTTTGTATCTACTTATGTCAAAAATAGTCTCACAACAGATATAAAAGTCAAAGAATTTTGCATAATAGTCCATGAGAGAAAAGGGTGTTTCCATTTTAGCCTGGAGAAAATTGATTTGAATGAAGTCCAGTTTTTTTCAAACTGTATTCAACTACATTGATTCCCTCTACCTTAAATAAAATCTTACCCTTTCTTTCTCAGTGTCCTAGACATTTACATAGACTGTTTTATAATGCTGATTAAACTCAATGCTCGCTAAATACTGTGGGAATTAAAAGTCCATGAAATCTCATTTTAACTTTTATTTGTTTTGTGTGTGGGGAGAAAGGGGGTGTCTAAATGTCCTATTCTGTGCCAATACACACGACTGGGTGACTGACATTTTAAAAAAAAAGTCATTTCTTTGGGTAACTTTGAGATTCCTTCCTCGAATGTTTTCATATCAGGCAAAGGGGATGTGAATTTCTATGCTGATAATAAAGTGCTAAGTGTAAAGTACCTTTTGCTCCATAGAAGGACACTACATTTGGGTCTTCACTAAGTAGAGAATATATATCAGTAATGAACAAAATGAGAATACTTCTATAAATATTGTTAATACTGAGTAGCTAGTGACATTATTTTATCATTCTCTCCTTGGAATAAATATATTTGAACCTCAAGCAAGTAAGCTTCAATAAAGGTTGTTGAAATTTTGTGCTCAAAAGCTAAGTTATAGTAAAAAGACATGGGTATCTTTTAAATGATTAGAGAGTAAATGTTATCAACAGAAGGGAAAAATATATATGGTCTTATAATTTCTTATTTTCAATGTAATCTTTTCTGATAAGTCATATGCTTTAAAAATTTTTTAAATAATGCTTTGAAATGTATTGCAAGATGAAAAAACATCTGCCATCTGTATTATTTCATTCAAATTCATACAGTTTTCTTCTTTGGAATATGTAGAGAAATGTGCATCCCGTGTTAAACTATTTTATTGGTTCTGGGGTTGAAAACACGCCATCTGCAATATTTTCCTTAAAAATGATTAGAGAGATGTTTTAGTCTCAATTTGGGAACGTTTAATGTTTACCCAACTACTGATGTGATTTATCTCCAATGGTTATCAATAGAGCCTGGACCAATTGACACTGTGTACATGACAGTGAAAGAATAATTGACAACTATGATAACCCTTGAAAAGAACTATCTTCTCTGGTTGTGTGGTCTTGCATTTGTCATTTGGACTTGCTAACAATGTTTATAGTCTGTAATTATGAATCTTCCACTGGTTTGAGTTTTCAAATAGAAAATAGATGGGAAAACACCCCTTCCCCTTTTAAAGAAGTTACTCTTGTTTTCTTTCTGATTCGAATGTAATTCATAGTCTCTATTTATGTGAGTATATATAGAAAGAAATAATTTGTTGGTAAGACAATGTAATCATTTGCTTATTTACTGCATTTAATTGTCTATAAATTTAGAATTAAGCATATTGAATTATAAAATTTACTTTTCAAATTGTTTAGAAAGTCAAAGGAGATTGAATGGTCTGAAAAACTGTATATCTATATGGCAATAATACACAACACTGACAAGTAATATTCTTAAATTTTAGAATTTGTACTTAAGTAAGATCTTTTAGTTTACAGTTTTTTCATTATGGTATAAAATGACAAAGACAGTGCTATAAGGCAAAAATATAGCTGTTCATCTGTAATACACCAGAATGAAGTAAGAATACTCCTGCACTAATGTGATTGGGATTGTGGAGGAATACCAGGAATAATTCAAGAAATGTACTAGAAAGAGTTACAAATCATCTTCCTATAGAGTAACACTGATATAATTTGAAGAAAAATAGAAAAATATTCCATTAGATAATTTTCTATGCATGAAAACCTTCTCATAGAAGGAGGTTTGTATTAGTCAGCTCAAGCCACCATAACAAAATACCATAGATTGGGTGACTTAACAGAAATTTATTTCTCACAGTTCTGGAGGCTGGGAAGTCCAAGGTCAAGGTGCCTGCTAATTTGGTTCCTGGTGACAGCTTTGTTCCTGGCTTGCAGGCAGCTAGCTGTCTTCTCACTAAGTCCTCACATGAAAGAGAGCAACAGCTCTAGTCTCTCTTCCTCTTCTTTTTTTCTTTTTTTCCAGATTTATTGAGATGTAATTGGTATATAACATTGTTTAAGTTTAACACATGTGTACAACATATTGCAAAATGATTACCACCATAGCTTTAGCTAATACCTACATCACATCATATAATTACCATTTCTTTTGTGGTAAAAAAAAATTTAAGACTTTCTCTCTTAGCAGCTTTCAAATATATAATATAGCATTATCAACTATAATTACTATGCTGTACATTAAACCCCTAAAACTTATTCATCTTATACTGGAAGTTTGTGTTCTTTGACCAACATATCCTCTTCCCCTTTCCTCCCTATCCCCAGTCCCTGGTAAACTACCATACTAGTCTCTCTTTCTACAAGTTTGACTTTTGTAGATTCCACATGTACGTAATATCATAGAGTACTTGTCTTTCTCTGTCTAAACTTATTTTACTTAGCATAATGCCCTCTAGGTCTATCCATGTTGTCACACGTGGCAGGATTTCCTTCTTTTGTAAGGCTGATTAATATTTCATGATATATAATATTATTGACTTTATGTAGTAATATAATTATATGTATAATCTCAGTTTTTAATCAGTTCATTCATTGACAGATGCTTTGGTTGTTTCCATATTTTGGCTATTATGAATAATGCTGCAATGAACATGGGAATATATCCTGTTTTCATTTCCTTTTTATATATAACCAGAAGTGGGACTGCTGGAGCATATAATTGTTCTAGTTTTAATTTTTTGAGGAACCGCTATACTGTTTTCCTTAGTGGCTATACCAGTTTACATTCCCATCTCTTCCTCTTCTTATAAGGACGCTAATCCCATCATGGGGGCTTTAGCCTCATAAGCAAATCTAAACTTAATTACCTCCAAAATGTTGTACCTACAAATACCGTCACATTGGGAGTTAGGGCTTTAACATAAGAATTTTGGAGAGCACAAACATTCAGTGCATAACAGAGTCGAAAGATATTACTTGATTTTAAATGCTCTCTTTTTCTAAATTATTTGTTATTGGAATATTGAAAAGTACCAACATAACAAACTGATAAAAGTTAAAACATTTTGGAGATTTTGGGTTTGGGAAAAACAGCATGAATCCCAAGCTTGAAGATGCCATAGAGAGATTAGGAAGGTTAGTAGATCTCAGTACCATGCTTAACAACACCCTTCAGCACTGGGGAAAACGATTAGGGTGACCAAAGGTGCTTTGGAGGTGGTGTGGGAGAACCTTCAGCCAACAGTAAAGGAGAACAGGGTTTCAGACACAAGTGCTTTTTTATTTCCTTTTATCTACTCCTAATTTGCCCTGGGAAGAGTAGAAACATACATTAAATCCAATATGAAAGAAAAAAGGAAAAGTGATATAAATTCAAAAGTAATCACATATGTGTAAGTTAAAATAACAAAGATATTACTGTAAACTCAGAGTAGAAAAATTTGCCAGGGCAGAAGCAAAAAGAACTACAGTCCTTCAGCCTGTGGAACTAAAACCGCATTCACAGAAATATAGACAAAATGAAAAGGCAGAGGACTATGTACCAGATGAAGGAACAAGATAAAACACCAGAACAACAACTAAATGAAGTGGAGATAGGCAACCTTCCAGAAAACGAATTCAAAATAATGATAGGGAAGATGATCCAGGACCTTGGAAAGAGAATGGAGGCAAAGATCAACAAGATGCAAGAAATGTTTGACAAAGACCTAGAATAATTAAAGAACAAACAAACAGAGATGAACAATACAGTAACTGAAATTAAAAATGCACTAGAAGGAATCAATAGCAGAATAACTGAGACAGAAGAATGGATAAGTGACCTGGAAGACAGAATGGTGGAAATCACTCCTGTGGAACAGAATAAAGAAAAAAGAATGGAAAGAAATGAAGACAGCCTAAGAGACATCTGGGACAACATTAATGCACCAACATTTGCATTATAAGGGTCCAAGATGGAGCAGAGAGAGAGAGAGAAAGAACCCTAGAAAATGTTTGAAGAGATTATAGTCGAAAACTTCCCTAACATGGGAAAGGAAATAGCCACCCAAGTCCAGGAAGCGCAGAGAGTCCCATACATGATAAACCAAGGAGAAACACGTCGAGGCACATAGTAATCAAACTGACAAAGATTAAAGACAAATTATTAAAAGCAACAAGAAAAAAAACAACAAATAACATACAAGGGAACTCCCATAAGGTTAACAGCTGATTTCTCAGCAGAAACTCTACAAGCCAGAAGGGAATGCCATGATATATTTAAAGTGATGAAAGGGAAGAACCTACAATCAAGATTACTCTACCCAGCAAGGATCACATTCAGATTCAACAGAGAAATCAAAAGCTTTACAGACAAGCAAAACCTAAGAGAATTCAGCACCACCAAACCAGCTCTACAACAAATGCTAAAGGAACTTCTCTAAGTGGGAAACACAAGAGAAGAAAAGGACCTAAAAACAAACTTAAAACAATTAAGAAAATAGTAATAGGGACATACATACTGACAATTACCTTAAATGTGCATGGATTAAATGCTCCAACCAAAAGAAACAGGCTCGCTAAATGGATAAAAAAACAAGACCCATATATATGCTGTCTACAAGAGACCCACTTCAGACCTAGGGACACACACAGACTGAAAGTGAGGGGATGGAAAAAGATATTCCATGCCAATGGAAATCAAAAGAAAGCTGGAGTAGCAATACTCATATCAGATACAATAGACTTTAAAATAAAGAATGTTACAAGAGACAAGGAAGGACACTACATAAGGATCAAGGGATCAATCCAAGAAGAAGATAAAACAATTATAAATATATATGCACCCAACATAGGAGCACCTCAATGCATAAGGCAAATGCTAACAGCTATAAAAGAGGAAATCAACAGTAGCACAATAATAGTAGGGAACGTTAACACCACGCTTACACCAGTGGACAGATCATCCAGACAAAATTAATAAGGAAACACAAGCTTTAAATGACACAATAGACCAGACAGATTTAATTGATATTTATAGGACATTCCATCCCCAAACAGCATATTACACTTTCTTCTCAAGTGCACATGGAACATTCTCCAGGATAGATCACATCTTGGGTCACAAACCAAGCCTCAGTAAATTTAAGAAAACTGAAATCATATCAAGCATCTTTACTGACCAGAACACTATGAGGTTAGAAATAAGTTACAGGGAAAAAATGTAAAAAACACAAACACATGGGGGCTAAACAATACATTACTAAATAACCAAGAGACCCCTGAAAAAATCAGAGGAAATCAAAAAATACCTAGAGGCAAATGACAACAAAAATATGATGATACAAAACCTATGGGATGCAGCAAAAGCAGTTCTATGAGGGAACTTTATATCAATACAATCCTACCTCAAGAAACAAGAAAAATCTCAAATAAACAATCTAAGCTTACACCTAAAGGAACTAGAGAAAGAAGAACAGACAAAACCCAAAGTTAGTAGAAGGAAAGAAACCATAAAGATGAGAGCAGAAATAGAAACAAACAAACAAAAAAAACAATAGCAAAGATTGATACTACTAAAAGCTGGTTCTTTGAGAAGATAAACAAAATTGATAAACCTTTAGCCAGACCCATCAAGAAAAAGAGGGAGAGGACTATAATCAATAAAATTAGAAATGAAAAATGAGAAGTTACAGTGGACACTGCAGAAATACAAAGCATCCTTAGAGACTACTGCAGGCATCTCTCTGCCAATAAATTGGACAACCTGGAAGAAATGGACAAATTCTTAGAAAGGTATAACCTTCCAAGACTGAAACAGGAAGAAATAGAAAATATGAACAGACTAATCACAAGTAATGAAATTGAAACTGTGATTAAAAATCTTGCAACAACCAAAAGTCCAGGAACAGATGCCTTCACAGGTGAATTTGATCAAACATTTAGAGAAGAGCTAACACACATCCTTCTCAAACTCTTCCAAAAATTTGCAGAGGGAGGAACACTCCCAAACTCATTCTACGAGGCCACCATCACCCTGATACCAAAACCTGACAAAGAAACTACAGAAAAAGAAAATTACAGACCAATATCACTGATGAATATAGATGCAAAAATCCTCAATAAAATACTAGCAAACAGAATCCAACAACACATTAAGGGGATCATACACCATGGACAAGTGGGATTTATCCCACAGATGCAAGGATTCTTCAATATACGCAAATCAATCAGTGTGATACACCATATTAACAAATTGAAGAATAAATACCATATGATCATCTCAATAGATGCAGAAAAAGCTTTTGACAGAATTCAATACCCATTTATGATAAAAACTCTCCAGAAAGTGGGCATAGAGGGAATCTACCTCAACATAATAAAGGCCATATACAACAAACCCACAGCAAACATCATTCTCAGTGATGACTAAAAAAACTGAAAGCATTTCCTCTAAGATCAGGAAGAAGACAAGGATGTCCACTCTCACCACTATTATTCAACATAGTTTTGGAAGTCCTAGCCATGGCAATCAGAGAAGAAAAAGAAATAAAAGGAATACAAATTGGAAAAGAAGAAGTAAAACTGTCACTGTTTGCAGATGACATGATACTATACATAGAGAATCCTAAAGATGCCATCAGAAAACTACTAGAGGTAATCAGTGAATTTGGTAAAGTTGCAAGATACAAAATTCATGCACAGAAATCTCTTACATTCCTATACACTAACAATGAAAGATCAGAAAGAGAAATTAAGGAAACAATCCCATTCACCACTGCAACAAAAAGAATAAAATACCTAGGAATAAACCTACCTAAGGACATAAAAGAGCTGTACTCAGAAAACTATAAGACACTGATGAAAGAAGTCAAAGATGACACAAACAGATGGAGAGATAGACCATGTTCTTGGATTGGAAGAATCAATATTGTAAAAATGACTATACTACCCAAAGCAATCTACAGATTCAATGCAATCCCTATCAAATTACTACTGGCATGTTTTACAGAACTAGAGCAAAAAATCTTAAAATTTGTATGGAAGCACAAAAGATCCCAAATAGCCAAAGCAATCTTGAGGGAAGAAAACAGAGCTGGAGGAATCAGACTCCCTGACTTCAGACTATACAAAAGCTACAGTAATGAAGGCAATATGGTACTGGCGCAAAAACAGAAATATAGATCAATGTAACAGGATAGAAAACCCAGAGATATACCCACGCACTTATAGTCAACTAATCTAGACAAAGGAGGCAAGGATATACAATGGAGAAAAGACAGTCTCTTCAATGAGTGGTGCTGGGAAAACTGTACAGCTACATGTAAAAGAATGAAATGAGAACACTCCCTAACACCATACACAAAAATAAACTCAAAATGGATTAAAGACCTAAGTGTAAGACCAGACACTATAAAACTCTTAGAGGAAAACATAAGAAGAACACTGTTTGACATAAAGCACAGCAAGATCTTTTTTGACCCACCTCCTAGAGTAATGGAAATGAAAACAAAAATAAAGAAATGCAACCTAATGAAACTTAAAAGCTTTTTCACAGCAAAGGAAACTATAAACAAGATGAAAAGACAACCCTCAGGATGGGAGAAAATATTTGCAAATGAATAAACAGACAAAGGATTAATCTCCAAAGTATATAAACAGCTCATGCAGTTCAATAGCAAAAAAAAACAAACAACCCAATCAAAAAATGGGCAAAAGACCTAAAGAGACATTTCTCCAAAGAAGACATACAGATAGCCAAGAGGCAGATGAAAAGCTGCTCAACATCACTAATTGTTAGAGAAATGCAAATCAAAACTACAATGAGGTATCACCTCACACCAGTTAGAATGGGCATCTTCAGAAAATCTACAAACAACAAATGCTGGAGAGGGTGTGGAGAAAAGGGAATCCTCGTACACTATTGGTGGGAATGTAAATTGATACAGCCACTATGGAGAACAGTATGGAGGTTTCTTAAATATCTAAAAATAGAATTACCATATGACCCAGCAATCCCACTACTGGTCATATACCCTGAGAAACCATAATTCAAAAAGACACATGCACCCCAGTGTTCATTGCAGCACTATTTACAATAGCCAGGTCATGGAAGCAACCTAAATGCCCATCGACATATGAATGGATAAAGAAGAAGTGGTACATATATACAGTGGAATATTACTCAGCCATAAAAAGGAACAAATTTGGGTCATTTGGAGAGACGTGGATTGATGTAGAGACTGTCATACAAAGTGAAGTAAGTCAGAAAGAGGAAAACAGATATCGTATATTAATGCATATCTGTGGGATCTAGAAAAATGGTATAGTTGAACTGGTTTGGAAGGCAGAAATAGAGACACAGATGTAGAGAACAAACATATGGACACCATGGGGGGAAAGTGGCAGGGGGCTGGGGTGGTGGTAGGATGAATTGGGAAATTGTGATTGACATATATGCACCAATATGTATAAAATAGATAACTAATAAAAAAATGTAGTAGAAAAAAAAAAAGAAAAATTTGCCAGAATTCAGGGTATCCAAGCATGTTCACCTTTAGATATAACATAGAGAAACTTTCACACAGGTCTATACAGAAACATAGACAAGGATGCTTATCTTACTGGTGTTTGTAGAAGAAAAGGACCATCTGGGTTGCTATGACCATGGGAATAGGAGAATCAAGATTGTTATATATATATGCCTGAATACCACTGCGAAATTCAGAGTCAAGGTATGTGACTTATGTACATCAACATTACAGATCTCAAAATATAATATTTTCCATGAAAAATAGTAAGAAACACATGTATAATTTATGCAAAGTAAACAGATACAATACATTTTATACGTTACAAAAACTCTAAATAAACATGTAGAGAGCAGATTGCAAGAATGTTCATTTAATACATTAAAATAGGTGTCTGAAATGGGTGGAGAAGTGGAAAATTGTTTTTTAAGAAGAATATAACCAAGATACCAAAAGCAGTACAGTTAGATTGTCCTCAGTGATTTGCTCTTCATTATTAGTAATTTTGAGAGGAAATTGAAAAGAAGTCCCTTGCAGATTGGAAATTTATTTTAATTATCTCTTTTTTAGTCAAGTATCGCCACAATAAGGATGTGAAACAAACCTCTGCAAAATCTCAGGAGCTTGCAGGAAGAGCATTTATTTTTCCCACTCACAGTTTTGCAATTTGAATAGGGTGGCCCTTCATCAGGTAATGTATCAGCTCAGGTTGAGTCCAGGCTTCACACTAGTTTTCTTTCAGCCCACAGGTCTCTAGATGCTCCTTGCACCTGCAGTTCTCCAGGGCATGTTCATATCATGATATATCAATGGAATACAAGAGGCAAAGCCATTCCACGCAAATACTTTAAAGGTCCATGCCACGCAAACACTTTAAAGATCCTTGCTTGCATCACATTCTAGTAAAATTTCTTTAGCTGAAGCTGGTTATGTGGTCATGTTCAATATTAGTGGTATGAGAACATATATCCCTTTATTCTAAAGACATGGAAGATCCTATGGCAGAAGGAGAGTGGAGAATTGGGGGGAGAATCCAATCTACCACTGCAAAATTCACTCTCCCTGTCCCAACTCCCGGATTCTCATCCAGTCACAACATTGGGCTTGAAGTCCAGGATCTAATGATTTACCTCAGATCCAGATGAGGATCCTCTTGATCAGAAGACCTATGAACTAAAAAGACAACTAAACTCTCCTCTACACACCACTGGCACAAGAAAGTACTGTGATAAACACTCCCATGTAAAAGGTGGTGGTGGGGGGCACGGGTGTGGAATGAGAGCCATATAGTAGCTATCATTCCACAGCAGTTCTGAAATTCTGGAGGCCAAATGTTGCAAGGTTCACGTAACTTGTGGGGAGGGTATATCCCTTCATCAGGCCCTTATCTACCTCCTGTGGTAGTTCCTCAGTCCAGTTTTCTCCAGGATTGTTGCTTTACCACATGGCATGTCCTTCTTTGATGTCATTCACCTTGGTCATATCTGAAAAGGGCATTGAAGAACAAAATCTTGGTGGCTGAGTAGCTTCCTGAGTTCACTTCATGCTTACCTAAAGTTACAGTTCTAAAGGTATTCTTATATCTTGAATTTTAAAGTATTTTGTTGCCAATGGAGTTCACAAATTCTATAGGTATTCTGTATTTATGATTCATAACCAGTAAGTCTTTTTGATCAGTACGTTTTCCTCTAGACTTATTTACTAAGGCTTTGGACATATCTGGCTTCTGCACACCATGTGCTCAATCTTTTTAGGATTGATTGCTTTGTTTTAACTTATAGCATCTACAAGGTACTACCTTAATCATTTCATAGGGCTAACAAAGGTGCCAGCCACATCCTTGAGTAGATCACGCCCTGGGGCTTTGTCTTAATGGTTACACCCTTGATTTGGTCTTTGTTTTGAAGCTGTGTTTTAACAGCATTGGTTTCTTTTTTCAAAGAAAACAGTTTACGGAGGGTTATTCTCAGTGGGCTCAAAATCTGCTGGTTTCTTCGAGCTCTTACGGAAAACTTTTTCCTTGCAAATGGTGGATCTTCCATTTTCCAAGTTAGGATAGTTTTTTGTTTGTTTGTTTGTTTGTTTACATTTGCAACTTGACCACTGCGCCCATTAGTTTTTGTTTAGTTTGAAACCTTCTTCAAGGTACCAATTTCAGTATAAGTTAGACATGAGGTACCTGAAAAGATTCCCTTAATTTGTTAGAAATGAATTTCAATTTAAGAACCAGGAACTTATCTTGGCCTTCAGTCCAGTGGCTAAATCTACTGCTTTCTTTACACGCTCTAACATAGAACAATTCTAAATTTAGATGTGGTAGAATGACCTTAAAATATCAGAAAGCCAAACAAGCACATGAAAAAAATGCTTATCACTAATCACTAGAGAAATGCAAATCAAAACCACAATGAGATGCCACCTATTAGTATAACTATTATCAAAAACCAGAAAATAACAGGAGTTGGTGAGGATGTGGATAAACTAGAACACTTGTTCTGTGTTAGTGGGAAAGTAACATGATACAGCCAGTATGGAAAACAGTATGGCAATTCCTCAAAAAGTTAAACTTTTTGCATGATCCAGCAATTCCACTACTGGGTATATACCCAGAAGAATAGAAAGCAGGGTCTTGAACAGATATTTGCATACCATTGTTCATAACAGAGTTATTCACAATAGCTGAAAGGTGGAAACAACCCAAATGTCCATTGACAGATGAATAAACCAACGGTGGTATACACATACAATGGAATATTATTCACTATTAAAAAGATATATGTAACAACATGGATGAACCTTGAAGACATTATGCTAAGTGAAATAGCCAGACACACTAGGACAAATATTGTACGATTCTATTTTTATAAGATACCTAGAGTAGTCAGATTCCTAGAGACAGAAAGTTAAAGGGTGTTTTTCAGGGGCTGGGAGGCAGAGAGAATGGGGAGTTATTGTTTAATGGGTACAGAGTTGCAGTTTGGGATGTTGAAAAGATTCTAAAAATGGATTGTAGTGATGACTGCACAACAATGCGAATGTAGTTAATACCATTGAACTGTACACTTAAAAATGGTTTAGGGCTTCCCTGGTGGCGCGGTGGTTGACAGTCCGCCTGCCGATGCAGGGGACACGGTTCGTGCCCCGGTCCGGGAAGATCCCACATGCCGCAGAGCCGCTGGGCCCGTGAGCCATGGCCGCTGAGCCTGCGCATCCGGAGCCTGTGCTCTGCAACGGGAGAGGCCACAACAGTGAGAGGCCCGCCTACCGCAAAAAAAAAAAAAAAGGTTTAAATGGTAGGTTTTATGTACATTTTACCACAATAAAAATTATTTTTAAATATCAGGAGGCCTGCAACAGCAAATCTAAAGGGCCAGTAATGTGAACCAGCATATGTGGAACTGAGGTACTTTGAAAAAAGAACACCTTCCTGAGGAGGGAGAGAGAAAACATCTGTAAAGTGTGGAAGTGAGAGAGAAATATTAGCTCCTGAATAGTGTGTCACTAAAGTGATTCCTAAATTCAGCTCCCATTGACTTGTATCTGAGTCTTGACAGGAGAGGAAGTGTAACTATACATTTTATAGAATCCAAGACAGTTATTCTTGGGAGTGTTATGAGACCCCCTTCCTAACAGGAAGTTGGGTAGGATCTGAAGGAATCTATAATTCTCACAGTTCTGCAGTTGGGCTTGAACTTTTTTCATTATGATTGTGAAAGAAATACCAGTTACACAAGCTGTTCACATTCTAACTTGTATGAGAGTTGTCGTCAGTTGTACAATACCTTCAAATTTCAAATGGAGGGGTAAACAAGAATGGAAATGAACCTTCCTGAAACTGCTGGTAAGTGCAGAATTACCAGTTCCATTCTCTCATGACACCAGTAATTTCCACCTGGGATCCGTAAATTGATTCTTCTCTCCATCTATAAATCTGGCAGAAAGTTATAATTGTAATGTTTTAACAGAGACAACATAAAATGTTCCTCTCTGAATTACAAGTGCTTTTAGGCCAACTGCTAGAGGCAAATGCACTCCTTGCATCAACAAGTCAGTGAAAGTTGATTGAAAGAGGAATAAAGCTGAGAGATTTTCTCACTGATAACTGCAACACCTGTCTTAAAGGGCTAGCTGGTAAGAATTATGAGAAGTAATGAAGCAGTAGCAAATCTTATGTTTGGTGTTGAGTCCTTGACAAGATAATTATATCTTACTTGCTGATATTTTAATCACAGTACTGGAGAACACCCAGTGAAACCAAAAAGAAAGAATCATGAAGACATCTGTGTCTGTATGTGTCCATGTTTTTCACCTGTAATGGTATATATAATAATCTTTTTAGAGAAAGGTATAGTAGCCAATGAAAATGTACAGTAGCTAATATATCTTTTGCCTCCATCTTCTTTTAAAACCATTTACTGTGTTACTATTTTCACTAGTATCATTATAAAAACAGTGAAATAAAATTTAAGCTGCCAAAGACATAGGACATACAGTGTAATAGAAATCATCTATTCTTTAGGTAACTTAGCCACAAATCTTATGTTATTTTTACTGTAAATACACACAATATGATGAATGTTAAATTGCTCATGACCAATAGATTTCACATGTATCCAGCTTCTCTTGAATTCATGGAAAAATAGACCACAAAAGTCACTGTAAATTAAAAATATTAAAAATTTCCTATAATGTGTTCGTTGAACAAATATTTTGCTGGTAACTGCAGCTAAATTCAAAATCTGCTCAGATTCTGCAGGCACTTAATGATGGAGTCAGCTCCTAATAACGAATCTACTTTAGCAGATTTTTCTAATGGAATCCTTCCTCCAGGATGGAAAAAAGAGAAATTGGAAAGGGCTCTCTATTTGCATAGGAATAACTAACAATGCATTTTCAAACCAATTTTCTATCATTTATTATTCAAGATAGCATGAAACTCCTGTAACTAAAATCAATGGTATTTTATGAAAACTTTTATTTTTCTAATTTCTAAACTTCAGGCCTACAAATAAAACTCTCCTAAGAATAACCTATCAAGATTTCAGCAAAAGAACATATTATAGTAGCAATGGACAGTGCTACTCCTATTTATATTTTTCTTGCCCTTATTCAAATTGTATCCCCAGTGTCTTTTTCTGTACCTCTTATATGGTTGCCAAAAGGTTAACAAAGGCTATCTGGACTACATTTTTCCCAAATACAACACAATCGTAAGCTTAGCATATAGCTCTTTGGCCATATTTTCTTTAAGTAAAACCCAGTTCAGATTCATGGTGTGATTTTTAATACTGTCTCTCCATTATATAATAATATGGTCTCATCAATTATATGATTAATATTATATTCTTGTTTACTACTGTTTCTAAATCCAGTAGCTTGCCATAGTAAAAAAAAATTAATCTTAACTATAGCTTTATTTCTTATTTCCATGTACCATTTAATAGACATCCTGAATTTTTCCAGTTGAGAGTGAACTTCTGTTACCTCTGCTGTCTTTAATTCAACCCAGATTTATTAATTATTGAGTGCATTCCTTATTTTTTAACATACATTAAAATTTGTTGGAGTATTTGAGGAAAAAACTAGAAAATTTTAATGAAAAAATACTTAAATGATAGAATATACAGCTTGTACTAATTAATCAACTTCTTTTAGATAAGACTGAAATAAATGGGACAAAATCAAGGTATTTTTAACTGCTTTAATATTGCTTTTGAAAATCTTGATGTTCCTATAATATCATCTGGACCCAGAAAATTTCATTCAAATTCAATTTCCCATTGGGTACAACTATTTTTTAATGAATCTTTATTATATGGTCCCATGGTTGATTTGTACCCTCCTCCTGTTAAATGATGCAACATGCTTTGAATCTGAGATATTATTCTCATTCCTGAGATGTAGAACCAACTAGCCACAGGTGTCAACTATGTGAGTTGCTGAAAAAAAGGCCATGAGGATTGTGGTGCATAGAAAATATGTTCATCTTAAAGTGAAGCTGGGCACTATTTGTACACTCAAGGTATTTTTACTAGTAGCCTTTGAACTATTTAAGCAGGTGCCTACGTAAAATTTTGGTCTGTGGAACAGATGTGTATCTATGTATGCCTAACAAATCATAAAAACCTAAAGGTTTATAAAGGGATAAGAGGTGTGACCAAGAGTAGGGCTTGGTGTGAGTTCATAGGATAACTTAGCTATGAAGTTGACACATATAGAGAGACACACTAAAGATAACATTTCCTTCCCTCTAAAGAGATACTTAAATGTTTCCATCTCCTTTGGGCTTGGTGAGATGTATGTAGCCCCGTGCTAGATTATTTTCAGGTGGTATGGAGTTTTCATGAAATGAGTGGTGTGTAAGTGGAATTTAGAAGTCAATTGTTCTCTTGTTAGAAAAATAAAAATAAATTAAAATTAAAATCTGATAACACAGAGGATTCATTCCACATCATTCCACAGAATGTAGTGTTTCAAATGAAATTCAGTATGAGGGACATTTAAGTTTGCTCTTGAAAATTATAGTTTCTTTTAAAAATAAAATTACTTCTATGAGATGAAATCCAATTTTAGAAGGCTATAGTTTTTGTACTAACATTATTGGCATGTGAAATGCATAATTATGAATTTGAATTGCTTCAGAATCATACTAAGTTACTAAAAATAATTTATGGAATGCAGTTTATTGAGTACATACTGTAAAAGAAGGTATATATATTAGAACACAGGAATTATTTGAAATTATTTAAAGCGGAATAAACATGTTGTTAAGCAAATATGATCTAAATACACAAAAAAGAGCCAATACAAGAAATATTTTTTACTAAACTAATTGGTAATTAGCATAGAATAATGGGATCCATTCTAAAATTATAGGTTAGGACAGGAAGTTAAAATGATAAATGTAATATTTATGTACATAAGAGCACTTCTTTTCAAACCTGTGTGGAATAATTGAGATAAACTTACCAATATCCAGCACAAAAATACGGAGCACTCAGAGACTCATGAACATGTTACATGTATGAAGATATTACACATTTTGATATTTTAGGAATTATTTACAATCTTTGAAGTTTCTTTGAAGAATATCTTCTTTCAGATATTCAACAAAATATAAAGCAGGATTCTAGAAGTGTAACACTACTTTGAGTCTAGTTTGAGCCCACATAGTTTGTTGGTTTGCTTCTCTTATAAACATAAGATGTTTGAATTATGTGCTTATAAACATAAGATGTTTGAATTATGTGTAGAATTTGTATGAGCATCTCTGTGTGCAAAGTGTAATATTGGACAATCTGCTAAATGATATAAGGACTTTTCAAAAGGTGAACTTAAGCTCACTCAGTTTCAACAGTCAGTGAGGAAAATGCTTTCCACATGGCTTTCAACATGCCACAATCTAGTTCTCTGCTTTGAAGATCATTCTCAGTGGCAGAGAGGGAAGACACCAAGGGCAGAGTGATTTTAGGTCCACATCTGCCGGCAGCAGGAAAAGATATTCATACTCTGCGCTTGTAGCAACAAGATTCTGGATCCACAGTTCAGTCTTTCTGATGCCTTAGGTGCTGAATATTGTTTCCATTTTAGTCAATTTCAATCAAGTTTTTGAACATAGTTTTGCTAACCTGCAATGTTTACCAAGAAACAGTTGAGGAAATTGTAATGCTAATTGGTATAGCAAGGTTTATCTGGATATTTAATTCTCAGTCTCATATTGAAGGCAAGTGTTTAATGCTCTAGCTATCTTTCACACAGGGTCAAACCTATAGAAAACTTACAAAGACAACCTCACCAAACTTCAGTTTCCACAAATCTGAGAAATGGGATTGAGGTAAAGATTAAATCAGATGATGCATGTAAAATACCTGGCACATGTGTGTGGTTAACCAATGTAAGGTTTTAAATATTTTTGTCATCATCATTTTTTTAAATTTGGAGCTCTACCTTCACTTCATAATTCAAAATTATAGTAGGCAACACATTTAAATGGTTTTAAAATGAAGATTAACAAAGAATATACATTGGAGACTCTTCATTCCTCCCTCTTTCCAGTCAGTTGGTTCCCTGTCAGGAGAAACTCAACAGTTCCTTCTGTATCCTTCCAGAGATGTTTTGCATATATGCAGGTAAATATAAAAGTATTATTTACTTTTATACATGTTGCTGTATAGTATGCCTAACACATTTCTGCACCCGCTTATTATTAGAATTATTATTCAGTATGCTTTCTCTCTCTTTATTCAACCTCCTTGGAACTGACCACTTGTTCAAGGATAGTTAGCCTTACGGGCTATCTCTGGGTCAGGCAAGCTCCTACCTTGCCTCCTCTTCTGGTATGCACATGAGGAGTTTTTCATTCCTATCCTAATATTTCCCACAATCTTCTTTCCCTTTCCCTGGAATAAAGAATCTATTCTAAGCAAAACTTTGGTAAATAAATCATTCCATCATATTTTTATACTCAACTAATAGTGAATATTCATTTCAACAAAATGAGTCTACTTTGGTTTTCTCTCTTCCCTGATATGTAAGGACATAACAGACGATCAGAAAAGAAAAGCCCAATAAACAAACTTTTTCAGTCTAAGAATTAGGACTTCGTAAATATGTGAAAAGTAATATGGGGGACTGGAACACAGTGGTTGTGAGTCCTAGTTTTTCTAAGTGTCTGCCAATTCAGTCAACTCATTTTCCTCCTCTGTGTGTCCACAATATTATCTCTAAAATAAGGGCATTAAGCCAAGTGGTTTCTAAGTTCCTCAGCATTAACGTGATGGGTCTAATTTATATCTGCAAAGACCTTTTTGCTATCATCACACAATACAAATGTCAACAGAAACATGGAGAAATAATGAGAATTTTAATAAATCTAAGACATTTTGAAGCAAACTGGTATCAGTTACTCCCAATTTTCTGAAGAATGAGGCTTTATGCTTTGGGTTGAATGGTTGGCATCCCCAGTTTTTACTGTAGGAATATGTTAAATAGGTGCTTTAAAACCATTACTTTATTAACTTTTTAAGGGGAACTTCAAAAGTAGAATTTAATTTCTTTGAATTGTTTACAATTGGTATAAAATATCCTATGGAAATAAAATTCAAACACGAAAAGGAATGATAAGAGAATTTAAAGGGAATGCAATGAAAATAAAATGTAAGTGAACATTTAAAATATTAGGGTCTATTCCCATACCCACCCTCCCAGAAATATGTGCAGTGGTAGATGTTCTTAGTGTCCCTTGCAAATCCCCTTCACTGGCCAGAACACCCATCCCCCACCTGCCGTGAGTGTTGGCTGCTGAAGTTTGCCAACTTTCACCTAGTCCATGGGTCAATGAACACGTGAGGATTCTGCCAGTTGCGAAGTGTATTTATTCCAACAAAGAATTCCAGAACTGAATTAAAAGAAAAAAAAAAACCCACCTGGGGTGTGCTTGTGGACCCACGGGACCCACTCTGAGATGGACCTGAGGCAAACCTCCATTGATCATCTAGATTCCATAAAAGCCCTACTCACACTACTGGACCAGAGTTGGTGTTCGGTGTCTCCAGGAATTAGGGTCAGTTCAGACTCATTGCTCAGTAATCCATGAATAGTTTGTGTAGTCCCCCTTCCCAAATTCAGAGTCACTCTGAAAAGTGGCCACAAATTCTTTGAAGAAGGAGGAAGATTTATGGTATATTTTTGGCAGTGTAGCAGGGTCCTTCCTCGGGGGGTCTTGCCCTCCCACACACTCTAGGAGTTATAAGTCTGTGAACTGGGTCAAGTATAGGAACTGGTGGAGGGATTAAAAGTCCCTATTTTGGTAATTCGAGTCAGACCTCTATTAACATTAACCAGATTTAGAACTCTTTTAAATAGGTAAATCAAATAAGATTTTTGTAGAATGCCATCTCTTTCAGTTTTAGGGAAACCAGGGCCAATTAGCCAAAGGCAAAAACCTTAGCTGGTAAAACCATTTTAATTACTGCATTTACTGTGATGCCCATTACAGTAACCACAGTCACCTTTTCTTGGTGATTAAGCACCACTGGTTGGCTTCTGCTATCCCAGGTACACATCACCCACATTGAATTCAAGGAGTCCAGTTCAATGGCATTCTGAATGTATTCCCAGCCAGTGGAGAACGACCTCCACAGAACTCTTCTAGGATGCCAGGACTCTCGTCAACAAAGCATTCCTAAAAGGCATTGTAGAGAGAGTGTCCTCTAGACTCTCCCAGGAGGTATATTAAGAGGATGGTTGAGCAGACCTTAAATGATAAATCTCCTGTAGGGTTGCAGTCTCTGTGAGCTTTTACATGCCTTCCTCTACAGTATACCAAGGTTGGTTGGTTGAGGAGCACATTTGACTTTCACTGGGTGATCATGACTTGGAAGCAGGGGCATAAACTGGGAAGCTGGCAGTCATTGACCAAGTCCTGTCTGTTTGCCTTTCCTGCTGATCACTCAGATTATGAGAAAGGGTTCTATTGTTATATACGATCTGGCCACTATCCATTTGTATATCCACTTTCTCAATATAAAAATAGTTACAAGTTTGTTCAGTAACAATTTGGCCAAAATACTACTTTCCTCCATATCGTATACCACTAAGCAGGTGAATTATGCACACAAAACTTTGCACATTGCAGAGAGATCACCACCTCCCACCTTTCCATAATGCAGTCTTCTTAGAAAGTGGCTTCGTAAACTAAAATAAATGTGAGGCTAATAACAATTCAAAAATTTTTTTAATCTTTTGTTTTATATTGGAGTATAGCAGATTAACAATGTTGTGATAGTTTCAGGTGCACAGCAAATCGACTCAACCACACACAATTCAAATATTATTGATTGTTAAAACAAAGTTCCCAGTGTTACTGCATTAAGTGAAACATCCTTAGGGTTTTAAGTTGATAATTGATAGATGGTTTTGTTTTGGAAATGTTTGATTGATAGAAAATGACTCCAACCCTTCAGGCCTGTGCAGGAGTTCAAATCACTGGCTTTCAAATTCTGTTGTGCTTTTTTTCATTATTCCTTGTCATTCCATCTGGCAAAAACCTGCATCATGCCTCTTCATTTTCTGCATACTACATCAATAATGTGTTTATCATCCATGCAGAGATGCATAGGCTTATTACTTTGTCACTGAGGACGTTTTATTTTTTAATTGTTGATTTTTTGAAGTCAGAATAACTGTCAATGAATGTCATACTTATCATTGTGCCAAGGTATATAATGAGAAATAAAATATTGTCAGTTTATGATAATCTCCTAAGTATGCTGAGTATATTAAATTAAATATAAATTAGTTTAACAGTTTGTCCTTAATCTAGCAAGAAGATTCATACATACTTTCAATAGTATAATATGCAGAAAGAAATTTTTTGAATGACAGCTTTCTGATGGTTTATTGATTCTATTTTTGGAGGTTTTTTTGTGACATAACAAACTAATTGTGTGCTTTTGTGACTTATAAAAAACATTTAGTGAATGGTGATGACATTTTGCATGTATCTTTATTTATTTAAAATTAATTTATTTCTGGCTGCGTTGGGTCTTCGTTGCTGCATGCGGGCTTTCTCTAGTTGTGGCGAGCAGGGGCTACTCTTCATTGCTGTGCATGAGCTTCTCATTGCGGTAGCTTCTCTTGTTGCAGAGCACAGGCTCTAGGCGTGTGGGCTTCAGTAGTTGTGGCACGCAGGCTCAGTAGTTGTGGCACGCAGGCTTAGTTGCTCCACAGCATGTGGGATCTTCCCAGACCAAGGATCAAACCCATGTCCCCTCCATTGGCAGGTGGATTCTTAACCACTGCGCCACCAGGAAGTCCCTGCATGTATCTTTTATTAACTCAACAATTGCCTTTAGTTGGAGGAAAGACTACCAAATAAATATAGTAAAATGAAGATATCAAGAAAGAAGGCATATGAGAGGTAACAATCGTCTTCTCATTACCCCCACCCCACGTATGCTATAACACATACCCTATCTTGATCATAGATCTTTAGCCATAGCCTCTATTGAACGGGCAATGATCTACATGCACCTAACCTGTCTCCTCCCCTGGGTTATAATTGGCTGGACCCACATTCACTCCTGGCACTGGACCAATCAGATGCTCTCTCATGAGAATTTTTGGTCTGAAATTAGAATTTATAGTCAGTGTCTGATGTAGAATAAAAGAAAAAATTGTTTGGTCATTCAGTAGATGTAGAAAAAATTTACTTGACAATGTTCAGTTCTCCATTCCTGACAAAAGCTTTCAGTAAACCAGGAATTTAAGGGAACTTTCTCGCTCTGATAAAAAGGTATCAACAAAAAACTTAAAGATCACACTTAGTGGTAAAACATTGAAAGCAATAAGATAAGAACAAGGCAAGGATGAATACTGTCTTTTACTTATAGTCTCTTTTGTAGGGTATCTTAAGTAGGGAAATATAGGGCGTGTGTGTGTCACGGGGAGCCAAAAGAACAAAATGGGTTGAAAAAGACTAAAATTTATACCAGGGTTACAGAGCGGCTTATGTTATAGTCAAGTGTTCTATTTCTTTCTTTCTTTCTTTCTTTTTTTTTTTTGCAGTACACGGGCCTCTCACTGTTGTGGCCTCTCCTGTTGCAGAGCACAGGCTCTGGACGCGCAGGCTCAGCAGCCATGGCTCACAGGCCCAGCCGTTCCGCGGCATGTGGGATCCTTCCAGACCGGGGCACGAACCCGTGTCCCCTGCATCAGCAGGCGAACTCTCAACCACTGCACCACCAGGGAAGCCCAAGTGTTCCATTTCTTAAATTGGTTGGTAAGTACATGAGGTTGCTTTTCTTATTACAGTTTAACATGTAGATGTAACTTTATAAACTCTTGTTCAAATCAATGCATACTTTTGAGATAAAGTTTAATCCAGGAAAAACAACATAACAGTATTTAATTTGGGTAAAGATAAGGAAATAACCTTAGGTTATTTAAACCAATTACTTTTTTAGGCAGGTGATAATTGAGTGTCATTAAAATGACCACATGTGAAACTACACCACCATACAGAATGTGAGGTTTCACTCCTCCTATATTGTCCTCAGGCCTTAAAATAGCTGGAAGAGCCCACACTCCTTTCTATTTAGTGAATTCCCAAATAAAAGATATAATTCCAAATTTCTGTATTTTATGTCCCCTTCTACTCAACAGTTTCAGAGGAGGCAACTGTGAAAAGTCTTGGAGAGTTGCAAATATAAAGGGAATACTGTTGAAGGAACTGGCACCCCCATCACTATATCATATAACAGTATACAAATGATTTAGCAGTAATACCACCAGGCTTCTCAGAGTTCACAGTCTCCATTCTCACGTCTGAAAATAGATCATAGCTCTGCTAACGGTTCATGCCATTTTTCTAAATAGGCCAGTAGAGCCTTTAAAATCCAGTGTTTAAAAGGCATTACCACAAATGCTTTTCCTACATACACTTAGGTAAAATGGTGTGACTTGTGGGGCACAAAGGAAACCCCCCCCCCAAACAACATAATCACTTAAAAATAAACTTGGATTGCTCACTGGTCTTACAAGATGCTTAAAAACATCATTGTCCTATTTAATTGCAAGGAAAATAAATCTAAAGAAATTCAAATTTAAGGAGAGATGGAGAGGAGGAAGCAGAGACAAAGGGAGAATTAGAGGGAGAAAGAGAGAGAGAAAATGAGAGAGAGAGAAAGGAGAAGAGTGAAAGTGAAAAGGACAGAAAGCTAAAGAGACAGAGGGGAAAAAAAAGAGAGAGAGAGATTCAGAGACCAAGAGAGTTAGAGAAAGAGGAGGAGGGAGGAAGACCAAGAAAGTGCAATAGAACACTAGAAAAAGAGAATGATATGCAGCAGATAAGGGAAAAACTCTCCCTCTCCTCACCCCCTCTCACACACACACACACACACACACACACACACACACACACACACACAATGTATGTATCAAATGATTAATTCAAATTCACATAATCACTGACATATGAATGATGATCCAGAACTGAGTAATGTGCTAGACTTTATAGCAGTTTTTTGGGGGTGGTTGCACAAGGGGAAGGATCTGCATGGTGAGAGTAAGAGGAGTAGGAAGAAGGACTGAGATGACCGGACAAGATAACAGGAACGGAGGATGATGAATAGTGAAATTTATGTTGGAACACATAGGTCAAGTGTCCTACTTTTTCCAGAAGTGACTGCCAGTTCAGATAAGTGTTTGTCTACTGCAAGCCCCTCCAGTTGTCCATAGGAGAAAAGAAGACAATAAATATTGAGCAGTTGGGGAAGGGAATCTGTCTCTTAACCTCCACTTTCTATGAAGCTGCCTCTGGGCCCCCGCTGACCCTTCCTGGACAGCTCAGTTACCATCACCCTTCTCCACATTGGAAAGCATCAAGACTCTGTTTATGGTTCTGACATGAAACTGAGCCCCTGCACTGACATGATTAACATGCAGCACAGTAGAAATTACTGGAACCATGCTCTGAAGTCATGCCAAACACATGCTCTGTAGACATGATAACCTTCAATAAAAATCACAAATAAGTGTTTTCATTTTCAAGTGAGAGGATTAACTGCAGGATTACCACCCAGAGAGCTCCATTCACGTAGCTGGGGCATGATTAATTTTGAATTATGAAAATAGAACTCCTTTCAATCATGTCTGAAATTCCATTCAACCTGGTATGAAAGCAACTATAATACACAGAAATACTACCAAGGGTGCAAACTAAACCCACACAAAGAGGGATTTGGGCCAGACTTCTGGAAGGATATTCAACCTTAGCTCATGTCAGTGTTGTGCAAACATAAATTGAAAAAGAGAAAGTGCCAATATCCTGATGGAGTAACAGCATGAATCTAGCCTCAGGCCTAAAGTCTAAATTATCCATTAATAATATTTTCAGTCTTATTCAAACCGGGCATGATCCTTGGAGCAATTCAGAAGAGTCTAATGCATGGTGAGCATTACCAGCCCACATAAGTGAGGGAATATCAATCTCTTGTGGTAGAAAGGAACAAAGGTAATTTACCAAATGGTACCCTACTGACCTGAAAAAACTGATTTACCTCATATGGAAGTTTCATTTTAGAGGAGATTTTGTTTACCAGGCCTCATTGTAAGACCAACATATTGTATGCTGATTAATAAGAGTGTATTGGAATATTTTTCTTCCCTATGGTCCTTTTTTGAAGTAGGAAGGTTCATATTTAGTTGCAGATTACAAGGTGCTGAGTTAATATTCTAGAACTGGAAATCAGAGGTATGCTGAAGCATATTGGGCTCTGTTTTCATCTGCACTGAATCAGAATGATACCTATTACCGAATTATTAAAATGCAGACTGTTTAAAACCCTGAATCACAAAGGAAGTTCTTTTCTCCTTGACACATTCAGCATATGTTATTATTTCAAATTCTGAGTTTCTCTGCATTGTATATCCTATAGAAAATAAATGCAATTAAATGTGATATATTAAGGGCTTCCCAGTCTGTAGTTTAGGATCAAGTTACTAAAAATTAGACTGTTTCTTTTACTAAAGGAAAAGAGAAAGATCGTGGATAAGGATTTCAAATGAAGCATTAATGTTCCTGGATCTGTAGAAAGAAAGGTTATCAGCTTGTAGTGCATTGTGTCACTATAATTTCTGTTTAGAAGAGTCATTTTCAGGATAATGTTGAGACTTCTCAAAATTTCCACCATCATAAAAAACAAATTGCTCGTCAAGCCCACAAAGTAGAAAACTCAATTGCCTTGGAGGAGTAAGAGGGAGAAATAATTATTGGAACACAATTCCGAACGCTCTGAGAACTGCATATCATATTTTGTCCTGTGGGTCTCTGAAGGACTCAACTGACAATAACACTGTTGCTGGCCCCTGTGATACTCCCATGGCGCCGTTTAGAGCTCTCTCATCATTAAATAACAGAAATTTTGTGGAATTGATAAATATAGTCTTCAACATTAACTAAATAATCCTCCCAATAGTCTGGTAAAGCAGATGGAGAGAATAAAACAGAGAAGTTGTTAAAGGGCTTAACTCAACCCATAGAGACAAGCCTGTGATTTAGTTAATACTGGACCTCCTGGTTTAACTTCATGACACCTTCTTTTCCATTCTTTACTTATAAATAGGAACCAAGTCTCCAAACCACAGCTACCCCAGCCCCCAGTCCCTCTTGCCTGTCTTTAATTCTTTCCATTTAAACAAGAACAGGACATCGTCCTGCTGCAAAGGGAATTACAACTTTTTCATGTATACATTTCTTATGTATACATTTAAGAGCATTAAAATCGCTTTTAATAAGACATTTTTTCAAATGGATGAATATCTTTTATGTTTTCCTTTTTTTTTAAAGGAACAAATCAGTTTGAAGCACATTGTTTCTATCAACCTCTAAATTATTTCTATTCCTTCTTCTTTGACATAATCAACTCCTCTTTAATTAAATGGAATAAGCTGATTATTGCATTTCTTCCTGGTGACAAGCACTTTCTTGGCCACTTGAGGGGCATCAATGAGTACAATATAGCTGCCATCTTGAAGGAAACTGGGATGGGGAAGGAAATTGATGACTAAACAAATAATAATGGTCATAGTAATGACAATAATTCCTGGGAGTTTATTACATTCCAGAGCCTTTGCTGAGCATGCCTTACTTCATTTGATCCTTTCATGTAAGAACTATTTCTGTTCTCATTTTTCACAGACCATGCAACTGAAGCTTGCCAGGTTAATGCCTTTACACATTGAACCTTTGTAAAAAACAAATACCCCATTATCCCATTCACAGCATATCAAGCAATGTTTTAATATTTCAGTTTTTCATATAACTTTTCCATACAGAGCTTGTCTGACAGTTTTAGTTCTCAATATAATTAATACTTTTCATTCTGGTTTATATTTTTATGATTTTTCTTGGCTTGAATTCTATCCCCAAGTCTAATCAATTCTGGGTCAGTGACAAATAGCATTTCAGAAACTACAAAGTTGAAACCTATTTTGACAATTATTTTTGGGTCATACTACCATGTCACTTTTCGTGGTTAGTGGTTTTTCTCTCAAATGCCAGCTAATCTTTGGGAACTTTCCTGAGTTTCAGAGGGATGTGAATACTACTTTTCTACTGCCCTTTTAAAATATCCCTATATTGCTATATTTATTTTTATACCATATTCACATGATATCCTTCACTTTCAAGTGATAAATATCTTAAGACAGAAACTAAATGTGCTAGCTAAATTTGGATTCTTCAGGGTCCAAATTCAGTGTCTGATATATAGTAAGTCTCAGTGTATGTTGAGTTGAATTTTACTTTATTGAGAAGAGGGCTTTATCTATAAGGTCTTTAACCTTTCTTTGTATTACCTATTCAATATCTCTATCTCTTTACCTCTCTTTTATTTGTTTCTATTGTTTCAGAGATGTAGAGGTCTCCCCTCCTTTTCAAATGTGGTCCCACCAGTTTTACATTGTGGTTATTATTGATCTATTTTTTTCCCATGACCAGTAGTCACTCAGTATCTACTTCTCCCTATCAGAAGCTCACATGGCTATCTCTTTCTTCCCGTTTGACTATAAGTTTTATTTGATTTGTCAAAATCCCTTCCAAAGAGTACAATATAGAAAAAAAGAGTAACTTAATAGTGGAGAAATACTACCTTAACCACATGATCAAGGTCAACATCAATGGTGATAAATCCTGTTGATAGTATGTGCATTTGATTCAATGTGTACTTTATCTCTGTGGTTTTCCTCCCAAGAACGCATATCCCCATTCTAACCATGGGAAAAATATCAGCCAAATTCCGGTAGGGGGCATGTGAGAAAAATACCTGACTAGTACTGTCAACACTGTCAAAGTCATTGATTTAATTTCTTAATGAGTTGGCAACGCTGTGCCCTCCTCCCACCAGAGGTTCTAGGAGAGATTCAGTCCCTTGACTCTTCCAGCTTCTGCATTCCTGTGCTTGTGGTTGAATCACTCTAATCTCTGCTTCTGTGATCACATTGCTTCTTCCTCTTCTCTCTCTCCTTTGTTTGCCTCATATAGGACACTCATAATTGGATTGAAGCCCCACTCAGATAATTCAGGAAGATCTCATCTGGAGACCTTTAACTTAATTACATACAAAAGATTGCTTTTCCAGATAAAGTCACATTCACAGTTTTCAGGGATTAAAACATGGAAATATCTTTTTGAGGGCCACCATTCAACCCACTACAGTCATTTTAATGACAAAGAATGTCTGAAAAACTGTGACAGCCAAGAAGAGCCTAAGCAGACATGATGACTAAATGTAATATGGTATCCTGAATGGGATCCTGGAATAGACAAAGGACACTAGGCAATAACTAAGGAAATCTGAATAAAGAACGACTTTAGTTAATAATAATATATCAATATTGGTTTATCCATTGTAACAGATGAACCATACTAATGCAAGATGTTAATAATAGTGGAAATTGGCTGTGGGGCATATGGGATCTAAAACTGTTCTAAAGCTCAAAGTCTACTTTAAAACAACTCTATGTTTAATCCTTTATAACAGTTCTGTCAGGTATAAATATAATGCAAACCACATATGTGATTTTAAGTTTTCTAGAAGTCACATTTCAAAAAGTAAAAAGAAATAGGTGAAACTAATATTAATAATACATTTCACTTTATGTAGCCTGATATATCCAAAATAATATCATTTCAATAAGTAATTGATGTAAAAATTATTAGCAACATATATCGCAGTCTTTTCTTGGTAGTGTGTTATGTGTAATTCTAGAAATGGCCCAGGTCCTGACAGAACTACAATCCAGTAACAACACTGCAAGTAATCAAAGGATGAAACGTCATCCTAACAAAACAAAGTTGTATTTAACGAAAAAAAAATTTTTACATTGCTTCAGCTTTTAAGTTCAAATTAATTAGATTACATAAAATTCAAAATTCAGTTTCTCAGGCATGGTAGCCACATTTCAAGTGCTCAGCCTCACTGAACTGCATAGCTCCAAATGTTTTCCTTGTTGCTGGGTTCCATTATCTACCCTATAACCAACTACCCACTCCCCCTAAATTAGTGCCTTAAAATAACAATAATTTATTATATCTCATAATGCTTTGAGTTGACCTTGTAATCATTTTCTGGTCTTGCTTTATGTCTCTCATGCTGATGGTGTTAGAGAACCACTGGGGCTGGAACTTCCAGAATGACCTTATCACAAGTCTGGCTCCTTGGCTGGGAGAGCTGGAAGGCTGGGCTGAGCTGGGCCTCTCTCTCCTGCCCTGTAGCCTCAGGGCCTCTCCCTTAACACATGCCCTCTCCTTGTGGTCTCTCCAGCTGGGTGGTCAGACTTAATGCACCTGTGCTTCAGGGCTCCCCAAAGCTCAAAAGTAGAAACTTCCAAGACTTCTTAAGGATTAGATCTAAGACTCGGCACAGTGTCACTTCTGTGGTGTTTAAATATTGTTGTATAAAGATTGCTATTGTTTATAGTGAGTCATGGAGCCAGCGTATCCAAGATGGAAGGGAAATACACAAGGGCATAAATACCAAGAGACATGGAGATTAGTGTTGTTGAGTGTTGGTTCAGTTTTCAACAAGTATTTATTTCACGAGGATTGTCACTGTTAATTCTCATAATTGTGTGCTGTTACTTCAAAGTAACAGAGATACAAAAGTTAAGAAACATGCTGAAGCAAGGGTGCCTCAGTAAGTGGGGAACCTGGGATTCAAACCCAGGCAGTTCTGATTCCTGAGCCCCTGTCCTTTTTGTTAATTTTTTCCATGTTAAATTTGTTGATGTAAAAAACTTCTAAGGACAAAAATTAAAAGAGAAGGAAACAGTCCTACTAAGCAATATTTTAAATCCCTATGTTATGCTTGTTATGCTTAAGTTCTCATTTATTGAAACTTACAGTGAGCATTCATTACATTTGCCGTGAAAAGATCTGACACTTTCTCTTTCTCTCTCCTCTATCTCATACTTTCTCTCATTCTCTCTTTATGGATAAATGTGATGGTTGTGTGGAAATTTCTGCCAGCTTTGTACAACCTTTTCACTTAAAAGTTTCAGTAAAATGCATTTTTGTCTAATCATGCAGGGCACTTTCTGCTGACCTTAACTGTTTCTTATCCTTTGTAATCACTGAAGACATCAGTGACATTAGTAGTTCCGTGTAATATAATATGTTTGCACTCCATATTTTTCTTAGGCAAAGAAATCACCTCGGATAGAGTAATGACCTCAACATAATTGTCGTTAACAAAAAGGTTACAGTGTTCTCACCAGAATAACAGAGCCAGGAATCATTCTCTTCTGTGATTCTACATCTTACTTTGCTCTGAGCTCTTTAAACAAAACAAATAATCATGCCTTATTAAGCACCTGCCCAGTGAAGTTGGGAAATCAGACTATGGCGACATTAAATCCTGACCTTTGACTTCTTCTGTCAGATGTCAGAATGATTATTTCTACTGGATCTTGATTTGACATTAGGGAGCAATTGGCTAATCCTCAGATTCTCCAAACTTGCTCTCTGGTCTCTTGCTAATGCTCATCTTGTTCTGAGTCTTAGATTTATTATGATTTATTCACCATGTGGGGTAACAGTATCTCCTTTTATCTTAAAGGGAACAGCATGTATATGGTTTTAAGCCCTAGTTCTCAAGGGAACTCGGGGGAAAAGTTTAAAAGCTTAGAAATGGGCTTTTACCTCTTCCCTTTGTCTTCTTTCCTAATATAGAATTTGGACAAGTGGATAAGGGAAGAGACGTGTAAGAGGAAAACACTCTGGGTCTAATTAGTTGGCACATCTCCCATGAGGGGTGAATATTAGAGTAACATCATGCCCAGCAAAAGAACTATGGATTTGATAGCTTTTCCAAACAACGGGCCTAACATATTTGTTTTGAAATGTAATCACTGGCCTTTAGTATTTTAAAAGCATAGTTGGAGTTTGGCATTGCTGTTAAATTACAAATATGATAAAGTCCAGAATTGTGAACAGTGTCAGCCCAGATTATATACAGAATGAAGTGTGAGAAAAAGTATGGGAAAATTTTGGGTAGACTAGGTAGGAGAGAGAAACCTTGGGGAAAAGAGATGTACTCAAGCAGAAAATTTAAGAAAAGTGAAACTCACCTTAATTTATCATCTATTATGTGTCAAACACTGTGTTGGGAATATCATCAATGAACAGGAAAACTGAAGAATAGCAGTAGCATCCCATGAAAAGGAGCTAGAACAGAAAGGAGAGAGCAGCATTGAAATAATGAATTTATATCTAGGATTTGCTAAAAACATCTTAACATAACTTATTTCAGAAAATCCCTAAATAGGGCACCGTAGAGCTCTACATCCAACTATAAAAATTGAAGTGGGGACAAACAGCCCTTCTCCTACTTCAAGGCAATTTACTAAGCTTTATCAATCCAAATGTGCTTACAATTCACTCACTCCCTTTTTGCTGAAGTTATCCACAGTGTTTCTCTTCTTTGCTGCCATGAGCTGATGCTGGTTTGCCAGTAACAATTTTAGAAATTTTGTGGGTTGTTGATCCATGTGTCTTAATACAATCCTCTTAAGTATTCAAAGTGAAGGCTGCTAAATAGAGCCCAGGTTCAGTACCTAACAGGAGTCCTTAAGAGGAGGGAGAAAAAGATAAAAGACAAGAGTTTATGGTAGTAGGAGAGACAATAAAATTAGAAGGACGTTGCAAAAGATACGGTAATGTAGAGAAATGTAGGAAGCTTGCAGAGTCCTTAGCGCTTTGTTCACATGTTCTCCAGAACTAAGCACACCCTGATAAATACTGGTTGACTGGGTAAGTGAATTGTTCAAGGCCAATGCTTCCACATCTTTTTCATGTCGCAGCAGGCTTAGAAAATGTATGGTAAACAGGGGTAAACAGGAGTGTTTTCTTGCAGCTGGAGAGGATTGACTTCCAGGGTTCCTGCCTACTCCAGGTCTTACGGGATGCCCAGAGGATGAGCAATTGAGTTTCTGAGCACCTGCATGTGTTGTGGTCCAATGCATGAGAAGCACTAACCTAGACTATGAAATATACTTGAAATATACTTTTCTTCAGGTCTGTTATTAGCATACTCTAACCTTTGTGTGTATTCTGGACAGATGGTGCTTCTGGGGGGTAAACATGCTTCCCTTCCTTTAGATGGATTCAGCTTCATAAAACCTACTGCATGGCACAAGTTACTTGGGCTTGATTCAACCCCTGCTCACTCATCCACTGTGTGTTTTATATCATTATGTCCACTCAGCATTCTCCTGTCCTCTTTCACTCAGCTAATTTTATGCAACCTCTAATCCGGTGGTCACTGACCACCTTATACTTTTAAATTTATCAGTTCTGTTTCTTCGTGAAATCTTCCTTTCACTCAAATTTCTCTTAACCTATCTGCTCAAGTTCACAGTTCTATATTCTCTTGAATCTACTTGAAAAGGCGAAGAAAACAGAAATCTAAAATTTTATCTCCCCATTATCTTTTGTGTTGTCATTTTTGTTTTGATTTGTTTTTTGCCAGACTAATTTATACTGAATCACAGCCTCTGATGATTCAAGCTGAGGTCGAGGCCCACCAGCCATGAGTTCCAAAAACACATTTGTTGGTTTATGTGCCTTGCTGTCAACATGTGGGTTTTCTGGAGAAGTTTTTGAGGGGTGCTTATTGAAGTATTTGGGTTTGGACTATGTGATTCCACAAAGGGACGGAGAAAATGAAGGTCCATTTTGGATTGAGTGCCATCAGGAAGCAGGGGCAGTTCAGTGACCGGTTGTCTCAGTTATTTTTATCTGGAAAGAGAAAGGATTAAAGTCAAGCTAAAGTTGTCCCTGATAAAGAAGCAGTTGTCCCTTGTAATCAGCAGAAGGGCTGTTATTTTTGTAGTTGTAGAGTATCTTTGTCTCTGTCTTGTTTCAGGCATAATCACAGTGTGGACTCATCTGTTTTGTCCACCATAGTCACCAGATGGCCAGGTTTGGGTATTGCTTATACAGAAGTACCTGGGAGAGATATTTCAGGTTCCTTTCCAGACCACTGCAACAAAGTGAATACAGCAATAAAATGAGTCACATGCCTTTTTAAATTTCCCAGTGAATATAAAATCTGTTTGCACAATACTGTAGTCTATGAAGTGTGCAATAACATTATGTCTAAAAAAACAATGTATGTACCTTAATTAAAAAATAATTTATTGCTAACCATCATCCAAGCCTTTAGCAAGCCATACTAGTAATGTCAAAGATCACTGATCACAGATCACCATAACAAATATAACATTGAAAAAGTTTGAAATATGGTGAAGATTACCAAAATGTGACACAGAGACACAAAGTGAGCAAATGTTGTTAGAAGTGTGGCACCAGTAGACTTGCTTCATTATCACAAAACTTCAATTTGTAAAAAACGCAATATCTGCTAAATGCAATAAAGTGAAGCATGATAAAACGAGGTATGCCAGTATTCTGCAAGCATTTTTTATGTTCGGTTGGAAACATGAGGCCTAGCTACCAGCTCTGGACTGCCAGACCTCCAACTTTTTCAATGCAGAATCTTTTTATTCACATAGTTATTGTTCTTTATTTGCTTGCACCCTCCCTTTAAATCTTTTCTACTTAGACTAAGGATTCACAATCAAGCTGGAAGATGGGAAAATCCTGTCAGATACTGATATGGGTCTCTTCCTGAAATCTTCAGGTCTATAAAAACAGAGAAGGAAAACAGAGCTACTGTGAATTTACTTTGTAGTATCAAAGCTCTCAGCTGGAGAATAAAGACAGAGTCAAGAGTCAGAGAGGTCACAGCATGAAGTTTCACTCCTGTGAAGGCATCCTGTGGCATAAATGAGCCTTGTAGGTGTTTGCACTCTGCCTGGCTTGGCCACACAAGTCAAGGATATTCCCCAAGTATCTTATTTTTGGATTGATGATCCTACACACTTTAACTTGTCTTTGTCGTTTCCATTTTGTGTGTGGGATATTAGTGGGGTTTCGTCAGAATTATGTCCAAGATGCAGTAATATAGGGAAAATCCCAAGTGTTTTTTCCACGCTGTCCCTTAACTTATGCCATCTGTCTAGATATAACAAACCTTTTGAAATTTCTGGGAGGTCTTCAGTAATAGATTTCTTTAGTTTTCTGTACTGATGTGGCTTTTCCTTATTTTTATATTCTGTTGGTAATTTCCATGGGAGCTGGTGGGAAGAGAAGAGTAATTGCTTTGTGAGGTAGTCATTTCGCTCTCCTATCTAGAGAAATGTATGTGATTTCGAAAGACTGAAAGAGAAAAGCTATGTTTTCCATGAGTAATTTTTTTTTTTTTTACTTGCAAATGGTTGTAGTTGCTACAAAATTTCATCACCCAAACTTCTCAGGCAAAATGTCCCTTTCCAGATGAGAGAGAAACCGATTGTAGTAAATCGACTTAAGGATGCTCTCAGTTCCCTTAGGGAAGCCTCAGGTGTCCTTCTGCCGTGTAGCCCAGCATTTCAGACATACACATAGCTAAGAGATGACCATTTAGCCGACTGACAAACCTGATGACCTGTTTATCAATAGAAATTAATCTAATGTTATACTTCAAACTGCCTCCCTCCTCTCACCCGGAAAATTCTAATCACTGATCCTTGATCCCAGTGGATGCATAGTACAGGAATGTAGGCATTTTGATAATGTGCTCAGAAAAACATGGTTTACAAGTGAAATAGGGAGTCTGCAATTTCTGCATCCATCAGTGCCTGATAAAAGCAATATACCTTGGGCTTCCCTGGTGGCTCAGTGGTTGAGAGTCCGCCTGCCGATGCAGGGGATACGGGTTCGTGCCTCGGTCTGGGAAGATCCCACATGCCGCAGAGCAGCTGGGCCCGTGGGCCATGGCTGCTGAGCCTGAGCGTCCGGAGACCGTGCTCCGCAATGGGAGAGGCCACAACAGTGAGAGGCCCGTGTACCGAAAAAAAAAAAAAAAAAAAAAGCAATATACCTTAAAATCATTTTTATTTCTGTCATTGCTCACGGATTTGGATACCATTGATAAAGATCGATTTCTTTTTAACTGGCATGTTATTTAAATGCTTTCAGAAATAAAATCATGCACTTTGAAAACTGAGAAAAACTTTGGAAGTCATCTGGCTTATAAATGGGTCTAAAAATAGCATAAAAACCGTGTCCCGGGCTTCCCTGGTGGCGCAGTGGTTGAGAGTCCGCCTGCCGATACAGGGGACACGGGTTCGTGCCCCGGTCCGGGAGGATCCCACATGCCGCGGAGCGGCTGGGCCCGTGAGCCATGGCCGCTGAGCCTGCGTGTCCGGAGCCTGTGCTCCACAACGGGAGAGGCCACAACAGTGAGAGGCCCGCATACCGCAAAAAAAAAAAAAAAAAAAAAAAAAAAAGTGTCCCATTTTCAACTAACCTCGTTAAACCCATGTCCCCCTGAAAGTTAAATTGCAGCCTTTATTTAGAGTCTCATTTATAAATATACACTATGAATTTTCAAGACAGGATATAAAATACAGTATTTCCCAAACTTATGTGATCAATCACCCTCTTTCAATTTCATACCAGTTAATATTTTCTGGAAGAATATTTCAAAAAGCACTGTTTGGAAAACTCACATTTATCCACACTTTCTCATTTTTATAAAAGAAACCTGGCAGAGTTCATCTATTAGTGTCAATTCCCAGAATAGCACCCAGGATCATGATTTCCAGACTCATTTCCCACTACATCACACACTTCAAAGATGTATACATATCAACACTGGATAATCATTGTTGAACACACTTATCTGTATACAATTATATTGTATCTTTGCTATTTTAGAATATATTAAAGAGTTGTTTCGTTGTCTAATGAACTTCTAATCAAGTAAATAATCCAAAACTGCCAAAGCTGCTGTGTTTTATTCCTTGTATTTGACTCTCTTGCCAAATACATATACTTTTAGTATAAGCCAAATGATAGAGTGATAGGAATCAATATAAACTGGGTGATTTTGTTTAAATCTTTGATTACAGTCAGCAAAAGATAGCCAAATAGCTCAAGTTAGCCTATAATATGTTTCTCTTCATTGCTGCAATTGCAAATTTAATCTGAATCCAATGTTTATATATCTACTGCATAGTCAGAATAAAGCACTGATTGAAGCCCCTTTTATAAATAAGCAGTTATGCTATTAATCAAGTTAAACATTTCAATAATATACAAAATATATTATTTTCTTGGAGGAAAGTATTGGTGGTAAAACTATTATGGGAGCCCTTAGCTCAGTAAACAAAACTAGGTGGGATTGTAACTGTTAAAGATTGAGTCAGGGGAAAAAATAATAGAGTTTTTAGGCAAAGGTCTTTTGGAACTTTCCTCTGAGGTCTTTTAAACTATGTGGTACAGTGAATCATAAATATAATTTTACCAAACTGGAGATAACTCAGAAAGTAAAATTTACCTAAAAATCTGATTATTGCCATTAGTAAGAATTATTATTTTTAAACCAAGATAAAATTTGGATTAATTTTACCATCTTGTGCAATAATTACATTATTATAGTGCTTTCACAAGGAATGCATTCATGACTATTTATTACAAAAAAAAGAATTTTTGATTTTAGTATCACAAACACTTATTCTAGAAAGAAATGACCAAATTCTAGTGAATAGTTAGCTGTTCATAAAAGAAACCTATTTACTTTTCTTGCTTTTGATTCACAAGCATGGATTTCTGGGTCCTCAAAAAACCTGATAACAGTCAGTATAAAGAAACAGAAGCTTTCTTCCATCTTTCCCTATGTATGTTACTCCTTAGCATGTTTCTCCTTTTTATATTGTCAAGATCTTTCTTTCTTCAAGTTCCCACCTAAGTCCCACCTAAGTACAACATAAAACTAGCTCTAGCCTTTACATATTCCTCTTCTCTGGAATCAGTCTTTGGTTATTCAGCCCTGTGAAGAACCCAACAATGAGGTCACTACACACTGTTTAGAATGGCCAAAATGTGGAACACTGACACCAAATGCTGGTAAAGATGTGAAGCAGCAGGAAATCTCATTCATTGCTGGTGGAAATACAAAATGGTGCAGACACTTTGGAAGACAGTTTGGCAATTTCTTACAAAACTAAACATACTTTTACTGTATGATCCAGCAGTTACACTCCTTGGTATTCATGCGAAGGAGTTTAAAACTTAGGTCCACACAAAAACCTGCACACAGATATTTATAGCAGCTTTATTCATGATTGCTAAAATGTAGAAACAACCAGGATGTCCTTCAGTAGGTGAATGGATAAATAAACTATAGTATAATACAACCAGGCAGTGGAATATTATTCAACACTAAAAGAAATGAGTTATGAAGCCTTGAGAAAACATGGAGGAACCTTAAATGCATATTACTAAGTGAAAGAAAACCAGTCTGAGAAGGCTAAATACCATATGATTCCAACTATATGACATTCTGGAAACAGCAAAACTCTGACTCCAATAAAATGATCAACAGTTGCCAGTTGTGGGAAGGAGAAAAGAATAGGCAGAACACAGAATGTTTGAGCAGTGAAAATATTCTGTATAATACAGTAATATCTATGTCATTATATATTTGCCCAAACTCATAGAATGTGCAGCACCAAGTGTAAACCCTAAGGTACACTATGGACTTTGGGTGATTATAATGTGTTGATGTATTAAATAGCTTCATCCTTGGTAGAAAATATGCCATTCCATTGAGTGATGTTAGTAACGGGGGAGGCTATGCATGTGGGGGGGGGCAGGAGGTATACACGAAATCTCTATACCTTCCTTTCAATCTTACTATAAACCTAAATCTTCTCTAAAAAATAAGAGACTTATGCAATAGAATTCAAAGATGAAATTAATTCAAGAAGAATTCACTATTAATCATCAGCGTCAGAGTTGGTAGAGAGATCAAGTAAGAAAAAAGAATAAGTGCATATTGGAATTGTCACCTCCTAGATGACTGGTTATCTTAGCAAAACTCAGTGATTTGAGGATATGAGGAAAGAGAAGAAATATATGCAGTAATGGTAGCAACATCATCTTGAACCATGACTGTAAAAGGAAGGAGAGTTGAAGAGATGCAACCAGAGAGTATAGCCAAGGAAGAAGTAATGTTGAAAATAGAAAAAAATAATTGATGCAATAAATTCTTGGTGAAGACAGAAGTAGATGAGGTCAAGAGCATAAGTGGACATGTGAGCTTCAAATTCTAAGGTACAGTTTTAAATGGATAAGAATAGGTACAAGTGTAATATAGATAAGGGGAAGTTGAAGAAATTTGCAACTGATGGAGTCTCTTTGCTTTGAGAAGTAAAAAATAAAATATATTTATTTAACAACTCCATATCACACTGTCAAAGAGACTGTCAACTGCACCTGGAAATGAGTAGAAACTTGACTACAACTTAAGTTCTTTTGCAGAAAAAAAAAAAAAGTCTGTGGTAGGGAAGTTTCTAGGGATGTTTCAATTGCTTTTCCTAGAAAAGCTGAGTCTTAATCTAACAGTGATGAAGGAGAGAAATGAGGGTCTCTGTCATCTACGTGGCTGTAGCCCCTTCCTTCCTTCTTCAGCACAATCACCCAAGCCCTGTTCCCTGAATGTAAGAAATAACATCATTTAATTTACATATTGTCTTTCATCCCTGGGATCCTTCTACCTGAGGATTATTTTTTTTCCCCTGGAGTAGAAGCCTTTGCTCACTATAACTCCACTATAGTTCATGTAATTCTCCCTATCTTGCATCTAAAACCCCAGATTCTGATGTTTATATCACTTCCAAATCAGTCTCAGAACTTAAGGGCCACCTTATGAGCCTCTTTTAGGCCTTACACTTGGTTTCTCATCCAGGTCTTATTCCCTGTTAATTTTCTACTACTATTTGTCTCACCATTTCCATATTCCTTTTTTATCTTATCCCAATGCCCTTCTTCTGGTCACTAGCCTTCACTTCACTTCTTTTAATTCTTGTTGTATCAGAATCTCATAACATCTGTTAGATGTGGGCATGTTGTATGTGTATATAAATGGGTGTAATGTGCAACTGAACATATACTTGATACCTACTACTCAGTACATGTCTTTATGTCTACTTAAGAAGGGCGTGTATTAAGTCAAAGATGTATGTGGTTGAACATGTGTGACTGGCTAACCTGTGGACAGATAGCCAGGAAGGATATTGTAGAGTTTTACTTGGCTGGAAAAGACTATGGAAATCATATGGGAGATGATTTCAGGAAGGGGAAGAGATAAGCCTCTGTTAACCTCCTAGAATACTAAGATCCTCTTAGAAAAACATTGACTTTTTAAAGCACTTTTCCCTTTCTATTCCCTGGCCAGATTAATTTCTTACCTCACATATCTTCAGAGCAAAAAAAGTCAGAATGATGAGCAAAGGTTTCACACACACACACACACACACACACACACACACACACACACACACACCCCAAATCTGAAGAGCTTAGATTCTGCTTCTGGAGAGATTATTGTTCTGATGAAATATGCCTAATCCCTTTGCTCTAGGGATATCTCCAGTTCAAAAGTGAGGTCCAAGGGGGAAATAAAGATAGTTTCATAAACCTGCGTTGCTTCACTCTCTGTAATATTGGATAATCATGTAGTGCATATTAATTCACAGTGTGTTCACATAATAAACCCTCCTTAAATTAAAAAAAATTGACAGGGGACAGTTTGAAATAAAAAATAAAATATTGGTGGAAAATTGCCAGGCCTCCACCCACCAGAAACTTACAATTTAGTACATTATTAATCACCTCTCCCTTATCTTTTATTTTTTTCTGTATTTTGTTCCTAGTCACTCAAAGTCTTAGGACAAGGTGTTCTCTCTAGCTCATTGTTTTTATAAATACCCATTATAGTAATTGCCTGCAACTTTCTTTTGGAATCCACTCCACTCTCCTGTGTGAATCATTTGGGCGTAACCAGTCCCTGCACCTTGGTTAGCACAGAATATATACAAATGCTGTTCTGCAGAAAAGCACAGCTTGTTCCTACTGATAGTGTTACCTGACATATGTCCCGATTACAGACTTGGCTCCATGGAGAAACAGCAATCTGTGCCAAAAGGAAAAATGGAATTAAGTCCTCTGAGCTTCCAGAGGAGGTTTTCTGTCTAATATGCCTCCTAAAATGGGGCCATAATTCACTTAAATTCTACAGACACTATCACCCTACTTCTAAGCAGAAGAGCAGTAACTTTTGACCAACAGACCCTCGCAGAGGTAACAAAGAAACTTATTTGATACTCACCCTAGAAACCACAGTTGATCTTAGCTGAAAGGGTAATGTTAAAATACAAAGTAACTAAATGTTTATAAAAAGTCTTGAATTTTGCAAGTACAAATAAATAACTATAATGCTACTCACTGAATTTATGAACATGTATTTTAACCTGTGCCTCAACTACTACCCAGTTAATTCAGTGCCATTTCCTAACTCTTTGATGGCATTTTCCAAATCTATGGGAATATATTAATTCAGAGAATGAGAAGGATGGACATCATCTCAGAAGAAAAAGAACACATTCAGTTAATAAGAATTCTTATGTTGCACCCTGGAAAATTAGTATGACTATACAATTTTTGTCACCTAAATTATCCTACATATAATTTCTTCACTCTAATAATGTAATATAGATGTTCATAGAACAGAGCTTAAGGGTTGGGCTTGAGTGCCATTGCTTCCTTGCTTTTATCAATTTGCAGATCTAAGGCAACACAGAATGATTCAGACCCAACCCCTTTAGCTTTAAACCCTACCTCTGCCCCTTGGGGGGCCTTGGGCAAGTTATTTCACTTCTCTGTGCCTTAAATTTCCTTATCTGTAAAATCTAGATGAAAATAGTCCTAGTTCACGTGAGGTTGTGGGAAACAAATAAATCAATATTTCTAAAGACCTTAGAACTGGCACCAACTATGCCTATATTAGTATGTATAAAATAAATATCATTGGAACATGTATTTAATCTCTGGAATATTGAGGTTTTTTTGTTAATAAATATAAATTAAAATAGTATTTACTTTATTAGATTGTTAAGAGAATTTAATGCAGATTTCATTACATAAATATTAGTTTTTATAATTATTAGCTATTAATAAATAGAAAGAAAATGAAATCTCCATATAGCAGTAATGAGAATATTTATTATAGACGCTTTCAATTTAGAAATGGGCTGAGAGACAGCACAGTTACTGTTAACACCTTGGAATTTAGGATCAGACAGACTGGATGTAAATTTTTGTTCTGCCACTTAGCAGCTTTGTAATACCTGTAATGACATCAGGTCACAATTTTATTCTCTGCCAGTCTCAGCTTCTTCTTTTGAAAAATGTGGATAATAATCCCTATGTCTAAGTGTTGTTGTGAGCATTAGCTGAGACCATGTCTGTAAAGTAGCTGGCACCTAGTATGCATTCAATAATTGGTGGGTGTTAGCAACTTTCGTGTTTATTGGGTTCCACGGTTTGAAACTCAAATCACGTTTTCCCCGAGAAACTATATTTCACATTGTGGCCAGTATCTTGGAAAAGTCTAGGTAAAAATATTTCACTGAAAGATTAACTAAAATAAAAGCAATATTCCAATGAGAACATAGCAATCTGAAGTACCCACTAAGGAAATCTGGACTATGGCTACCTTCACAGGAGGGAGCCCTCTTCTTACAGTCACATTCATGGTGGGATGTTTTTGTCCATGAAGTGGTAGGTGTTCCATGGACCAGTAATTAAGTAACTGTCCTCTCCTGTTGGTCTGCCCAAATGCAACACTCTTTCTCTCCCTTGGTAACCTCAGCTACAGAGGTTTGAGTAGATTATAGTCCACAGTTCATCACACATTGTTATCATCGGATCATGCAAATCCTTTTTCTTTGCTTATTTGCTTGTTTATTTTATCCCCATTTCTAGGCTAGCCCATTATATTTGCAGGGCTGGGGCAAGAGTATAAATGGAGGCCTCAGGCCCATGACTCTCTCTGCTTCCTGAACTTCAAGGGGCCTCAAGCAGATGCATGTGAATACCCCAGGGTACACATGTGTATTCCAGCTTCCTCCACTACCCCACTTCCTGGGCTTGGGGATGCCACCCTGACAAAGACTCTTCCCTTGACCAAACCTTAGGCTTCTTTAAGGCCTCTTCTCAACTAATTTGATCTTGGACCTCAGTGTCCGTCTTTGTTGGGCCTGTATCACCCAGTTTTAGCAAGAATCCTGTCAAGTCAGTTTAGGCAGACTCTCCTTACCACTGATGTTTTTGTCTTAGTATTTTCCATCCACTGACCCCAACTCTGTTTCTTAGCTATAAATCCCCACTTGTTTATGTTGCCTTGGAATGGAGCCCCATTCTTTTTTTTTTTTTTTTTTAATATTTATGGAGGTTGTCCTTAAGCCATATACTCCAATTAATTCATTGTTACTGATTCCTTATATTTACCAGAATTTTTATTTCCTACCAGTAATACAAGAATTGAGTGCACTTTTATTTCCCTTTGGTCCCCATCATCCATCACACCATAATATTGACATTGAGAAGCATGAATCAAAACTTATCCAATTTGCCATCTTTTCATGAGATGCAAAAAACCACTTCATATTAGTCACTCCCTTGGTGAGATAAAGTGGAAAACAAAGGAGAGTTTCTAAATGTGTTTGGTGTGGAGTTCCTACTGAGATTCCCCAGATATACATCTGCATCATATAAATTTCGGACAACTCTCCATATACTCAAAAAGAATGATCATTTTTTGTTAATTAAATTTGTTCACTAGAAATGTAAAACACTGCTATATAAATGCAGTTATGTGTAGCTTTAATGATTATTAAGTGTCCAAAAGAAAGGATTGTTGTTTGTTATATAATAACAAAGAAAGCAGGTAGTTCTAAGCTTTGCCAGTGGCTAGGAATGCTTGTTTTTCAGGAGCAGGACCTTGAAAAGCTGATTTCTGCTTTAGTTACATATATCATCCTGAGTTTAAATAAAAATGGAAACTCTCATATGTCAATATTTCCATTTTTAAAATATATGATGCATCTTAAGTAATACATCTTAATAGTTCTAAGTCAGTGAGAGAAATTAACTTTTGCTATTTGATTGATAAAATGTGTAAATGTAACCAATATGCCTAATTCAACTGCATTTTTGAGACAACATAAACAGTGTTGAAAATGGATAAAAACCGGTTTATAACTTTGGTTTACTCTCATTTAGCACTGGACTTTAAAGGTCTAGTAGAATGTTTCTCCAAGAAGATTCCATTTAAGAGTTATGTGCTCTTTAATGTAAATTGAACAGGGAAATGCTATGGCACAAATAGAATAATTTAAAATATTATTAACCAAAGAATATCTATTAGAGAAATCTATATTCTTTTTTTTTTAATTTAGTTATTTAGGGCTGTGTTGGTCTTCATTTCTGTGCGAGGGCTTTCTCTAGTTGTGGCAAGTGGGGGCCACTCTTCATCGCGGTGCGCGGGCCTCTCACTATCGCGGCCTCTCCTGTTGCGGAGCACAGGCTCCAGACGCGCAGGCTCAGTAGTTGTGACTCATGGGCCTAATTACTCCATGGCATGTGGGATCTTCCCAGACCAGGGCTCGAAGCCGTGTCCCCTGCATTAGCAGGCAGATTCTCAACCACTGCGCCACCAGGGAAGCCTGAGAAATCTATATTCTTGACTGTGCTATGAATTTAAATGTTTAAAGTTTTCTTCAAAGACCTCTTCAAAGTCCTTGTGTTTCAACAAACCATCCATTACAAATGATATGGACCTTCTTTCTACCAGTTTAAACCTTGTAGATTATGGCACTGAGACCACCTGAATCAAAGGAAAAAAAAAACAAAACACCAGTTTGTAATCGTTCTGTTTAAAACGGATGAACATTCAAAATGAAAATAGACCTTCATCAGTTTACCAATTTGATTTAAAAAGCAGAACATGGGGTAGGAATTTTAGAAAATGCTTCCATTTGGGGGAATTTTTTCTTACTAGTTCCTTAAGTAATGAATCATACAGTTTTGAGGAAAACTTGTCGTTTGACAACACAGGTTTAACTGGTTTTTAGTTGCCAGAGACTGCACTAGATATTTAGAGATTTTGTCTTCCAGAAATTTAGTTTCTGGTGGAAGATATAAGAAAAATTCATAGATTTTAAAGTTGTTTGGTACCTTAGAGACATCTCATTGAGGTACAGAGAAATGAATGATAACGCACATCAGGAGACACACTAATATAGGCTAAAATGACCACCCAACTTGCTTGTATTCACTGCATCCCCTACTACGTTACTTCTGTCATTTATACCAGTGACCATAAAATAATCCCAGCTTTCATTTCTCCTGAGCATCACACCCGTATATCAAACTGTCTACCAGACACTCCTCAAATCATCCCAAACTCACATCCCAAACTCCTCAAATCATCCCAAAGAAACTATGATCTTCCCACCCTAACCTCCTTTTTTCCCCACTATAATTCCTCTTTTTTTTTTTTTTTAACTGTCATCCATCCAGTTGCAAAACATAGAAATTAAGGGGTCATTTTTCACTTTATGTTTATTTCTCAAATGCAAATTTGATGAAAATCTCATTATATCATGTCTCTGCTTAAAAATACCAAAATGTCTCCCCCTGTCTGCAGGATTAAATCTCTATCTAGTCTGAATCATAAAGTTCCTAACAATCAGACCCTTGACTTCTTGGCCAGCTTTCTATGATTTCCACACCTGAGTAAGATATGGTTATTCTCACACTTAACTTTGCCTGTGGGCACTGAAACCTAAGACTACTTCCAAATGTCTATAAAGACTAACCGTAACAACACAAATTACCACAGGAGATTTTAAGTTTTTATTTGTTTTCCAATAGTAAAAATGACCTGTAGGAAAGGGCTGCAATTATAACACAATTCAATAATTGGAGATAATTACCTAATAGTAATTTGTTTCAATATATTAAAAGCTTAGAGGGATATGGCCCATTAAACAACCCCTTTCCTGACTCTAAATGATAACTTCCTATCTGGTAAGTTGGTTTCATTTTCTTCTTATCCAAGTTTATGTACTTTAAATTAATACTCTCTGAATATGCCCCCTTCTACTCATACAATGTGTATTTAAATGTACTAGCCCCTCATTAACAGGACCCAATAAAATTAAGAATTTGCAAAATGCAAAAATGTTGGGCTAAATTTTGACCTACCTCTACACATGAGCAAAACATCCACAGTAAATGAAAACTGTGAATTATATTTATATAAAATCTTTCCAATAGAAAATAATGATTCATGGGATCATTTAAAGACATTTTACAAGATATAAATATTTCTCTTCCCTCTTCAGCTTACCTAAAGAGCATAAGGTGGCTTATCAATTTGATATGTTAAGCCAGAAAGAAGAAACTCTCTATTTGAAATATCAATCTTGAACACTGTTCAATCCAAGAAAGGCCAACTCAGCTGTTTGGAGCCCTTTGCCATGTTAAGTACATAGTTCCATATCCTACATGCCTTAGGCATTTCCATAACAATAAGGCATTGCTTTGAAAAATAGGCATTATTCCAGGGTCCCTGAAAACAAACAAAGTCCTAGCTGTCACATTTTAAAAATAATCACGGTGTCTAAGGAAGTCCATAATGTAAGAGTCAGGGGAACTGGAAGGTTGCATCTGTTATGATGGCTGCATATCTAATATTTCTACATGTTATTCTTTCCTCGCTTTCCCTGTCTTTTTCTTTCTCTTTTCAGATTTTACTGCTAACTTGTTCTTTTATTGAGATTTAGAGCTTTCATCTGCTTTTTTATTATGAAATATTTTAAGCACACAGAATTATGTTGAGAGTAATATATTTAAATTATAATCCAACGCCCAACTTTGTGAAATATTAACACTTAAATATACTAGTTCCTACAAATATATGTAATATAATATTGTGTTTAGATTTTTTAAAAAAATTATTGAAACAGTCATAGCTCCCTGTGTCCTCGTTCTCTTATTTCTTAGAGAAAAACATATTCTGAATATGGTGCTTAACTTTTCCAGAAAGTTTTTTATATGTTTACTGCTTACATATGAATGAATGTATCCATAAGCAGTATTGTTTGCTTCTTTCAACTTGATATACCTAGTATAATTCCTTTTGCTTTCCTGTCCTCCTTGATTCTATTCCTTTAACATTGTTTCTGAGATTTTTCTATGTTGATGCATGTAGCTCTTTCTTTTTCCCATTTAAACTTCTGTATCCATTTAGTGACTATACTTCAATTTATCCGTTCTCCTTTTGTAGAACATATAGATTGTTCTCTTTTTTCTATTATAATTAATCTTACAATAAATGTTTAAAAAATGTCTATTACTGCACATGTGGAGAGGGTTCTCAAGGGTATATACTTAATTGCGAAAAGCTGGTTCTTGGAGTAATGTGCATTTTACGCTTCATTGGATATTGCCAAATCCCTGTCCAAGATGTGTTTGTACCAGTATATACACAAATGAAAAGTATATGAGCTTCTGAAACAAACAATAAAGTTATTCGCAGCTTCATCTTCCTAGGCAGGCGTTTCCTGGACTAGCAAATCATGTTAAAGAGGATAAGTTGTGTGGTTATAGATGCTTTTGATTCTCAAATGCTAAACTTTTGTTTCTTTTGTCTTGAGAATCACTAACGTGTCATTCTATATTCAAACAAATACAACTGGAATTTTTTCAATTATTAATCTTCTGTTGTATTTTATTTATAGTAACAGCTTGGACATGATCCACCTAAGAGTGCCCTATATACATTTTTTTCTTTTAAAAATGTTATGTATATACACTACTATAAATTCTTATGTTCGAAGCTTGTCAGAGCACTCAGAAAACTTGACATTTCTCTATACAACATCCCTACAATTTATTTCATTCCAAGGTTGGAGGGGATATCATAATATCTCTTTGTAAACATAAAATATCCTTTATGTGTGTACCAAATTAACAAGAAATATAATTTTCTCTAAAAGAAATTCAAGAAAGGTCTTTATAAAGCAAAAACAAAAACCTCAGCTTCTGCCTTTAAAAAATTATACTCATACAGTACTAAACATATAGATGAGTATTTTTAAATTTCACTTATAGAATGGTAATTGGAAATCTTAAAAGTAGTTACTTGGAGTAGTAAATTAATTCAGTCTACCAAAGTCTAAATTTAAATCACAGTAAAACTTAACTGTAATACTTGTATTAATTGGGGAGAGAAACTTATTCTTTTCTTTCATAAGGGAAATTACTGCATACTTACAGTGCAAACTATATCCACTAAAAATTGTCAGGAAATACTTTCCTTGGTATTTGATTTAGTGCGATTCTATGTATAAAATCCGGTTACCATGTTTAGGGTTTGAAAACAAAATTGCACACAAACCAACATTCTGTTTATAACCATAGAACACTACTGTTTGTATTTTATTATAATACAACCAAAATATACATTTAACAACTTTCCATTATTTTAGATTACAAGACTACATTTCTTTTAAAATAGCAAAACTACAAATTCAAAATAGATTGCTAACCACTTACAATTATTAAGAATTAAATTACACAATTAACTGACAGATTTTTGCCCTTCACCCCCAAATCACCTATATCAAACTTACCATAAATATTTTATAGGACAAAATATTTAAATGAGAGGTATAAGTCATGTGCATGTTCCTGTCTTTGCACTGTCGTCAATGTATACAATGTTGGAATTTTAGATATCGTTTTTTAATCTCACATGCAAATTAAATTATTTAAATATTGTGGTCATTTTACTGTGAGAAAAATTATTTCTTTCTATAAAAACATTTCAAATATCTTTTTACTAAATTATCCATTCCCAATAAGGTTAATGAGTTCCAACATGTTGTCCAAGACAAATTCTAAAGGGAAGCTATTTCAGTTTTGATTTCCACTTTCATTTATGATATATATGAAATATCATATTTAAATTTAAAATATCAATGTTTAATTAATGCTCTTGTTCAATTTAGTATTTCGTAGACATCTGGATGCTACCAAACTGTTCTTGAAAATTTAATTTTCAATGTAATGTGGAAAAACAGGCACCGACAACTGTAAACTTATTTTTTAGTTGAGTCTACACAATTCAGCAGAAACAAAAATTAATAGCATATAAAGAACCAAAACATAGACCAAAGGAAAAATTCAAGAGTAAGACCATTTTGCAGACAGCATGTTGTAAATAAGCGTTATTTAGTCAGCGGATGGATGAGATATGGTGTGAATTATAATTTTTTCACTACTGTTGTGGCTTTTGCAAATTTCTAAATTTCTCTGTGACAGTTTTCCATTTCTTAAATAATTTGGTTGGTTTTCAGAAATGTTTATTCAATAATGTGAATGTAAGTGTTTTGAGCTCTTTGTGGAAGAAACAGTTTATATATAAATTAATTATTTAGACTATCCATTTCTAAACAAACCCTTAAAATTCCCAATAAATTGAATGTAAATGAATGCAGACAGTCAGGATTCCATTTAGCAGCATAAATAGCTGGAATGAAATGCAGATGAGAATATGCAAGTCAGAGCCATACGTATTCAAAACAGGGGAAAAAATATAAAACCAAGAATAAAAATAGACATTTTAAGACCTCTCCATAAAGAGCTGATTTCTTAGCAAATGTGTTTGAAACTATTAACTATAATTTCATTTTTCATTATTTCAAAGAAAATTTGGTAAAAACTTTCAGTGGTGAGGAAGTATATATTGTATCTCATCTGTAGATTTAATATATTCACACTGTTCTTCTAAGCGTTTGAGGCAATTAAAAGATTAAAAAATTAAACATAGTAGCTTAGATGTCTTCTGTCTTTATAAATACACATAAATCCTTGACCATATGGTTTATTTATTATATGACTTTTTATTTTACGAACAATATTTCAAATATATTTTAATTATCATAAATTAATAGTTTTAGATCCAAAGCAGCCAGAATATTAGCTGTAAATTAAAATGTCCCCCCCCACAATTTTTTCTGAATAACTAAGATTAGAAAGAATTAATTAAAAAATGGCTTGGACATTCATATTTTGATGAAAACCAAATTTATTTTCACAAGTCAATCCTAACATTTGAGCTTCATGAAATTTTCCCAAAGCCATTCATAATTTGATCACTACTGTCTGACATACAAATGTTTGGAAATCTTTAAAAAACATGCTCCTACTTTGAGCTTACTATGAGTTTCTAGAACATTTTGAGCCAGCAAATCAAGTTACAAACACTTGTTAGCAGTCTGATCTTGCTACAACTATTCTTTTGAATTACTTTTTAACAGAGTGATTTGTTCTGGTTCACTTAAAAAAAAAAACTATCTTCCTTAAGTTTTCCTTACAGTAAAACATCTACAAATATTTATGAGTATTGTATCAAAAGGCGACTTAACCTCATAGATCAGTGTGGCTACTTTGAGTAGGTAAACAATGCAAACACAATGAATATAAGATAGAACGTTTTGAGTATAATGCCAGTCATAGACATGATACTGAACTCTGTAATAAGTTGCCCTATAATCACAGGGTTCTCACAGGCTTTTATTTTCAAGACACGTAGAATGCATGAGAAACGAGCTATGTCTGCTATTTAGTTTTCTGAAAAGCTGCCTTCCATGTGAGGAAGTGACTAATTTTTCATTTCACACTAAAAACGGCGTGAAAAGGCAAAACAGAAGAACGCTAAGGGTTTTGTGTTATACGAAGGAAAGGTGAGTCCTTCTTAAACAGGCAGGAAACATACCATACATATTCAGAGGAAAGGACAAATTGGAAACATTTGAAAGTGCTAACAAAATGTGAAAAAAATGTTTATGTTAATGTGAGTTTGTTTTCTTTACATGCAGTAGGCTTATTTATTATTAAATTACTAAAACAATGCTACTTGAATTACAGCATATAATCTCAGAAACGCAAAAAGATTGTGTGAAGAAAAGATGTCAAAGAGTTAATTTAACCCTTTCCGTTGTCAAAAATTTTGCATTTGTTCTGTTATTCAACAAATATATAGTATTCCCACTCCCCACCACTGTTGTCTACCTAATTCTATCTCTCTATATATGTATATATAGTTTTTTCCTATTCACTCAAATAAAATCTAATAATCCAATATTTGGGAGAGCATAAAGGCAGTAAATAGAAATAATTTATAGAGCATGATGCGTTTTTAGAAAAAAGAGAGGAAGTACATACTGAAATCCCATTGATTGTAAATAAATTTGTATTCATTTTTCCCATGATCCTTTAGAAAATTTACTTTTCCTCAGACTTTTGCTAGCAGTTTGTTATAATCTACAGGTTTTTTTTTTTTTTTTTAACAGATGGATTACAAATTGGCAGCTACTTATATTCCAGTGAGTAAAGCTACAGTACATTTCACGCACTGTATTTGTGATTGTTCTTCCTTTTTATGGGGATGTGAGTTTTCCCCAAAGCCAGAATTTATGGCTGTCTTTCTTTCTTTCTCTTAACAAATCCCAGCTGCGTGCTTTCCCATTAGGATGCAGTATACATCATGATGTCTCCCTTATTTTTATTAAAATGCTTTCCCATATCCTATTAAAATATTTATTAAGCATTCTGTCCCTGTAAAGCTCAGCATATATTCTAAAGACACATAACTGAGCATCACCTTCTCTCTGTGAACCTGTTATCCTGACAAGTCATAAGGAATCCTGGGAGGAACATTTATGCCCTTCAGTAAATCAATGCTCCAGGACACTAAATGTAACCCCTGGAGTCTGAAAGGAGTAATGCACCTCTCCAAATTCCTAAACCATGCACCAAGAGTGAATGGCTCACTGGAAAAGTTCCTGTTGATAATGTGAGCTGTATCTTATGTCTTCCCTCCCATCCTACCACCAGGTAGCCAGTTCTAGAGGGGAATGATGTATCTGTTCATAAGAACATATAGCACAATTGCATGGTAAACTCCATGCTTAAAGGCCGTGCAAGGGAAATAAAGCACCTTATTACAATGTCAAATTTGACGCTTTCTTAGCTCAGTTATTTATGTAACATAATGAATTCAAAAACTCAGTGTAAAACATTTACAAATGTAAAGCCCCTCTTTTGAGATAATTCTGATACTTTGCAGGTATAAGTTTAGTCCTTGGCAAATTGGTTCAGATGAATGGTTTGCCCTTACTAATGCCATATCCACCAGATACAGTCTTATTCATATTACTGTTCTTGTGCTTTAGCAAAACTCCATGGGAAGCTCTTATGAGTTCATATAAGGATGAATAAAACAGAAGACAGTATTTTTGCAGGTGAAGAATTCTTTTTCTTTAAATTAAATAGAAAACTATGAAGCCACGGCTCTAGGAAGCTCTTCTAGGTCTCTGTGATGTCTTCGATTTCGTTTCTTCTTCATTTCCTGCATGTGCTTCCACTTTGGGCCGCCCTTGTTTCGCTGTCTCCGCTTCTCCCTGTGCCACATCTGTTCGCAGTACTGGTCGAGGCTGAAGTTTGGGCTGCTAAGGATTTGGATATAGTCTTTGTATCTCAACCGTGACTCAGCCAACAGATCCTTGACCCGCCCCTCCTCGTGCTCTGCCCTCTGGGTATTTTCCATCTGTTCATTCTCAATGACATTCAAAGTCAGCTTCACTATGGTGTGGATAAAAGTGTGCTCCTGTGCTTTGCAGTAATACATCCCAGAGTCCTTCTTCTGCAGACTTCGAATCAGTAGCCCGTATTCTGTTTTGATGATCCTTTCATCGGGTTTCAACTGCAGAATTGGAAAAATGTAGGCAATAAATGAGAAACAGAGAGGGCTATGAGCAAATGCAAAGAGGCTACATAGTTTTACTTAGATGAACCAAAAAGATACAGTCCCTGTCTCTCTGTCATTAAGCATAGTATTGTCAGCCATAGTCGAAGATAGTGACTAAACTCTCTTTCAACTAAAGTAACAGCCCACAAAGATGTATGGTTGCATCTTATTACATCTAACTGAGCCTTTGGAATATAGTTAGTTTTTCTCCCAGTCTACAGATAGGAATAAAAAACTGAAAATTAATTAAGTAAACCTGGAAACTATCAACTGACCATCTTTACAAAGATTTCAGATACTAGTTGGTGTACTAAGAACACCAATTTGTTTCTGAATTTCAGAGCTAGAATGTGACTCTGACAGTCATTGTGTAGAAAAAGAGCTTTAGTGCACACTACTACCTGTAATGTGGAAGAGAGCAATTATTCCAAAAGGAATTTAATGTTTGCTAGATATTGCCAAATAAATGATCTGAGTAGCTTATGGAAACTGTAAGTGGTGACTTGTTAAAAGTCAAGTGGAAAGGCATGGAGGATACAGCCTTTGGGATGTTAGAGCTGTACTGAATAGGACCATACAGTCAAAAGCTTAGCAACACTGAAAGCTGAATTTCTCTTTTTACTATGTATTGAATTTTGATACTTTATGTCTATATGATACTTTAGACTATGTCATTTGTGGAAATATTTGCCATACCTCAGTATACTATAACATGGTAATGTGATTTCAAGTGTGAGAAAGCTCAATGAACAAAAAGAACCTCCACTGAAATGTGACGCTCTTTGCCCTTTGAAGCAATAGTACTGAAAGACAATTCAAACATTTAAGCTTGCCTGGCCTCCAATCTGGTGTGAATAGAGAACCTATCTTCAATAAACTACAGGCATGTTTACCGACACAAGAGCCCTGTTTAATGTGGAGTATTGTTGAGCTGCTCAGCATTAAGTAGAATAACAACAAAGAAGTCTGGAAGATTTCCCAGTTTACACATCTGCCCCTGTATTGTAGACTTAGAGTTGATGGAAATCAAGGAGGCATAAAGACGGCTAAATTAAATTTATTCACAGTGGGTGGACTATACTTTGCATCTTTATGTGAAAAATATGTAGGAAAAATCCCTCCAATTCTGGAAATATGAGAAAAGGCAAAGAAACATCTCTGGCTACCAGCCCAGTTAACTAACCAGTATATGGCCAACCACCTTCTATGCCAGAGAAGTGCAGCTGGCGGGGTATCACACAAGGCCAAAGGCAGGTCACAGCTCAGATCCCTGGTTAATGAGGCTGAATGGTCTCCAGCCCTGCCTTTGCTCTACAATGAATCCACACCATCAGGGGTTTGTTTGTTTCCCTTACTTTGCCCATTTGGTGAACTGGTGTGTAGTAGATTTTTTTTTTTCCTAATGGATTTATCTAAAGGCCCAGATATTTTTAAATGCTACTGTAATACAAACTAAGGTTGAAGTAACTTACATTCTCAGAAACTATAGGAATCTGCTGCCAAAAATAAAAGGGAATTTGAATTGGTAGGGCTCTAAAGGATCAGTCTTAAACAATAATATCAATCTCAAATTTAACACATACTATATATCTTCCTTTAAATAATTTTATTGTAGGAATTATTGTTTTTCATTTAAATATACCTTAGAACATGAAATTGAAACTCTGACTCCACAGCCGAGGTTCTGGTCCCTATCTGCTCTGCTTCCCATGACTACTCATTTATCTTCCCCAATTGGTGTCCTATTTATCAAGTTGGTGACACAGCATACAGTGTATTTGGGGTGTTAAAAGTAAAGCTCTTTGAAGGTTAAGTGTGAAGTATTATTAGCAACATCATAGACTACTGCCATATTGCTGGAGAGGTGATGTTCTGAAGCCATTACTTCTGTAATTCTTTAACGGAAAATGGCCTGTGGTTACTAGCATGATGACCAAAGTGCGTGACTTCAGTTCCGTTTCATCTCTGGATATTCTTTCCTAGCTGGTATTCTTGCTAATGTTTAAACTGCATTTAATGTGGCTTTTAGAGACTGTCACAGCTCTGAGTCACTATTTTTTATTGTTCTTTTTAAGCTTCTGACAGGAAGGAATTACTTTGTGATTTCACACATATTATGCAACACTTCGTCATTATTTTTGCTGTTCTCTCTTTGTGTCCCATTTATGTTATTTTACTCTGAAGTCTGGCCCCCTTCCCTCCTTTCCAGTCTACTTCTGTCCCTACAGGACTCAGGGTTTCATAAACACCTGACATTTCATTACCCCACCGTGGTCCTTCACCTTTCCTTTCTTTGATGGAATGCTTACTTTTTCTTTTGGTTTTTGACCTACAGATAAAAAGTTTGCTTTAATGAATTTCTTTCTGGATTTATTAGATCAGAAGGTCTATTAGATCATTTAAGTGATTTTTTTCTCTTCCTAAATTTCAAAAATATGCCTTTCATGAAATGGTATCTCTAATAAAACACATTTTGAATTGATGTATTTTCATAGGATTTTTGCAGTCTAGAGATAGAAATCTGTGACCCGGAAATTAAGTGGTTGATTAACATTTGCCTACTTTACATTCCCATTCTCTGTAGTGCTTTCATTCCATGCTGGAATAGGATGCATTATGCAGACTGCATCTCGACAGTGAAATGTCAGCACAGTCAATTTAGAAAATTCAGCTCCTCTACAAAGAGATAATGTAATCTCTGGCCAGTGATTTAAACTCATGGAATTTTCTTTACTCTAGAAGTGATAAGTAAAAACTGCTCAGCCTTACATATCAAAACCATGCTTGAACCGGGGTCAACTATCCATTTGCTTAATGTGAGCAAGGATAATATATTTGGCATGATTCAATGTAGATCTTCAGTGAAGGGCAATTCATTTAAAGTGAAAAGAGAAACATGGTAAGGGACAAAGGACAGTTAGGTACTAAGCAGCAGGTAAAGGTCAGTGACTTCCTTCTCTGGTAATAGCAGCCTAATGGTAATTCCTTTGCATGTAATTCACCTGTCAGGTCTTTCATATCTAAAGCACTGCACGTGTCTTGGAAGTGACTAGGGATTCAAGAATATCTCCCTTCTTCAACAAATATAGGAGAAGACTTATTTAAAAATAGTGCCGAGGCAACTGGCTCATTATTTAAAAGAAAAAAAAAATCGAATGAATACACAACTCACTCCTAGACTCACTTAATATCTTTAATTAAATGTAAATATAAAATGTAAACTAATTGTAAAAATAAAATCATAAAATGACTAGAAAAGATATATTTGCTGTTTCATTGGGGAAGGAAATTCTAAGCACAAGTGAGAAATATAGATATAAATCAATAGATTTGTCTATATAAAACATAAAACTTGTGTGTGTTAGGGACACACAAAATTTTTTAGAGATAGAAAACAATAAAAAGTTACATATAATATGCATAACATTAAAATGGTAATATCTATAATATAAAAGCGTTTGTTAAAATAATTTTTAAATGAATACATCAACATAAACCAAGCAAATGATACGTAAGGCAATTTACCGATATGGTGATTTTGATGAGAAATTAGCAATATGCAGTTGTTTATCCAAAGCTGTAAGATAATTAAAGTCTTTAACTCACTTATTTTACCTTTAAGAATTTGTCCTAAGAAAATAGACAAGTAGAGAAAGATTTAGCTATAGGAAAGTTGATTGCTTTTTTAAGAGGTTATGTGAACTTAATAAAACATGGAACATCTGTGGATGACTGTGTCATCAGGATGGCAGGGATGTGGGACAGGAAACATGGTATTAAAATTGAATGGCAGGGGAAAATGCTTATAGTGTAATGGTAAGTAGGAAAAAAAAGAGGTGGAATAGACATCAGAATAGTATTTGTGCTTATCTACACTTAGTGGTCTCATAGTTGTTTATTTTCAAAGCCATTTATATTGCTTTTATAATAAAAGCAACAAAAATAAAACGAAGACCTACAGATAGAAAAATACAAATGTTTGAAGTTGTTTTTTTAAATGTTTTAAAAACCCACAGAGAAATTACTATCACAAATGGTATAAGGTACTGCCTCTTTTACTTATTCAGATCTCAGAAGTTCAACAGAAGCTTGGGGACTGCCGATTAACTTGCTAGTTACAGCACAAACATCATCAATTTCAAGAACAGCTTTATAAGAAAGTCAGTGAATAACTGACTCATGACCTCCCCAACAGCACCCAACTGTGAAACAACTCAGTAAGGAAATGTTCTCCTCCTGGCAGAGAATAACCTGGTGACAGCCTCTGTGCCACAGGAGATCCTGGGCCTTCCCTCGGGCTTTTTTTTTTTTTTCTTTTTTTGAGTGGAGGAAAGATTTCAAACTGTGACCTTCTTGGTAAAGAGCAGAAGGTATCCTGCTGGGAAAAATGCTTCAAATCTAGTCTGGATTTTGCCCCTTTCCTCAGTTCAGGAAGCAGTACTGCATATCCTGGACAATGTATAACTATTTACAAAGGTAGATGAAAATACCAGTTGAAACATTACAGCTAAAATATTTTAAAGTATAAATCAATAAATACACTATTTCTGCTCCATTGAAATTTATGGAGCATGCTACCACCATGACTGTCTGATATACTTAAAACGTACATTAAAGTAGTGCATAGCATTTTCAGGAAACATGAAAGATGTGAGTGCAAACATGCATAGGCAAACGTACATATCTATAAGTGGGAGAGTACCCCAAGCAGAGTTCCACATGTTTTTAAAAGTCAGATTAAATTTGTCATGGAAAAAAAATCATTAAAAAATTATATTTAAATGAAAAGAAATTATCAAACTTTATTAACTATAAAATTAAAAATAGTCATTTGGGGGCTTCCCTGGTGGTACAGTGGTTGAGAGTCCGCCTGCCGATGCAGGGAACACGGGTTCGTGCCCCGGTCCGGGAAGATCCCACATGCCTCAGAGCAGCTGGGCCCGTGAGCCATGGCTGCTGAGCCTGCACATCCGGAGCCTGTGCTCCGCAACGGGAGAGGCCACAACAGTGAGAGGCCCGCGTATCACAGAAAAAAAAAAAAAGTCATTTGGGATATTCAAAAGTAAAATACTGCAATATATCTAAAAGAAAATCTGCATGTTACAAAAATTCAGATAATGTCCTTGCAATATTTCATGGATAAACAATAAATGCTTTATGTCTTGAAATTCAATCACCTCTATGTCAGGTAAAACTTCAATATGTATTGGTAAACAGTGAGACTCTTAAAATAAATATTTAGTATAAGTATGGATTTGTCATATTCTTAGAACTTATGGATGTCAGAAACAGTGAAGAATCAAGTTTTACCAGAGAAATCTGATATAAAGAAGGAAGTTATCCCCTTAGTGTTATGTGAAGGGTCAGTATTTTGATAGAGAAATTATTCTCAGATGAAGAGAATGATAATTTCTTAATGTAACAGTGGAACATATCTTTACATTAATAATCACTTATCATAAAATTTGGTTCTTTGACTCCAAGGTTTCTCAACCTTAGCACAACTGACATTTGGGTGAGATGGATGGTTATTTATTGTGAGGTATTGTGCATTGCAGGATGGTTAGCATCATCCTTTACCTCGACCCACTAGATGCCAGTAGCATCCTCCATCCACCCAGTCGTGACAACCAAAAATGTCTCCAGGTATTGCTAAATGTGAATACCTTGGGAGCAAAACTACCTGAGGTTGAGAACCACTATTACACAGTAATGTTTGACCGATTGCATATACTATTTAAATGTTTATAGACTTCACAAGGAGGCTGATATTTTAGAGAATATCTGGTCCACCTGCTTATATGGCAGAGAAACTGAGTGCTAGAGAAGTCACCACCTGCTTACGAACCCTCAGCAGTCAGGGTGAACGCATCATCAGTGCTCTTTCGTATTTCACACGTCCTCCCAGTAGAGAGTGTCTGCAATTTTATATGCATACTTTATACTTGTGAGTAATCCTCTGCTTTGAAATTCACATTCTCGTATGTGTTTTCTCATTTAATTTTGACAGTAACTTTTGCATTGATTTTATTTACCTTAGAAAATTCCAGCCCACAGTCCTCAGTAATATTACCAAAGATCAATGCATCTAATTCTGAGTTCACTCCATTACCATTACAGTGTCCTTAGTTTAATATTGGGGCTTTTAGAACTCTAGATTGAGTATCACTGGTTTCTCATAGGCATTAGAATAGAAATATAAAAATTCTGTCATTTAACTTTGTTACATGACATTTGAATAATAATAATAATACAGGATTTCTTAGACTACCCAAACTCATCTCATTAAATTCAGTAACATATATAACCTACATATCTCACAAAATCTTTGTGATATGTTTTAATCACATGTATGTGTTAGAAAAAAACTGAAACAGAAAAAAGTCAAAAGATGAGTAGAGCATCCATATTACTTTTCCCTCTGTGGATTTAATTGTAATACACTAGAGTGGAAAGGTACAGATGTCCAGATACTTATCCAACTTGCTCCTATGATATGATAAGATAGATATTTCCATTTCTGTACAAACTTGACATGTTTTATGATCTAAACTGAACACAATGAGAGTTAGAATTTAATCATTGTGCTATTGTGGGGGGAAAGTCTTGTTCTTGATCAGGGAATTATTCTAAAATATAGACCATCAATGAAAAGTAAAAAGTAGAAGAAGAATCCTGTAATTTTTTTAATTCAATTTGCTTTTAAATGTATTTGTTAACACATTTGCAGTAATTGGCCTATTCATATCTCAAAGGCATTGTTACCTTGGGTGCTAGAGAGTATAAAATTTTATTTTCCTTGTTATCAAGTAGTGATAAGAGCTCCACTTGGCACTAAAAGTTGAAAATCTCCTCTCACAACCTAAACTTGATTTAAGTTTTACACTGTTTCCCTCAAGGTGAGCATTCTTTGATGACTATAACTTACCTCCTCTCGATATTCATCTCCTGACCGCTGGATATACCACTTGATAGATGCTTGTTGGGATTTAGGTATACATTCCAGAAAGGTTGAATTAAATTCAATGCCAAAAATCACCTTTTCATCAGCAGCTTCATGACTAATGCCTGGAAAGCAAACATGGAATAGGAGATTAACCTTGACACGATTTTAAAAGCAATGGGAAAATAGACTGATTTAGAACAGATGCCATGGAGGAAAGATTCATACACATTATTAAAGAGAAAGGAAATTCATGTTATAATGTTGTAACCTGAGAGTAAAATACTATCTAATAGATTGATTTTTAAAACTCTATCCCTGCACTGCAATTTTTACTCCTTCATCAATATATTAACTTTTTGCAATTTCTTTTTTTAAATAAGAATTCACAAGATCTAATTTTAAACACTGAGCCTCTCTGAGCTGAACTGAATAAACTTCAACATCTTTTAATGCTTTAATGCCTTTTAATTTATATAAAATATAACTAATTCTGCAGCTATTTCTGAATAGCAATTTATCTTACCTCTAAAGAGAAATTCTATTATGATTTGGTCCACAGAGCTGACCATATAACATATAACCATATGTTATGACCATATGACATTTTGATCTCAGAAAAGTAAGTGCAGTGCTCTATACTTAATGAAACTCTATGATGATGCTAATAAGTTAGATGCTCTAATACTCAGAATGAGGACCTTATCTGTATTATCTACTAAAAAATGTTCTCTTTTATTCAAAGAGGGATATTATAGCCCAACCTGCATTTGCTATAAGATAGTTAATGGTAGGCTAAAGGATCAGTGTCTCAGACACCTTATTCTCATAAATCAACAGCACCATCTGAAATACATTCCTTCCAGAGTAGCCAAAGGCTGTGTCCCATGTGTGATCTAAGATCTGTAGCTCAGATTTGATCAAATAAAGAATGGCGGCTTCTCAACCTGGCCCAAACATGCACTTTTTCATCGTATATTCAGATGTCTCAATTCTGCAGATGGGCCTACTTAGCATTTCAGGCATAAACCAGAGTAAGGCTTAAGGGGCCTAAGTGAATCCTAAACCTAAGCATGCAGAATTATCAGCAAATGGCATGAATGCACATGCATCCAATAGTTAGGCTTCTTTTCAAGAAACTTCTTTGGAACTTATTTGTGTCTTACCAGCAGTGATTAAGTCAAACATGCTGACCCCATTATGAATTAACCTTACCTAACCTTCAAAATGTGTGGATTCCACTTGAAATCTGTAATCTATCCACTCTCTTCTGGCAATTTAACAGATTATAGCCACGATTTTCACAGCTAATAACTTCCGAATGCACAGGAAGATCACCAGTGCCGATCACAGAAGAGAAAGACATGCATCACTTCATAGTAACAGATACCATTTTCCTGAGCAAAGGGAGTTCATGAACAAAGCAGGGAGGATGCAGGCTGATTGTTTAGGTGACGGGGCAAGGGCTTGGGAGAAACTCAATTAGATGGATTCAACCAAAGAATTGGTCAATTCAGTGAAAGATAAATTAGTGAAATCAACTGGAAAAGTGAAATAGTGAGCTGATTATAAGAAACCCATTTTCAAATCAGTAGAAAGAGTGACCCTTTGAAACAAAGTCATCCCTACATCAGTTTGACTGGAAATTAATTTATTGTTTCATCCAATAATGTTTGTTTTATTTCTGAGTTTAAAATTTTCTATTTTTAAATTTAAACCTGTATGTATGTATGTATATATATACACATACACACATATATAAATACATACTATATATAATGTTCTGTTACTATCCATTTTTAAAAGTGCAAAAGTTGTATACAATAATGTTTTTAAATAGCAGAATATCTTCTCATTGAGTATAAAATAATTTTAAAGATAATATTTTAATCTTCCAGATTGCAGGCAAAAATTTTTTTTCATAGAGAAATATCTGGAATACTTCTTTAGAATACACATATGACATGTTACTGAAGTCACTGCAGCAAGATTATATGTGTTTAACATTGTTAAACACAGTTCGTCTACATGAATTACTGATTTTATATCATTAATAATCATGCAGTATCACAGTATATAACAATTAATGAACAAAGGAAGGAAGGAAGAAACAAAACAGCTATTTGCCAGTTATTCAAGACTTGACCAAGTCAATGCAACACATATTTATGGTGGGTTATAAGCAAGTCATCTCCTTTCTTCTTTACCAGAAACAAGTGTTCAAATGTGACCCTTTCTCTCCCCTAAGATCGAAAAGGCTTAGTTTGTAAATACCCTCATAATCTCTACTTTAATTCTCACAATTGATTCTCTGTCTCTGGCTTCTCCTATTCCAGTCAGTCACCAAACAGGTATAAATTACTTTTATTTTTAAAAACAACTTTTCTTAGTAATATGAAATAGCTCCTTAGCACCTATAGAGTAAACTCTAGACAATAACAGAGGGATCATCACAAACTTAACAAAACCTATGTGAACTCTTTCTGATTTTAATAATTGTTACTTCATCTACTTAGTAAAATTTGATTGTTTCTTTAAGGCACAGCTCAAGTGCTCTCCATCTGGGTATCCTTCCTTTTACCTATGCATTATGCAAAGATTCTTTCATGCCTACCATACTGGCATTGCTTTCAGTGCAGGAAATATACTGATGACTATGACAGGCAAATTCACCACCTTTATATTCCAGTGACAGGGACAAAATAATCAAGTGAATGAATAAATAAAGAATATAGTATCTGGCTGTGTTACGCATTACAAGTAAAAATAAAGCAGATTAGGGAATAATTAGGGCTAGAAGGAAAGAAAGGTATTTCAGGTAGGTTAGTCAGGAAGGGTGTCTCTGAGAAATTAACATTTCAATCACGGGATTAAATGATGTGAAGATGGAGCCACGTGGACACCTGAAGTGAAGAGTTCTTCAGGTACAGAGGAAACAAATGCAAACAGGGCTGAGGCAGGAACCAGACTGGTGCTTTTGAAAAAGAGAAAGCCTGTGAGCAAGCTATGCCACAGTGATGCAAGGATCAGACAAGGTGTTAGGAACCAGATCAGGTAGAATCTTGCAGGTCATGGTAAAGGCTGTGGAGTTTTTACTAATTGCTCTAAGATGCTCGTGAAAGATTCTGAGTAAGGGAGTGACAAGATCTGATTAAAGTGTGGGTTTTTTTGGCTGCGTTGGGTCTTCATTGCTGAGCGTGGGCTTTCTCTAGTTGTGGCGAGCAGGGGCTACTCTTAGCCACGGTGCGAGGACTTCTCATTGCGGTGGCTTCTCTTATTGCAGAGCACGGGCTCTAGGCACGCGGGCTTCAGTAGTTGTGGCTCGTGGGCTCAAGAGCGCAGGCTCAGTAGTTGTGGTGCACGGGCTCCGATGCCCCGTGGCATGTGGGATCTTCCTGGACCAGGGATCAAACCCGTGTCCCCTGCATTGGCAGGCAGATTCTTAAGCACTGTGCCACCAGGGAAGCCCCATGACTGAAGTTTATAAAGAGGTAACTCTGGCTACTGAGTGGGATCTAGACTGAAGGGAGGCAAGCATGGAAGCAGGAAGACTAGTTTAGCAGCTACTGAAGAGTTCTGGTGCGTCTGGTTAGGATGGCATCTGTAGAGGTGATGAGAAGTAGCAGTTGTGACCACTGAGCCAAAGGTCTGTACTGAGAGGCTGGTGATAAGATGTAAAAGAAAGAGAAGAATAAAAAGATGACTCCTAGCTGCTTTTTGACAAAGCAGCTGGGTGAGTGGTGGTGCTATTTATTAATATGGGGAAGTCTGCAGAACAAATAAGTTTTAGAGAAAATGACAAGAATTCTTTCCCAGGTATAATTTGAGATTCTTATGAGGCATATGAGAGGGGTTCTTGAGCAGGCACAGAGCATACAAAGTCTTGCACACAGGCAAGAGTTCAGAACTGGACAATGAATCTGGGAGTCAAATTGCCTCTGATAGAGAATACTATGAAAAATTATATGCCAACAAACTGGACAACCCAGAAGAAATGGGCATGTTTCTAGAAACATACAGCCTACCAAAACTGAATCAAAAGGAAACAGGCAATTTGAACAGACCGATCACTAGAAGTGAAATAGAATCTGAAATAATATAACTCCCTGCAAACAGAAGTCCAGGACCAGAAGGCTTCACTGGGGAATTCTACCAAACAATAAGAGAAGAAACTATACCAATCCTTCTCAAACTCTTCCAAAAGATTGAGGAAGAGGGAACACTCCCAAAGTCATTCTATGAAGCCACCATTACCCTGAACACCAAAACGAGACAAAGACACTACCAAAAAAGAAAATTACAGGCCAGTATCTTTGATGAATACAGATGCAAAAATCCCCAACAAAATATTAGCAAAGCAAATCCAACAACACGTAAAAAAGATCACACACCATGACCAAATTGGATTCATCCCAGGGTCACAAGGATGGTTCAACATATGCAAATCAATGTGATACACCAAATCAACAAGAGAAAGACAAAAACCACATGATCAAAAAAACCACATCTCAACAGATGCAGAAAAAGCATTTGATAAAATTCAACATCCATTCATGATAAAAACTCTTTATCAAGGTGAGTTTAGAGGGAACATACCTCAACATAACAAAAGCTATTTATGACAAACCAACAGCCAACATAACACTCAACAGTGAAAAGCTGAAAGACTTCCTGCTGAAATCCAGACCAGACAAGGATGCCCACTCTCACCACTCCTGTTCAACATAGCACTGGAAGTCCTAGCCACAGCAAGCAGACAAGAAAAAGAAAAAAAAAGATATCCAAGTTGGAAGAGAAGAGGTAAAATTGTCATTGTATGCAGATGACATGATACTATATATAGAAAACCCTAAAGACTTCATACAAAAACTACTAGACTTGATAAACAAACTCAGCCAGGTAACAGTATACAAGATCAACATACAGAAATTGGTTGCATCAGAAAAAGAAAGTAAAAAAAAAAAGAAAAGAAAAAGAATCCCTTTTAAAATCTCATCCAAAAAAAAAAAAAAACTTAGGAATAAACCTGACCGAGGAGGTGAAAGACATATACACTGAGAACTATAAAACACTGATAAAGGAAACGGAAGACAATTTAAAGAAATGGAAAAACATTCCATGCTCTTGGATTGGAAGAATTAATATTGTTAAAATGGCCATATTACACAAAGCAATCTACAGATTTAATGAGATCCCTTTTAAATTACCCCTGACATTTTTCACAGAAATAGAACCAATAATCCTAAAATTTATATGGAACCTTAAAAGACCCAGAATTGCCAAAGCAATCCTGAGGAAAAAGAACAAAGCAGGAGGCATAATCCTCCCAGCCTTCAGACAATACTGCAAAGCTACAGTAATCAAAACAGCATGATATTGTCATAAACGCAGACATATGGATCAATGGAACAGAATAAAGAGCTTAGAAATAAACCCACACACGTATGGTCAATTAATCTTTGACAAAGGAGGCAAGAATATACACTGGAGAAAAGACAGTCTCTTCAGCAAGTGTTGTTGGGAATGTTGGACAGCCACCTGTAAATCAAGTGAAGTTAGAACACACCCTCACACCATACACAAAAATAAGCTCAAAATGGCTTAAAGACTTAAGTATAAGACATGAAACCATAACACTCCTACAAGAGAATGTAGGCAAAATATTTATCTGATATAAATTGTACCAATATTTTCTTAGGTCAGTCTACCAAGCCAATAGAAATAAAAGCAAAAATAAACAAGTGGGACCTAATCAAACTTACAAGCTTTTACACAGCAAAGAAAACCAAAAACAAAACAAAAAGACAACCGATGGACTGGGAGAAGATATTTGCAAATTATGCGACCAACAAGGGCTTAATTTCCAAAATATACAAACAGCCCATACAACTCAATAACAAAAACAAACAAACCAAAAAAACAACCCAATCAAAAAATGTGCAGAAGATCTAAATAGACATTTCTCCAAAGACGTACAGATGGCCAATAAACACATGAAAAGATGCTCAACATTGCTAATTGTAGAGAAATTCAAATTGAAACTACAATGAGGTACCGCCTAACAGCAGTCATGATGGCCATCATTAAAAAGTCTACAAATAACAAATGTGGGAGAGGCTGTAGAAAAAGGGCACCCTCCTGCACTGTTGGTGGGAATGTAAATTGGTACAGCCTCTATGGAGAACAGAATGGAGGTTCCTCAAAAAACTAAAAATAGAGTTGGCATATGATCCTACAGTCCCACTCCTGGGCATATATCTGGATGAAACTATAATTTGAAAAGATACACACACCCCAAAGTTCACAGCAGGACTATTTACAATAGCCAAGACACAGAAGCAACCTAAATGTCCATCAACAGATGAATGGATAAAGAAGATGTGGTGTATATATATAATGGAATAGTACTCAGCCATAAAAAGGAATGAAATAATGCCATTGGCAGCTACATGGATGGACCTAGAGATTATCATCCTAAGCAAAGTAAGTCAGAAAGAGAAAGACAAATACCATATGATATCACTTATATGTAGAATTTAAAATACGACAGAAATGAACTTATCTATGAAACAGAAACAGACACACACAGAGAACAGACTTGGGGTTGCTGAGGGGGAGGGGAACAGCAAAGGGATGGATTGAGAGTTTGGGATTAGCAGATGCAAATGATGATGATGATATATAGAATGGATAAATAGCAAGGTCCTATTGTATAGCACAGGGAACTATATTCAATATCCTGTAATAAACCATAATGGAAAAGAATATGAAAAAGAATAAATATGTATGTATAACTGAATCACTTTGCTGTACACCAGAAAGTAACACAACATTGTAAATCAACATTGTACTTAAATTAAAAAAAAGAAACTAAAAAAAAAAATTGCCTCTGATAGTATTGAAATGGATGGCGTTCAGGAGTGAATATACAGAGATTGGATGTTTAGATAGTAGGATGAAAAGGAAAGTTAAGAACACTCAGAAGGAGAAACCTGTAAGGTAAGAGAAAAACCAGAAGTTTTCCCTGTGGTGCCATGAAGCAGAGGGGTGCTGGGGAGACCATCTTTGAAAACAAAAAGCACTTATTTGTAGTGCTTGCCGATTTTCCTGGTGTAAGCACTCCTGCCACGGCTGATTCAAGCTACCAATGGTTTAAAACTCAGCTCACAAAATTCCTACGTAATACACAGTCAGCTCTCATGGGGCCGTAAGAGCTGGCTCCAGCACATCACTGCATGGAGCCAAGTGAAGAAAGTGTTCCACGGAGGAGGGAGCTAGAGAGTAAGTAAAAATGGGAACGGAAAAGTGGCCACTGGATTTGGCAAGGAGGAAACTGCTGGTGATCTTGACAAAAAATATATTGGGTTAGAGTGGTGATGATGAAAAGGAGATGTGCAATGGGCTATAACAAGCATGGGCTGTGATGAAGTGGACACGATAATTGTGAGTGCCTTAGTAAGCAATGGTGTTTTATAAGTCCTTATAACATTTATCATTATATGACATGGCATATATTTTACTTGTTTTTATGTTTGTTGCCTGCTCCCTCCCCTAACACACATTTAAATGTAAGATTCATGAATGCACAGATTGTTTTCTTTTATGTTCATTAGTATATCCTCAATACCTAAAATAGTCCCTCCTGATCTCATGTGCACATGTGAAAAACTCTGTGCATAGCATACAGTAATGATGGCTAAATAAAACACCGTACATAACAGTGAGTCACCTACACATTTGAACAAGAAGACAAACATACTGTTTTGGACTAGAGCTTATTTTTCAGAAGAATGATATTATAAACCAGAAATAATTCTTTTGTTTTTAAAAAAGAAAACTCTGCCAGACCAGCAGTTATAGACTATGAAATCTGGGTTGTTTATTCAATGGTAGGTGGTTACTAACAATATGATGATGGAAAGGCAGTTCATTTCTTCTTCCAGTTGTGTGTGTGTGTGTGTGTGTGTGCGTGTGCATATATTTTCTATCTGAAGGCAGAGCTTGGGAGTGGAAAGTAACTAAAGCTCTGGAATGTATACTTCTACAGATGTTTTTCTCTGTTATCAGAGTCACTCAACAGACTTCCTCTCAATTCTCCACTCTGCCCTTCTCACACTCAGACTTTCAAGATCTTCCATTCTATGACATTTTCTCTGAACAATACAGCCTCTTGTGAGCACTTTTTTTGCTAAACTCCCACATCACTAATTGTGCCTTATGACATTTCCCCAAAGAATTGTAGGTTCTCTAAGGATCTTTTTCTCTCAAAGTAGATCCGGGACAATTACATGCACGTGGAAGTCACTTAATAAATATTTACTGATTGAATGGGTACACAAATTAATAAGTGAATACAAATAATGCACAGGCTACCAAAAATTTCTTTCTAGTAAGTCCAACACTTTTATCAAACTTTTCTAGGAGGGTCTCTTTGAGTTTACTCTAAATGTCCATATGTTTTGGACTATATTCTGCTTTATCTCTAATAGCAGTTTCAAACTTTACAAGGATGGATAAGGCATTAAAAAAGAAAAAAAAAAAGGTATAGGAATTTTAAAAGCCATATGAAGCAAATAACAATATAACAAAGAATTACCACTTAGGCACGTGAACAGGGGGTTGATTTATAAAACCTATTGCTTTTCCAGAACACAAGCATTACACAAAATGAGTAGGTGTTTTAACTCGTATAATAAAAAAGACACACAAAGACCAGGCTTAAAATTTTCAGTGGGAGGAAAGCATATTAAACCTATACTTACTGTCTTCTATGTCCCAGCACTGGGTGATTGGGTCCCCATACTTCACATCTTGGCGTCTAGCTCGCCTATGCAAAAGGAATTAAACAGAACTTCAAGCATGATATCTGAGATATACAAAGTCTACATCTAACACTCATAACAGTAGCAGAAGCAGAATTATGCTTTACTGCTCAACTTAAATGCAGGTCAATATTCCAATCACTCTAACATTAATTCAAATAATACTAGTGGTAGAATCCTAACATAAATCCTGTTTTGGTAATAAGATGATCTGAATTTCACTTAACTACCACAATTTTCTTGTTCTCTGACTTTTGACAAATTATTCAACACAACAGGTTGAATATAAATACAATCCAGTTATTATATACTTCCTATGGGGGTAACTATTTGTATCTTCTTTTTTTCAGTCAGCCAACGGAAAAGTAATAAGATATAAAAGAGCTTTAGTTAGTGGGTAAGAAAGTACACACAAATACAAATTGCCTTATCATATGAATATTCATTATTATACTGACGTGATTAAACAAGATAAATATCATTTGAAACAGAAGTACAAGTTTGATATGGCATAATGGCTAGATGTTATTTCTACCTACTGACACATAGTTCACATTGTTTCTCTGAGAGTAGTGATAATGATAATAATAAAATAATGGGCTTGTACATTATTGTCCCATATTTTCCTTAACAGAAAATAGTAACTACTGCATAAAAAAAGTAAAAATCTGCCACATCTAAGTTAAATAAGTCTTACACTCGGAGTACAGTTTCATTTGCTTTGGTTATTTTATGTTGCCACATCAGAGATCCTAGATGTCACAGTAAACATTCTGTGATATGTAGGGTGTTCCTTAAGGGGAATGCTGACCAGATGACAGCCCTGTGGAAGATTCATTTATCATACACATTTTCTGGCTCACATGGACATTGTTAGGTAAGGGAGAACATCACAGTGGCTTGTCTGCAAGATCAGAGATACAGTCTTGAGAAATACAAGAAGAAAAAATTATGATGGTATAAGCTACATAAGGTCAGGAATGTTCTTAAATCTTGGCTTCTTAAGGAACAGGATCAATTTATCAAACTGAAGGTTCATTACCAACTAATGAGCATTCTTGTTTTTTAGGTTCTTGAGAAGAAAAGCACTCCCCAAAGACTAACTAGGACGAGTATATTCTTTGTCAAAAACTATAATAAAAATGTTGTGACTTTTTACTTTAAACTTGAAATAATGGTATCTCCCCACTTACATTTAATTCAGAGATTTCAGGGAATATAAAAAGGTCTTGGAATAGTATCTGTGTTTTGTACTATACACTCAATCTGTGATCACTAGAATTTGCAATTTGACAAATCAGTAAACTTTCAAAAAACTAAAAGTGCATATGTAGTAGCGGGACTAACATATGCTCACATGTTACCTTATTTTGTTAAGACCTAAAGGTGAAAAAAAATACCATATACAATTTGCTGACATTTTATGTAGAATAAAATATACTTTGGGCAATACTTTAGAAAATAGTGTTACTATAAACCACACTTTAAAATAATGATATTTTAATAAACTCAGCCACCATCAGTCATATTAATGAGCATTCAGGGTGTTTCCAATAATTTTGCTATTGAAAACTGTGCTGAAATGAACATCAAACATATAATTTGTGGTACTTTTTTGCCCATGTGTGTAAAATAAATTCCTAGATGGGTACTGTTGGCCCAGAATAGCATTATTTTTAAGAGCACATAAAGCAATAAACTACAAACAGCAGGATGTAGTTGGATATTTAAGCATATCTGGGTGGCAGAAATTGGTGGCAGAAATTGGAGTAAAAGCAAAATTATACAGAATCACTGGGATGTGCTGTGGGCTGTATATAATCTACACTGTTAAAAAATATATTTATACATTATTTGTAAAACAGTAGCTACGAGTATATACATATTTATAAATAAGGGAAGAATATACAAAGTGTAGAGTAGTAAAGAAAGCAAACTTTTCATGCTTTTTGACAAAGATGAAGAAAAAGGATATAAACAATTTTTCAGAATTTTTTAAAGCTCTGAAACCGAGGGTTATCATCAGTTAAATCCATGAAACCTGTAAACTGCCTTCATTAATCAAGCTTGCTTTAATTGTTGCTATAAAAACATGCGTGTCCTCCAAGCCTCAGGTAACCTAAACAGGATGTTTGCCCAAGTTGTTTAGGAACTTGGAGTCAACTGTGTTCAGTTTGAGTTCTAGCCGGCTAAGACTGGTTAGGACCACTGACCGTCCCTCTGGGCATGTGGGAGTGTCCAGTGACCTTCTGACATCAGAGGCCAAAAACTCCACGCTCAGAGCAGGCATCCCAGGAAGAAACTTGTAGCTTAGTTTCATCTGCGCAGAACGATGATTACGTCACCTTTTTCTTATCTCCAATTAACCTTCCCCAGGCTCCCCACGCCTCAACTTTCTCGCATAAGTATCCTCAGTCCCTCGCCTTTGGGGAGGCAAATTTGAGACTTGTTTTTCCCATCTCCCCGCTTGACTGCTTTGTGAATAAACCCGTTCCCTGCTGCACATCTTGGCATCTCCACATTTGGCTTGCTGTGCATCAAACAAAACTGGTTTGGTTAGACTTCCACATTTCCGGATTTCAGAACATTGTTTTATCCTCCTTCAAAATTTAGCTGTATGAAAAACTCTAAAACATTTAGATGGTAATATTCCTACCGCAGACCATGTTCTCTATATGTTTTCTCTTTAAACTACAAGAGAAGGTATTCGTGTGAGATATTCATTGTGTGAAAAGCAAGGCTTCATCTTAATTTGATGTGCCTCTCACCTTTTTGAAGTGGGTGCATAGCGAGAGCATGCATTTCCATCCCAGGCACAGTAGGGGTCTCTGGCAAGACAACAGTCTGCACAAGCTTTCCCATAAGTGTCACATCTGTGCAAGGAGAGCTGAGCCAGTCCATCTCGGGAACCAATGTACAACTGTTGCTGCAAATCAGGCAAAACAAATGCATTAGAAGCATCTTTCAGACGAGTCTTAAGAACTTCCCTTTCTTGAATACCACATCACAGACCTAAATCTCTCTCCTCGGATGCCCTGCCCGTTATAAACACTTGCACAGCAACATAAGGAAGAGTAACATAAGTCAGTCTTCTATCCCTGGTTGGATGGTGGTTTGAAGATGATGAAATAGAATTGGACAGCATTCTAGAGAGCTAGAGTAACCTTGGCAGTAATTTAAGAAGGTCAAAAACCAGCTGCGAGACTGAGGAATTAAGATGTCAGATTCTTTCTTAGTAGTTGAAAATACACTCTGGTAGATTATATCAAGCACAGATGCTACAGGCAACACTGATGGGTCTTCTCCTGCCATGGCTTCTTATATAAGAGTTGACTGAAAAGAGGTTTATGAAAAACTTTCCCGTGATTTTAACTAACCGTTTCATTTGTTAATGAAGTACGGATCCCTGAACGAAGTTGAGTGATAAGTGAGAGAGAAAGTATTTGCTATCACTGTGAATAAAGTATTAAGGAGGTTTGTGGGATGCTGTATCACACGTGAAAGCCTGCAGGATACTGACAAACTCAGCAAATAGAATCACATTTTGAAAATAAGTCCTGAAAATAATGCACTGCTCCCAACATGTAGTCACTTGAGGGTATGTGGTGGAGGCAGAGGGAGGGATGATAACAAGTGACTAAGCCATAGTCTGTGCCTTCAAGTAATTTACGGTCAAGTCTAGTGGACATGCCAAGCTTTAAATGGAGGGGGAAAAAATCTGAGAAATAGATATTGGCACAAATACCATACATGAACTCCGCCTATAAAAATCTGTCTTATACCCCTACCACCCACTTAAGACCTCCTGGTGGCTAAATGTGGACTTTGTTTAGCATTTTACTATATAATTCTCTAGCGTTTGATACCAGTAAGACTAAAGCCTCCTTGAAAGTCTCTTCTCTTTCTCCTGTTCTCCCTCTTTATTTCTGCCTAAGACTTCTGTTTCCTTTGATGATTCCTTTCTTTGAATTGAACATTGGGTTTCCCTCTTTGCGATTCTCATCTTTACTCTTCTTCCTGTACAAAGGCTCAGAGTTATTTTGAAAACAACATAAACACGCACACTGATTCCCCTAAATCTAGTCTTCCTATCCTACCTTGACCAAGAGACACCATCCCAGTCACCCCCATCACGAATCTGGGAGTTGTCTTTGAATCTTCTTTCACTCTCACTAGGTCGGCCACCTTATCTCTCCGTTCTCTTACATGGGTGCTCTCAGATCCATTTCCTCCTCCCTCTGCACTGCCCCTTGCCTTTGTCTCAGTCCTTATCATCTCCTTCCTGGATGACCTGTAAGTGTCCTTACTGTTTCAGCTGGCTTCACCCTTGTTTTCCAGCAACCCTCACCTCCACCCCAGGGCTCAATCCCTCTTCCACACACTGCCACGACAGGCCGCTCTCTCTAAGAGGAAAGCCTTATCATGACACCCTCCTGCTTAACATCTTTAAAGGCCTTCATTGTCTTGGATAAACTTGTTAAACTTCTCAGGAGGGCATCCATGCAAGGATGTGTCTACTCTTCTTCTGTCTTACTTCCCCAGATTCCTTTCTAGCCTCCTTGCCCCTTGAGTGCAGCTATGCTCTCTGCTCCAGTTGTACACAAATTTATTAGAATAAGTTCTAGTCTTTCACTCTTCATGCCTTTTCAAAGGGCCCTCTCTTTTACTCGGCATATGCTTCCCCGTCCCAGCCTTCTTTTTATTTATCTGGTTACCTGCAGCATCCTTTATAGCTTGAGTTGCTGGTCTCTCCCTGCTCCTCTGGCTCCCTTTTACACCAATTCCTCTCCTCTCTGTTTCCCCAGAACGTGGTTCCATTCTTGCTCTACTTTGTTAGCACACTCCTTTGCCTTCCAGCTCCATGTGACTATTGGGCTGTTTGCCATTGCAGTCCATAGTCTAACTCCTAGACTCGCTGATTAAAAACCATCTTTAATGTTTGGGGCTAGTATTCTACATGAATTACTTTACAGCCTTGACAGAATGACATTCTCATGAGACTAGGAAAGTGAGCTCAATTTTCAAGAGCCAAAGGAAGGGGAGAATGTATTATTCAATTAATGAAATTGAGTCCCCTGTCTCCTAAGGCAAGGCTGAAACAATGCCCTATAATTAGTTATAAAAGAAACAAATAAGCTAAAGCTTTTTACACTATTTATAATTTAACTTCTAGTTTCAATGGATTTTCCCTAAAATAAAGTTTGATGCAAACAATCTTTCTTTTGTGGCTAATTTTTATACAAAAATTAGAAAGTACCTGCTTCAGAGACAACTCCATGTTCAAGATGACTGATGAATGCTGAAAATAAAATTTAGCTATTAATAAAGATAATCATGAACAATCTTTTAGAGTAGCCAATATTTTGTTTTATCTTGTACCAAGGATAATTGGAGTAAACTTCAAGGCTCTGTTATATAGAGGAGAAAAAGATCTTAATATTTGCTATTTCCTTCCCATGTGTAGTGATTCAACCTTAATAAAAATTATCAAAATAGTTATTTTTAAATCTTATTAAAGAAAAATTACCTAAATGTATGAGGAGACACTCTGCATTGAAAATTGTTCCCGGTTACCCACAAGGTTTCTGCCTCTTCTGACTCTGCTTATCTTAACTGCTTCCATATAATTCAAACTAGTGTTGACAAGAACATCTCCATAATTATTTATTGCCTCTTTCTGCTCTTACTTAGATCAGTAGTTCAAAAACTTGTTCAAGTAGTAAAATTCTAAAAAGTTATAGTGCTTCTTGTGGATGAGCATATTCTTTATAAAACACTGCAAGATACGATGCACATGGTTTCACGACATGAAAGTTTTATGTGTAGAAAACATGCCTCTATGCGTCCAATACAAAATCTAAAACATGAACACAAAAGCTACCAAACTAAAAAGGATGGAATGTTTAAACATTTTTTTTATCTATCGTCTATGTCTCTCTCTCTATATATATGACTATTCATTTCTCACCAGCCAATATTTACTAAGCAGTAAACACAAGCAGATATTAAAACTTTAAGAAAATATATGAAAAAAAAATGAAATGTTAAATGAGAAAGTTCTATCCAATAACTTTTTTTTATGAATTAAGCAAACAGGGTCATTATTTAATCTTAACAGTGGAATCCAAACAATTCCTCTTGGTCAGTTAGAACCACTGAGTAGACTTAGTCTAATCTGCCTCTGTGTATTATGGAGACTTTATTTTTGCCCTCTGGGTTCGCACTTACATTTGACATAGGCTTTTCCCTCAGGCACTACCCACAGCTTTGTTTCTGGTAGATTCCAGAGGGCAGGTCTTGTTCTTGTTAACTCCTGGACCACTACTATCATCACAATGTAAACAGGATCCCGCGGAACCAGCCTGTTAATTAACTTGAGCCCCTCACAGTAGAGAGCTCTACTCTCTTTTAAGGCAATAGAAGTTTACATGGAAACAGTCTATTTTAATAAACTGTCTCAACAAAAATGGTATAAAAGACAGCATATTTTTAAAAAGCTCTTCTAAGAAATGCAATTTTATTTCTAATTTCATTTTAGAAAATAACTCTAAATTGAATTTCATTGAAGGTCTACAAAGAATGCCACAATTCAAATTTACTACTGTTAAAAGTCTAAGGACATTCCCCTAATCTGGAGAACTATTATTTTAGATCTATTAACTCTTTTGGTGGTTGAGGGGAATTTAGCATACATAAAGACTTACTATCAAGCAACTTAAAAAAAAAATTCCTTACAGAAATGCAGGGACACATGATTTATACACTCTTCCAGTTTCCTTAAATTCAACTGAGGAAAAATTGAAAAGTAAAATTTATAAAGTAGAAAAGCATCTGGATAGTAAAAGAGACCCTAGGCCTTCATCTACTGTGGTGATTTGTCTGAACATATGCTTAGAGAACTCAGTCATGAGGGGCAACCCAGGAGCCCCAAGTTCAGTGATACTTCTGCAGGGGAAAATGAGTCCCATTCTTAGTTGCTTTTAAAACTTTTTCTTTCGCTTAAGGAAAAGAAAAATAAAGAAGCTATTTGCAAAGACTTCTTCAGAAAGAGTGGTGACGTGCTGACACGAACATGTCCTATATAAGAACTGCTCAAGTTCGCCATCACTTCTCCCGGAACTCTGGCCTAAGTCTTACCTTGAATATGTGTAACTCCTCCAGTACTACCTCTTCCATTTTCCACTTCTCCTTTGAAATGCTGACAACTTTTAGGACTATTCCAACGTCTGAAAAAATACATTACACATGATCCTGTTGTTTCTACTTCAATGTTTAGTTAAGCATTTTCCTAGCAACCTTCACATGGCTCCCCTCATTTTTTTTCAATGCCTTTCAAGCAATCAGGTTAAACAAGGCAAGCGAGAAGTGAAGCTTAATGTATATGATTCTCCCCTTTTGAAATACTATAGCTTTCAGCTCATAAAACACATTTATAAAGAAAATATTAAAAGACACACATTCACAGTGTATTCCTAACACAAGGAATAGAGATGTCTCCTTTAAAAATTAGTTGAAAGGGTAACAAAAGAGGAACAACATTTTTGGAACTTAATTTAAAAGGTTAAAATATATTAACAAATTTTCTCTCTCAATGTAAGAAATATTTATTCAGTGCTTATCCAGTTCACCATGAAAGATAGATATATATATTTTTAATAATCTTAACAAATGGAAGAGAAATCATTGAAGCTATCTACATGGGGGAAGTAGTAGCTCACCCATAAAATGTATTTTACTTACAGAAATATAATTAATGGGCTAGAAAATAAAATTTTGTCAAATTATTTTAGTTCAATTTAAAAGAACTAAACATCACAAGATTAATCATATATTGCAGTCCACAAGGTGGCATGTTATTACAGAAAGATGATCAAAAGAACATTTTAGAAAAAGATCCCATTTGGAAATTAATGTATAGACTGACTTACACATAAAAATAAATTTAAAATAGTTGCTTTTAAACTTCTGAGCACAGAGGTTGAAGTAGGTTAACATGTATGGTAATATCCTATTTGTACAAAGTAGTCTGGATTATTTGTTTTTAAATGACTCTAGGATCTTTGAAAAATATTAAATATATATTCTCTGAATGTCATAATTGAAAATCAATCTATCTTAGTATCCTCATAATTTTCTAAGTAAAAGTTAGGTAGTACCACCTAGTGGCTAAATGGCTTTTCTGACCCTGAAATGTTGAAGAACTAGGTATGAGCTTTGGGTGGGCAGTGCAATTAAGGGGCAAGCTCATTAGAATTAATGACAAACTAATTATTTCATGTTTTGATGCTTCATTAGTAATCTCTGTAGTCTTGAAAGTTTTACTTTTTTCCCTGGGCCTTGGTACTGCCGTCTGCAACATAATCAGGTTTGACAACTGGTGTTCTTGAAAGTCCTCTGAGTCTGTCACACAGACGCTTCCTAATAAACCTAACTTTTGTAAAACCAATGTATTTTAAAAAATAAAATTATTCTAAAATTTTTTATAGTCCTAAAAACATTTCAATAAAAATGTCCATTTCTTAAAAACTAATCAAATTTCTATTTCTTTATGCAATGCGTGATCCATCAAATTACATAACATTATCTAGGATGTAGTGCTTTTGTTTTAATGATACATATTATCTTTACTGCCAATACAATTCACAGGACATAATTAGATATTTTTTTGAGATGCACCAAATAAGCAATATTTCTTTCCCTTGGAAAAAAAGGTAATCATTTAATAATTACTGAGTTGGCAGTCAAACAAATAAATAAAGTGGGTTCTAATAATGAAAGTGATACTTAATCCACAAAATTCAAGGACAGGAAAAATAATCACCAAGTAGTTTCTACTTTAAGTAATGATTAACTTTTCTGAAAACACCATAAGCCAACTAAGTCAGTGATTCTAAAAATTGGGTGAAGGGATCCTTTGGGGTAAGATTATCAAATATCTCTGTAGAGAGAGGGAAATGTGAAGTTTGAAAATAGAGAAGCTTTGCTTTACCTACTTGTTTTAGTCCATAGTCATTCAACAAATATGTATTGAGCACCTCATTTGCAGCAGGCACATTGCAGTCGTAATATAGTAGTATATTTTGAAAGCTCGCATAACACTAATGGAGGCTGGGAGATATGTATGATCATCCATTAAAAGCACATGTTATGCAAGTTAAAAAAAAAACACTGGGTATTAGCTAATGGTTACTCATTTTGATTTTGGCCGGTAAACTTTTTTGAAGTTTTTGTTTTATTTGTCTAATAATGAAAAATTCATTTGAAAGAAGGCATAACTTGGCTCTAGCATACCTGTTCCAAGAAACATCACATCGTACTGGCCATCTTCTGCGACAACGTGATCCACCACAATCTGTGTCAGTCTGTAATCCACATTGATGCGCTTGAATGTTGGTCCTCCCACAACTGGATATACTGGTTTATACATCACAGGGTGCCGCTTTATGAAACTGATGACATCGTCTGGAAAATCTCGGGTGGATTTAATCAGTGGGTCATAGGTTTTGCTTGGACACTGAAAAATGAGGAGGGGAGTAAAGGCATTGTTCACACATCTGAGAAATTTTCACTTATAATAAAGTTTTTAAGCCTTATCATTGATAATATTAAAGGAATGGTCACCAGAATCAATATGAAATCACATGTATTGACAGATGTAAATAAATGCGGCTTACCTGGAGTGTATATAAATCCAGTTTTTTGCTTTCAAAAATATTCTTAATTATTACAATGAAATATTATCCAGCCACACAAAAAATGAAATCTTACTATTTGCAACATAGATGGACCTTGAGGGCATTATGCTAAGTGAAGTAAGTCAGACAGAGAAAGACAAATACTGTATGATCTCACTTATGTGTGGAATCAAACAAAAGAGCTCAAAGATACAGAGAACAGATTGGTGGTTGCCAGATGTAGAGGGTGCAGGATGGGCAAAGTGGGTCAAAGGGTACAAACTTCCAGTTATAAATCCTGAGGATGTAATGTACAGTATGGTGGCTACAGTTACTAACATTGTATTCCATATTTGAAAGTTGCTAAGAGTAGATCTTAAAAGTTCTCATCACAAGAAAAAAAATTGTAACTATATATGGTGACTGATGTTAACTGGACTTATTGTGATTATTTTTCAATATGTACAAATATCGAATTATGTTGTACACCTGAAACTAATGTTATATGTCATTGATACCTCAATAAAACCTTAATTGTGCACATATTTTAAATCTTTTATCAATGTCCAGTGGGCTCTTGCTTTTGAAATACTTTTCAGTTGCATAAGCACAAGTAAACATTTATAATTCCAATCCATATCTTTTCTTCCAAGAAGTATGACTTCAGAAAACCAAATACAAAACCCCCATGCTAGATATTTCTATTGTCTTTTGAACTATTCTTTTCTTGAATTAGCCTCAGATATCAAAAGACAACTGTCTTTGCTTGTTGGCAGATGGAATGGCTAATGATCATCAAAGAGAACCTTATGAAACAAATTATCATGCTTATTAAAGCTTCTCAATGTTTCTCCAAAAAGATTTCTGAATTATATCCATTTACCTGTATTTTCTAAAGTTTCCAAAGTGAGCTCTTTTCTTGCAAAGGTACATGAAATTTGAGTTGAAATAATTAAGAGAGTGATCTATAAACATTATTATTTTCAACTTCCTTTAATTAATGTAAAATTTCAGTCTTAAAACCATGATTGTTAATAAAACGGAACAAATCAACATGTCATAAAATTACTTGTAAAAGAACTTTAATAGTTTAATATCATAATTATCTAGTTTTTCATAACTGGCGTGAAAATTTACTGTGAGCAAGTCAACAACTCTTCCCCTAAAGGATCTGTGGGGAAACCATCAGGGAATTTTTCACTTCTGTCTAAAATCCGCTTCCTGTGAGCCTTTTGACATCCACTTATTCAATAGTTAGCATACCCTGCCCCCTGGTGGTAAAAGTAAAAACTTCACACTGGTATGAATTCAATGTGCCTCTATCCAAAAACATGAACAGGGAATTACTTCATAAATCCCTTCAAAATATTACTTCAAATATCTCCCCTCCGACATACTGAATCTATTTATGATTTTAGTGTATTGTAATTTAGTAAGTTATCTCAGAGAGAACAATGCTGTTACCACATTTGAATTCTTAATTGGCTAATACATTATTTTGGAATGGAAAAGTTTTAGCTGTATGATGCAGGCATAGAAAAGAAAATGAGTAATATTAAGGAAAGTTTATAAGAAAGTGCTGCTTTCTCCCTGTTTCAGTTTTTAGACAAGTTGAAACATAATCTCCACTGAACTGAGCCACTTATACCCAACACTAATTAGAATCTTGTCAAGGCTCGAAATTGTACTTCTCAAAGCATTCATGAGCGTCATTCTCAAGGAACTAAAGATACTGGAGTTAGTCACAATAAATGACCGTGACCTCAAATTTACAGCAATAAAATCATAATAGCTCACTAAATTACAAGAAATAGCAAAGAAGTTGTACTTTAAAAAAAATCTGTTAATAATTTGCTATAAATAGCTTGAGAATATATTTATCTTTCATAAGAATCTTGCATGTGAAAAGAAACTGATATTTTCTTGATCAGTTTTATTGACTTGTGCCAGGTCTGTACCAAAATGGTAAGAAATGTCCTAGAATGTTAGCCATTTGGTACTTACTGATTATATTCCTAGCTGGATGTTGGTCTAAAGATCTAAGTCTGTATCTTCAGTCATTGTTTCTAGCACTTTGCTTTCAGCCAAGTGAAATCTGTCAACTCAATAATGCAAGGAACCCTATATTAAGTAGATTAAGCTGTAACTCAAAATGGATACGGAGCTCAAATGATACAAAGCTCTTGCCCAATTACAGGCTGCATGTTTGAGACTCAGTCAAAGGCCATTCATAGTGGGCTTATAGCTTATAATGCCTGTGGTACTATCTGGTGGGTCTATTATTAAAATCAAAGCAAATGCAAGATTTCTGCCTGCATTACATTTTTGAAACAGCCCTCCAAGTTAAGAAAAACATCTCTTTTGACTTTGTAGCTATAATCATGCAGTAGCCAATATTTCAAAGGAAATAACATCGTGCCATTCAAGTCAGTTTTTTATATCAAATTTTCAAACCGTAAGAAATTTTAATGTGAGAAAGGATAGGTGAATGAAGCTAGGAACATTCATCAAAGAAACAAACGTGATAATTTTCCTCATTGTTCACCTCTGACAAAGAAGTTTAAGTGTAATAAAATCTAACAAAAAGAGAAGGGAAACCTGGCTTCTATTGGCTTATAAAATGATCTTTGAAAATGTATTTTTTTTCATATGGCAGCTTTTCCTCATGGCGTGCTGCCAGTGTTTGGATAAGATCTTTATCCTCTAGGTTGCTGTGTGAGATCTCTCTGGTCTGCGTCTCCACTCTGCTTTCACAAATGAAAGTGATTTGGTAGACATACTCCCTGAGGTTTAAGATAGTACAGTTTGAACCAAATATTAAAAACCAGTGGAATTTTTCCTTTGATATCATAGCTGCATCTCACACAGATCTAAAAATAACTTGGGATGCCAAGTGTCTTATGCAGGTAAATGGGAAGTAGGAGAGAAAAATTCCATAAAGGAAAAAGAGAAAGCGTGGGGAAATGCTACATCTAAATAACCATATTCAATTATTTTCCTTCCACAAATCCTAGAAAACTTTTCTATTGCAGCTATACATCACAGGTATTAAAAATCAAACGAATTTTTCTCTGTATGTATGTACTTTAAGTTTTACCTGCCGACTCAGTCCATCTGAATATACTGTAGAGGGCAATTTATTTCTGCTTCCAGCTTTCTAACATTTGTCTGACTTCCATCACTTTAGCTCCTGTGACTGTAAGAAATAAATCAGGGAACTTATCTGTGTCTCCACCTACTGTTTCAAAAAACTCTAAGACAGTTTAAAATATGAAGAGAGGAAAAAAAAAAAAAAAGCGAGCTATTACCAAAACTCTAAAATGTCCGTATGTTGCTAGAAACAATACCAGCACAAGAGCAGAAGAGAAAAGGACCTGCCTAGGCAGCTCTGAGATGAAAAGGTAAACCCAGTGGCAATAAGCCCTGGTTGCATGCCTATCGCCCAGGGCTGGCTGCCACCCTGACTAGGTGTGATCGTGTTATGCTTGGCACGTCTGCATGTTTGCAGAGGGCCTTCAGTCGTGCAGTGGGAAGCAATGGATAAGAGGAGAAAAATGGGTTTTATCCAATGAGAGAACTTTGCCCCTTGGCAAGGCCCCAGACAGCTGTTACAAGTTTTCTCCCCCTGCTGCTTCAGGCTATTCTCTACAGGTTGCAGTTTCCTTTTAAACAAATCAGAGGGATGATCAGTGCGAGGGAAGACATGGCATGAAGCACAACTGAACCGGGCTTTCATTTTCAGCAAAATGGGAAAAATAAGCTAAATGTATAAAGAAGTCTCATTTTTATTTATAAAGTAAAACATGCAAATTTAATAGGTGCCATCCTATCCCCCTACTTATTCCTCTAAGAGTCAGTTTATAACATATATGGGCAAAGAGAGATGCTATATTCAATATGAGATAGAAGGGCCAGAGATAAAAATATACAGGTAAATCTATCTTTTTTTGAAGGTTCTCTTTTTTTTAGAAGGATTTCTATACCAGAAAAATGAAAACATGATTGAATGGAGTAAGTAGCCTGGGATTTGGAGAACCTCATTTTAAAAGCGAATGTTGGCCCTATGGAAAAGAAAGCTGAAAGCCAGTTGAAGAGATTGATTTGTTATTTGAATCAGCTGCCTTTCACCATTTGTGAGAAACACAGCCTATATACAGTTAAAGGAAAATGGCAGAGATGTTGTCATACACCCTTAGGAACCTGGAGTCAGGAGGCCCAGATTCTAGTCCTGCCTCTGCTTCTCCTCTCTAGAATAAAAAACCTAGAAGAGGGACTTCCCTGGTGGCGCAGTGGTTGAGAGTCCGCCTGCCGATGCAGGGGACACGGGTTTGTGCCCCAGTCCAGGAATATCCCACATGCGCGCGGAGCAGCTGGGCCTGTGAGCCATGGCCACTAAGCCTGTGCATCCAGAGCCTGTGCTCCGCAATGGGAGGGGCCACAACAGTGAGAGGCCCGTGTACCGCAAACAAACAAACAAAAAAAAACCCTAGAAGGGTTAGAATTAAAGATATCCTATCCAATAAGTGGAAAGCCATGCAGTGAACAAATGTTGGTGAAAAAAAAAAAAAACGTGAATTTAATGATAGGCATCTATGAGCTAGTAATACATAAAATGAGATTTTCCCAAAGATTTCCATCTACTTTAAATTAATTAGGAACTTTAGTTGAAACAAAAGAAACACCAATGAAATTTTAGACATATTCTTCAGATGCATAAATGAGAAGACAGTGTGACACTGTGAGGGAATTCTTCCATTATTTTTTTCCATCCCATTTGGATCTCTCACAGTCTAACACTATACAAATCAAAAGGAAGTTTAGGATATGACTTTTGGACTCTCTTTTTGCACCGTTATTTTTGAATCAATCTTAAAACATCTTTTTTTTTCTAGAAATATAATCAAGAAAATCCTTACTTAATGGGGCCAGTCTAGGTTACAACTCAGATCTAATTTAGGGGATTCATGAAGACATACAATTCTAAGAGTCATCAGCTCTATAAAAACAGTGTGTTACAGGAATATGTCATTGCTCAAGCCAAATATTTTAGGTAGATCAGGAAGAGAAAACAGGGTGTCTGAAGAGTTTTGGAACTCATGAATTTCATGTTTTATTTCAAAACCCTGCTGTTGAGGACCTGGGCCAAGGTAAAAGTTGGAATTTCTCAGCAGTCATTCTAATTCGAAGTGAAGTAAAATTGCACATATCCAGTCTGCTATAAGAATGGAGTTATTGTCATTATGTATTATTATCCTATGATATGATACAATATCTCCAGGATTTGCTCTTTTTTTGAAGCAAAATCATAAGTCAATCTCAATGAATGCTGCTTAGATATGTCAGAGGAAAAAACGCTTTTCTGGAACAGGTGGATATGCCAGGACCCGCACCTGGTCCATGACAGAATTTTTAGTAAGATGAAGTTTCCAGTGGCCCTGGAAAAGAATTTTGTGATTTTTTTCACTGTGTTTTACGTGTTGGAAAGTTTAATAATTTGGTGGGAAATAAATAAGGACTGTTAGACATAACCTCATCCACATCACAGTTTGGGAGATTTTATCTCAGAGAAGAGAAGGGACAGTAAAGCCTCTATTGCAAAGAGGGGAATCTATTTACCTTTATTTTTCATTTACTCTAGAGAAAAACCCATGTGAGGAATTGTACATGGTGGGGCTTCTTGTTTAGATGAAGACTTGAAATGTTATAGAAAGGACGATATTTCATTACTTTACATATAATGGTAGCTGAAAAATCATTTAATATTGTCTTTGTAGTGGGTCAGTTAAATCAAGGATCTGATTAATATATGAATGTGACTTCAGAAAAGGGATTTTAATTTTTCTAAAGATCTGAATTCCTAAAATAGAATTGGAGAGGGGAGATGTTTTTTCAGGGATTACTTGAGATAAAACAACTCTTAGTTTTTACAGCACATTTCAGTATTTTTCTCTTTTTCTCACTAAAAGGACAAGAGCATATTATCTATTCTCAGGTATACACCATAGAAGGTCAGTAAACATGAAGAAGGAGGCTAGCTTAGTGGTTTTGGTAGTTTATGAGACTTAACAGGAAACAAAAGAAAAGCAACAACAACAAAAACAATTAGGAAGTTCTAGCTGAAAATGAGCATATGTATTCAATGTGTCCAGTGTCAGACAGTGTAAGAGACAGAGCTGGGGTAAGAGATCACGTCTTTAGTATACAGTCAAGGATGCTTTTCACCGTATCATGGTGTTCCTTGAACTATGGCTTTGCTTCAAATGTTTGAACCAAGGAATTCACAGGTATTATCAGAGTCACCATTTGCATCACCTCTTTCTAATACCTATACACACGAAAAGAATGCGTTTTGCTGTTGTTTAAGCTATTAATGGGAATTTTAATGTATTTATCATTCACCAGTATATACACAGTAAAAACAAGTTATTAAATTAAAAAGCAGTACCTATAACTACCTCTTTTTGCTCCCTACCAAAAAAATGAAGCCTTAGTTGGGAAATTCATGTGTAAGTTTTGATCTTTAAAAGTAAAGGTGAAACATTTAACAGTAAAAGCAGTAACTATTTGGGAGGAAATGGAATTTAAAAATGAATTGTTATTTTTACAAAATGAGAGGTTTAGAAATTGTTTAAAAACTATGGGAAAATGATTCAGGAGCAGCGAAACATACATTTCTTTAATGTTTTAACTTCAAGAACTGCACATTTTGGCTATTGTGAATAGTGCTGCAAATGAACATGGGAGTGCTAATCTCTCTTCAAGATCCGAATTTCAATCCATTTGGGCAGATATCCAGAAGTAGGGTTGCTGGATCATATGGTAGTTCTACTTTTTAATTTCTTGACAACCCTTCATACCATATGTGGAAACAACCTAAATGTTCACTGACTGATGAATGGATTTTAAAAAGTGTCTATAGGGCTTCCCAGGTGGCACAGTGGTTGAGGGTCTGCCTGCCAGTGCAGGGGACACGGGTTCGAGCCCTGGTCCAGGAGGATCCCACATGATGCGGAGCAACTAGGGCCATGCGCCACGGCTGCTGAGGCCTGCGTTCCTGGAGCGTGTGCTCTGCGGCAAAAGCCACCACAATGAGAAGCCTATGCACCGCAACGGGGAGTAGTCCCTGCTCTTCACAACTGGAGAGAGCCTGCGTGCAGCAACAGGGACCCAGCACAGCCAAAAAAAAAAAAAAAAAAGTGTCTATACATATAGTGGAATATTATTCAGTCTTGAAAGAAAGGAAACCCTACCACTTGTGACAACATAGTTAAACCCAGAGGACAATACACTAAGTAAAATAAGTCAGCCATGAAGGACAAAAACTGCTTAATTCCACTTATATATATATAAAACATAGTCAAACTCATAGAAGCAGAGAATAGAACTGTGGCTGCCAGGGGCTCGGGGGAGTGGAAAATGGGAAGTCATCAATCAGTGGGTATAAAATTTCAGTTACACTGGGTAAGTTCTAGAGAGCTGCTATACAACATTACAGCCTGTAGATAATAATACATTACTGTACACTTAGAAATCTGGTAAGTGGGTAGATCTCACGATAAGTGTCCTCACCACAATAAATTTTTTTCAAAAAGTCCTCTCTTCTCACCTTTCTGATAAGAGAATAGTTTAAAAACTAAAGCTCACTTTCAAGTAAACATGTATTAATATTTACATTTATGCACAAATCATAAAAACTCCTTATCAACACAGAATGAAACTACAGAGTAAATTTTTAATAATAAATCAAATGACAAAAATAAAATCTTCTGCCTTTACAAATCTTCCCTAGATTTTTTTGCCTGATTTCAGTTTGGTTTCTATATCTGACCTGTTATCACTCATTGTATGGTAGATTCTTCTATACTGCATTTCACTTGGAACTTATTACCAAGACCCAGCAGTTCAGTAAGGCCCATCTGAACGAAATATAATTTGTTCAGAGACTCTATTTCGACACCAGAGGGCAGAAGAATCACTTGAAGTGAAGGAATTCTGTAAGCGAATCTTGTGCATTCTTGAATTTCCAGGCTTATTAACATTGTAGAATAGTGATATCATTGTAAGGCTAGGAGTTTAGGTTTGACTTTTTATCACAGGAAGTACAGCAGTCTGTCAAACTAAAAAAATTAAGTAGCTATGGCACACAGAAAGTTCTAATGTTTATTTACCGGAGTGATAATGTCAACAGAAGGCACTGCTGGGAGAACAACTTAGAATTCAACCTCAATAGCAACATGGCTGAGAAAATGTAAGTGCAAAGGTGGTTTTTAAAATAATCTATTTAAAATTTTTAACATAAGTGGAAAGAGGCTTTTAGAGTAAAGATCCTGACATTTCATAGAAAGCCAATTATTCAGCAATGCTTTGATTAAAGTAAGATGTGTTCCCCTGAATTACAATAAAAGAAATGACAAGTGCAATAAGGCTTCAACACTTCACTATTACTTTTGTAGAGAACAGACTGATTTCTGGAGAAACAATGTAAGGTTCTGTTTGGTTGTTTGATTTTATCACTTTGAAGGCAGAATGGCATGGGGGTTAATGGCATTTGATTTGGAGTTACATGGCTCTAAATTTAATCCTAGTCTCACCACTTTAAAAACTATGAGACCATGAGCATGTGCTTACCCTCACTGGCTTTTTCTATTTATTTTTTTAAATTGAAGAATAGTTAATTTACAATGTTGTGTTTGTTTCCGGTGTACAGCAAAGAGATTCATTTATATTCATATATATATATATTCTTTTCTCAGAATCCATTATAGGTTATTACAAGATATTGAATATAGTTCCCTATGCTATACAGTAGTACCTTATTGTTTATCTATTTTATATATAGTAGTGTGTATCTGTTAATCCAAACTCCTAATTTATCCCTCCCCCCTCTTTCTCTTTCGGTAACTATAAATTTGTTTTCTATGTCTGTGAGTCTATTTCTGTTTTGTAAATAAGTTCATTTGTATCATTTCTTTAGATTCCACATGCAAGTGTTATCATATGATATTTGTCTTTCTCTGTCTGACTTACTTCACTTAGGATTATAATCTCTAGGTCCATCCATGTTGCTGCAAATGGCATTATTTCATTTTTTATGGCTGAGTAATATTCCACTATACATATAATATAAATCCCACATCTTCTATATCCATTCATCTGTTGATGGACATTTAGGTTCACTGGGCTTTTTCTTATCCATAAAGTTGGGATAATAATATCTACACCATTAAGTTGTCTGTAAGAATGTACGGATAACATGAGTCCTTATTACTGCGTCTGGATCATAAGACGGGTTCAATAATGGGTTTTGACTAAAATTTCTGAGCTGGAGGTTTGTAGAAAATAAGACTCATAGCTTCACTTAAACAAAAATTACTACAATTAGGCTGCTTAAAAAAGACAAAACAAATGAGCAAGTATGTCAGGAGAATATGTAAAAATAAATGCAGTTAATTTTAGGTAGAGCATTCAGTAGCATATTAATAGGTGAATTTAGGGGATAGGTGAGTATTAGAGAATATCAAAGAATAAAGGAAAAAAGACTGGTCAGAAAACTTCAACATCCCTAGTCACTCTGCCATGTTTGGTGATATGATATTGAGAAAATTATTATTATGGGCATAAGTTTCCTCCTCTGTAAAATGAGAGTGAATTATGCTGTGTCTCTCATCCATTCCGGTTCTTAGATTCTCAGACTTAACAAGTCATTACTTGATACACTGTGAAATATAATTTCAATGATTAAATGACAGAGTTATTTAAATGGTAACCTTAGTTTATGGAAAGCTTACTTGTATAGCAGATTTTCATATCAGATAGATGATATTCCTAACTTCAACACCAGCCCGCCAAATATAAAATATAATGTGGAAAATCTGACTAAGCATTGTATGCAACTAAAAGGTAAGATATCACTGAAAACATAAACAAAGAATTAAGGAAGCCAAAGGTTACACATTTACATACACTTTTAGACATTTTCAAATGTGGTCACAGAGATTTCAAAGAGAGTATAAAAGTAGCTAGTTACTTTGAAATAACTGATACCCTTTAGTTACAGTAGCTTTCTCGATACTCTTGCAAACCTTTCAGGGGGAGTGGTTATCATTATTCTGACAGAGAATCAATTGGAAAAAGATGGTAAATAAAAAAAATTTTTAATATCTCAGTAATATTATTTTCCATAAATAAATTTTTTTAACTGGCTTATCTGGTTGCTCCCCATCTAAAACCAGTGTAGACACATTCTGAGTTTAGTTCAGAACAAGAAAGAATGCCGCTTTTAACTGAAACTATAAATCAAGATAAATAATCCCTGACAGTAACTAGGATATATTTTTTCCCCTAAATTCTATAAAAGAACATAATGTACCTGATCAAAGAGAGTGTTCTAACAGAGTCTTCCTAAGGGAGACTTTGTCTTTCTGTCTCAGTTACCAACAGTGGCCCGAATATGGGCTAAAGATTAGTTACGAGGTATAATTCTCAAAGCTTAGCTTCAGATGCGAATGTGTTTATACATTTACAAAAGCATAGGAAAATAACGATGTTTAGAAAGGATAAAAGAATCATTTTGTTAAATGGCGTTTCCTTATGCCTGATGATATTTTTCCTTTTATCTAAATTATTAAAAAGAAAAAAAAAGTATTTTTCGTAGTTTGGATACAACTTATTCCCTAGATAATTCTGAACTCTTCAAGAAAATATCTACAGTGTAAACACTTTGTATTTTGAGTACTCCCACAGCAAAGGCTGCTCTGTTTAACATAAGGAGGTGCTTCTTTCCTTACTGATGAAAACCCTCCTCACTGACATGTATGTTTTACTATTCAGGGGTCACATATCAGAGAAGTGCCGGTGTGCTTCTGAGCAGAGACATGTAAGGTGGGAGTTGCCTTTAGGCTCCCATGAAATTCACAGGTCTCTCAGGGAGAAGCAGGGAAGTGGTGACAGCAGCCACCTCTGCAGCATCTCCAGTCTACACTGTCAGATGTGATCTGGATGTATCAGCAGGTGGTCATTTTGATAATCAACTTCCTAGTATTATGATAATCAACTTCCTAGTATTATAAGAATCAACTGCTGTATATAGGTAGGGAAATAAATTTCTGTAATGAATGTGGGTGATTTCAACCCCAAATTCTTTCTCCTGTAACATCCAGATAATTAAAGATTTGTTTTTAATGGCCTGAATGGTCACAGTCTTTATTTTTTAGAATAAACATATGTAGAAACAACTCAGAGTATGATAGTCTCTGACAGTTAACCCCAGAATCCTAGTATGGTAAAATTTCCCTAGCTAGAGAGCCCTCTGAAGTTTTACCATCCTCCTCAAACAAAAAACAAACAAACAAAAGAAACTCAAACAACCTTCACATATATAATCATTATATATACTGTGTATATTCAGTAAAAAATCTTCCATGGAAGGGAAAAATAGATATAATTTAACATAAAAAGTTTTTAATGTAGTATCAAAGAACAAGGACTCAGAGCTTGGACTCTACCAACAAGATATCTGGGTTTAAAACTCAGTTGCATCACTCACTAGCTTTGTGACCATGGGCAAGTTACTGCACTTACCTGTGCCTGAGATAGCTCATCTGTAAAATGGCATTAATAATAATAGCATTTGCTTTATAGAGTCATTATAAAGATTACATTAAGATGCATAAGGCCTTTAGAAGAATACCTACACCTTATGTTACTGTTTAAAAAAAATAACAGAACAAGCAAGTACAGCTTTGATGTTCAAAGAAAATTAAAAAGTGAATATTGAAAATCATAATATTACTTGCAGAAAGTTTTTTCCACCAAAGTTGAGATTATCCTATAATCAGTTCAGAAACATCCCTGAAACATATTGAGGAATTATGAAAGGGAAAATAGACATGGCTATTTCATGGCTAAGTGTGGTTCCCAAATTTAATTAGGTTACATAACAGGAAGATGAAAAGAGAATTCAAAAAGCTTGGCTACCAGCTGTTTTCTCTTCAAGAACAAACATAAGATAAAACTCAGTAGAATTAGATGGGTTACATCAACGATTTTTCTGGGATTTTGATGACTATTTTGAGCTCTTAGTAGAAATATTCATAATGAATCCTAACTTTTTAAAAGAGGCATTTTACCTTTATATTAGGCCAATTAACTAATTCTAAAATATTTAAATAACAAACTGTTTTAATCACATCAACAAAACAAAAGGCTTCCATTTATAATGCACATACAGATTTTAAGTTGCAAAGTTCTTTCAAAACAGATGCAGAAACTCTGAAACACATTTCTTAACTGTTTCATTTCTGCTCTAAACATGGCTTATGCTATTTGAATAGAATTTTGGACTCAGAGCTTTCTATGTCTTTTCCACATCTAAAATATGCATATAATTCCAAGGTGCAACATAATAAAGAAAAGATAAATGCAGAACAAGAGAACAGATCATTTAAGTGAACGATTATAGCAGATGTAGTCTTTTAAAGGTAGATGTGGGGACTAGAAGACTCTTAACTACATGCAGAGCTGTATGTGATGAATAAATACTTATTAGCATTTCCTTCTAACTTGGAATATTTGTCATTCTAGATACTAAATCATTTTGATGATTCTATAGACATGTTGAGGATAAACACTATATTCTCAGAGTAGTCTGTTCCTTACGATATAGCCCATTGTTTCCTGTAGTATTTAAAATTCTTACTCAAATGAAAAATGTTAAGTTCCAGTGAAGGTCAGACATACTAACACATCACTGTAAATAAACAGTTATTTTAAAACCACAGTGCATGTTGCTGTGGTGAATAGCATAGTTTATTATAATAGGATTAGGAAGAGAATATGGACTTAAAATACTTTGATTACTAAGTATGGATACATACTGTACCAGGTCGGGGATAAGGAATTCTTCCATCATACTGCACCCAACGATGATCTGCACTTTCCTTATGCGCATATGGACCATTGAAAACTGCTCTGATGTCGGCCATGCTATACACACATACAGCAGAGCCTTTGAAGATGGAGCTGAAAGAAAACAACATGATTCAGTCATTCACTGGTCCATTTAGTGGACATTCACTGAGCACATGCTATAACCAGGTGCTGTGGACACATTTATTCTGGACATTCTATCTGACAGGTGCGGCAGACAAAATGTGTGTATGTCCTCAAGGAGCTTACAGCCAAGTAATCTTGAATAAGTTTTGATAACACTTATATTACAGGTAATTATAGTAAACTAAGCAAGCACACATATGGGTACCCAATACAAGGCTGTCTGGTAAGTTTTCAGGGAGTAGGCAGCATCTAAATTGACATCTGATAGACAAATAGGAATTACCTGGAAAAATTGGAGGATAGACAGGAGTATGCAGGAAAGAGTATTATATTTATTCACATGCTCTTGAATTTTATTTGAAGTTATTATAGCATAATGCCTTCTAAAGAACTTACAAAATCAGAAGTTACATTACCTACTTTTTTAAAAAAGGAATATTTAGATATATAAATAATAAATATTTATCTGTTTTCTTAAAGTGAGTGAATATCCATAAATATTGGCTATTAATGATTTCCTCATATAATTTTTATTAATTTTAAAAACGCTGAAATAATCTTTTTGCTCCTTTATGAATTTCTGAGTTTATGTATATAACTTATGTGATGCTTAAAATTAATCATGATTACACAGGAACGGGGCACATCTAATTAAGAAGCAGCAAAGCTCCATGGGAATTCAACAAATTTTTGCAAACTAATGATGGAAATTGTTAGCAGCAGCATCAGATATTTCATCTTGGTTTTATTTCCAGAAATTAAAAGACATTTTCTCTGAATCTAAAATTTTCAGTGATTCCTGTTCTTAAAAACAAGATCACACTTTACACTCTAAGAGACTTAACACTACACAAATGAGTTTAGGATTCACTAACATGAGTAACTCAATCATTAATCATTCTTGGAATGACATTAATGCAAAGCATCAGGAGCTGATGGTAAATAGGCAGCTGGGAGAAAACTAGCTGCTAAGAAGGGAAATGATGGCCCCATAAAAATCATATGACCTGCCTATGATACTTTAAAGGAACGATGCATCATGGTGTTATTGCAGATTAATTGCATCATGGTGTTATTGCAGATTAATTACATCTTCTCATTGGACCAAGGATGTGACTTGCATCCTGACATTACCTCAGTCTTCAGGGCAGCATAAAAAATAAAATAAAGTACACCAAGAACAAAGAGCTGACTTGTAACTTCACACTCTGGGTGGGCAAAAACTCGATAAGAGAAAAAAAGAACTATCTTGGGGCTACATTTCTCTGGCACACATCTATGTCTTGTGAGTGAAACACACAGTGACTTTAAAGAAAATTCTGTGAATGGAAAGATGCCAAGAGAACCAGGGCTGAGATACCTGACTTGAGTAACTACAGGCACGTGCTCTTCCTGCACCTTTTTAGTTCAGATATAAATGAGCAGAAACATGGAGTTCAAAATAGCAGCTTCTTAGGATATCTTCTCCAGTCTCATATTTAAATATTTCCACTCTAATTTTATACTTAACCAAATAATATTTTGTTTTTGATACATTCTGAACCAATAGTACATTTGACTTTATCCATAAGGTATTGTGAACTAAGTGACAGTAATATCTCAGAAAATGAACTATAATTTTCCCACAAAATATTTTAATAATTTATTCAAAAGGAGGCAGTAAGACCATTTGTCTAATATTAATACCAATACTGCCAATTCCTCCAATACTGATAGCAATATACATTGATAATGACCGATAGGAGCGCTATGGAAAAAGTGAAAAGTATTTCAAAGAACGTAACACAGGCAGTAGTAGGTAACAAGAATAAAAGTGCAGGGCTTCCCTGGTGGCACAGTGGCTGAGAGTCTGCCTGCCGATGCAGGGGACACGGGTTCGTGCCCTGGTCCGGGAAGATCCCACATGCCGCGGAGCGGCTAGGCCTGTGAGCCATGGCTGCTGAGCCTGCGCATCCGGAGCCTGTGCTCCGCAATGGGAGAGGCCACAACAGTGAGAGGCCCGCGTACCGCAAAAAAAAAAAAAAAAAAAAAAAAAAAAAAAAAAAAAAAACGAAAAAGAAAAAGAAAAAAAAGAATAAAAGTGCACTTGGAACAGAGTCAAATGTAAGTTAATGAATTAAATAAAATTAATATTAAATAAGATTAAGTGGGGGTCCAAATATTCTTTGAGAAAGCTTCATGGCTGCTAGGACAACTTTTAAGGAAGTCACAGAGCCTCAGTGACAAGTACAGGACAGTATTATGCAGAAAGAAGACAAGAATACAGGCGTAGAAATTAGGAAGATACTTTTAGTCCTAGTCCCAGTATTACTACTAATTGGCTACTCTTCTTTGGACAAGTACATGTAATACAAACTTCCTTTGCCTAAGTTAATAGAGCAGTGGTGATATGGTGATAATAACAGTCACACTTCCATCTTTGCAGAGTAATGGAGAAGTGCAAATAAGAGCATTTGAAGACATTTTAAAAGTCAAGACTCATCTCATGATTACAGCCTAGACAATGACTAAGACATGTATTTTGTTGGTATTACTTCTCTGTCATGCAGCTCAACCTATTTATTATGAATAACATATGTATGTGCCCTTGTATCCAGTAATTGTAGGCTAGGAATTTAGCTCACAGATATACTTACTCCTACAGGGAACAGCGTATGTGCAAGGTTAGTCATTGAAGCATTATGTGTACTAGCAAAGGACTGGAAATGATGCAAATGCCTAGGTACAGAGGACTAGTTAAATAAATTGTGTTAATCCATATAGGGGATACTTTGCTGGTGTAAAGAGAACAGAGACATTTTTATGTACTGATATTAAAAGATTTCTAGGAACCAATCAATGAAAAAGTAAAATTTTTTAAATGTGTGTTTTTCACACAAAAGGAAGGGACAAAAAGAACATATAAGTATTTTCTTACATAGATACAACAATTCTCTAGAAGGATTACAGGCATTTTTTTTTAACTTACCTGGTTGTGGTAAAGACTCCATATACTACAGGATTTCTTTCATCTCTTGTGGGGAGTAAGTAAATGTCTTCTATTAATGGGAAAAAAATAAATGATTCTACATTTGTATTTTTCAGTAACACGTTTGCTTTTTCTTTAATAATGAAATATTCCTGAGATTCTAAACAGTATATAAAATTAAGATAACAGTGAAAGTCATTACACTATGACATAAGAAGTAAGGGGAAAAGACAAGTTCTCACTAGCTGTGTGACACTGAATTGAACATTCACCCTCGAAGGTGTTTACTTCAATCACCTATAAATGGGATGGTTCACTTGATGATCTCCATGACTGTTTCCAATTAGGAGTATGTGATTTCATATAGAACAGAAACTAAAAACAGGTTATTTTTACCCTCCAGTGTTAAAAAAGTGTTGTCCTGTAATTGTGTCAACTTGTTAGTAATTCAATTACCTATTTGGTAATAATATGAAAATAGCTAGACTAGTTCATTCCTTGTGTGGTATTGTGTATTTAATTACTTGTGCAACACTGATACTAAAGTATATGTAAATAATATTCTTTAAAACATCATTTAAGAGGTGAGCATATTTATATACAGCATGAGAAATCATCCATGAATACTGAATATATAATTTAATACTGCAAATACAATACTGACACAAATCATTCAATGATATCATCATTTTTATACGGCATGGCAAAACCAAAAAAAAGTTCAAAAAGTAAAAGCTAATGATACTAACTTTATTTACAACTGAAAAATTCCTTCTAGAATTAGCTTTGAGAGGAGTAAAAAGGGGAAACAAAAGAGGAGAATCTAACGCTTCTCAGAGTATTCTTTTTATTAACGAGTCAGAGCGACAGAGTTCACCAGATCTCCAGGGCTATCCAGCAGAGGGCCTCTACAGAAAAAGGAACCCAAGTTCTTGCTACCTATAGCCAGTGGCTCCTTCCAAATAAAAGACCACATGAAGAATGGATGGGATTTGTAGTCCCAGAGCTAGTATCTTTCTGTCTCTTGCTGCAGTTTTGTTTCCCTCGTAACTTTGAGGACACTCACAAAAGCGGAACTTCTTCATTACGATTAACACCCAGACCTAGAGCACCTCCAAGTTCTTTGCGTGTGGGAACTTAGTAAGCACCACTTCTGCAAACTGTCCTGGGCTTTATAATCAGGCATTTGGGGCTAAAATAAATTAAATGCTGAATTACTTAATTAGTAAGACTTTTTTAAGAAAAAAGAAACGTGACTTACGAAGCTCATCAAAATGAGTATCTGCCCCATCACTTCCAGGAATTGAGCAAATCAGTCTGGCCTTGAGAAAAGTGGTCCATTTGTTTATCAGGCTGCGTTGTCCTCCTACATCATTCTGGGGGGGGAAAAAAAAAGAAAGAAAACAAAATAAAGATACAGATTTACCAATGATTCCATCACCAACTAAAACTGCTGGTTATCAAAGGCAGTGTTATTAATGTCATTGCTTTTACAAAGACAGAGAGCTTGAATATTTAAGTCCTTGAATTTTCGAAGGAGGGAAAAGGCAGTTTTGTCCTTCAAGATTAAACGCTTTTCTCACAGTTAAATGTGCAATGTATAACACCATAGCTCTGCTGAATGAGCAGATGCGTGCAAGCCAACAGTAAATAAGGCAGGCTTGGAATCGACTCCCATTTCTGCCAAGTTTTGCTCTATGACTTACAAAAGATTGTTTAATTCTTCAAGTCTCTGTTTTCTTATTGACAAAATATGATTAATGCCTTGAAATATGGGTATTTTGATTATTAAATGGAAAATTTTTGTCAAGTGCTTAGCAAAGGCCAGGCAACTTGTGTTAAAAAAAATGTTACGGGCTTCCCTGGTGGCGCAGTGGTTGAGAGTCCGCCTGCCGATGCAGGGGACACGGGTTCGTGCCCCGGTCCAGGAAGATCCCACATGCCGCGGAGAGGCTGGGCCCGTGAGCCATGGCCGCTGAGCCTGCGCATCCAGAGCCTGTGCTCCGCAACGGGAGAGGCCACAGCAGTGAGAGGCCCACGTACCGCAAAAAAATAAATGAATAAAAATTAATTAATTAATTAAATTTAAAAAAATAAATACATAAAATAAATAAGTCATGGAGATGTAACATACAGCATGGTGAGTATAGTAAATAATATTGTATCGCATATTTGAAAGTTGCTAAGAGAGTAAAAAGATAAATTTGCAGCCATGTATGGTAATGGACATTAACTAGACATTGTGGTGACCCTTTTGCAATATATACAAATATAAAATCATTATGGTGTACAACTGTAACTAATGTTGTATGCCCATTATACCTTAAAAAAATGAAAAAAAAAAAGGTATTCTTTAGACATTTAGCAAAACATAAGCATTTATACCAATTAGGTAGAATAAACAGGGTTATGCTGTTCAATAATTCACCATAAAGAGATATTTTTCTTATTTTTAATTTAATATGTCCCTGTGAACACTAAATTAATACGATTTTCTGTTTGACTCAACTAGATCTGCTATACTTATGATAAATAAATAAGGATGTTTCATGGTATAAATACATTAAGTACTTAATTTTGATTTTCAAAAATTACGTACGAAGCCACTATTTCCATTAATATATTTCCATTTAAATCTAAATTCTATAAAAAGTTTTGTCTTTCATGCAGTCTGTGTTCCATAAAGTTAATAAACAGTTTGCTGTCAAATTTCAGGTCTGAATATCTAGGGACTAGCTTCCCTGTGATTCTTTTATCTATGAAAATTAAAGAAAAGCATCTACATGACCACTCAAGACAGGAGAATTCAAAGTCGTATAAATAGTGGCTCTTGAAGAAAGAAATGGGGAGGAGGAGAGAGAAGGGAGGGCATGCAAGGTCATTGAGAATGGAGACCATAGCTGTCTTTATAGCCTTAACACCTCACACCAAGGGTGTACCGTGACACCCAGAGTGAATGGTGTTTAACATCCCTCTCTGCTAAACAACAGAAGTATTTTAAGTAATAGCTCTGTATAAATGAGTAATAATTATTACTTGCTTGAGTTGTTCTTTAGGTTTATAACAAACAATTTAAATAGAAGAATAATTTAAAATTTTAAATACATTCAAATTCAATAATTAGCACGAACTCACATTTGCATTTAACGAACAAAATAATCACACCTCATAATTTGCACTATGTCTCAGTGTTGCAAGTTTTAAATAACTCCAACTCAATGTGAACTTACCCTTGAAACCTGTGTAGCTGAGTTCATGTGTGTTGAAGACTGACTATATATATACATGTACACATAAATATACATAATAGAAACACAATGGTAACCACAGCAATTGTTTAGAACTTGGATAAACAAAAGACTTTTCTGGCAGTAGTACTCTGTCAGGGATACTGTTTAGAATTGCTAATACATGGTGATAATAGAAAGCAAAGTAACATCTAGTTGGATTTCTAATAGTTTTCAATTCTTAGCAGAAAATGCATTCTTATTCCTTTTATGCAGAATCTACTTCAGATATGCCACTAACATCCTGCTTGTCAGGTATTTATTAAGATCATATTTAATAATTAATGAATAGCTAAAAATGCAAAATAAAATTGACAAAAGTCTTTAGAAAAATATAGATAAAAGTATAGATAAATGCCCAATAAACTGAGTCTTCTCTGAAATTTCTTTGTTGGGAAAATGAGGACAGACCTACAAGGTTTAATACTGTCTAAAATTACAGGTGGATTCACACATGCAGAAATTGGTTCAGGAAATATTCTAGACGCTTGAAAGACTGGGGAAAGAACAACTGGTGAAACAATTCAGAAAAGTAAACTGGGGTAAGATCAAGGAAGGGTTTGATACCAGGTCAAAGTGTCTGCATGTAATTTAGTACACAATGAAGAATTACTAAAAGATTTAGTAATTAGCAAAGAAGTGAAGAAAATGAATATATATTTTATATAATAACCCTTTAGAAACAAACATGTCTGTAACTGCTCTTAAATTTATATTTTGTATATGGTGCCTCTATTATTTATCATTGCTCAATAATAAAAATAATATTTCAGCTAGCTATTAAATGATTTCCTATGTCTGCAAATGCAAAAGGCAGACTTTTCTAGACATGACTTTTATTTCTACTGCTAATATCCTCAGATCAGTTAATAAATATAAATCCAGATGTTAATACTGATGCTTCCTCCTAATGTAATCATGAATTCTATGTTAATGTACAGAAAGATCCCAGTAACAAAATGTGTTATCTGGTATTATTCAGAAAGAAAGAGATTTTTAAATAAATTTAAAAATACAAGATAAGTTATCTCCTCATCTTTCTCTTGACCCTTCATTTATATCTTTTTAAATTATCATACCTAGCCTCTATATGTTTTTATTTTAGCAGAGCCCTAGTTGTACTAAGCAGAACTCTAAAGTCTATTTTAAGGCATCTTCTTACGTATTTATAATATTTATAAAATTTTCATTGCTTATATTTGTATATTTTGAGTCAGTAATAAATACTAAAAAATAGTGTTGATTCAATATTCATAAAGAAATATATCAACTATCATGAATATAATACCAGGGCCCATGTTTGTTTTACTGCTTTACCCCTAGCACAGAGCAGTTATTCAAATTATTTTGCTAAGTGAATAAACAGATAATATCAAATATTTGCTCCATAACATCCCTTTAACGATTGTACATATTACTACTTCATCATAAAAACGAACAATCACATTCTCTTTTCAACACATTATTAGATAAAAGTGACAAGAAATGGCTCATTTTCAAACACCGTCCCTCTTTCTATTTGCAATTATCACCATATTTAAGACAAACCATGAAAAAACTCTATTCTATTAGCTCCAAATTTGCTGAAAAGAGGTTTATACTGTACCTGCATATTTTTTTCAGCCTGACAAATGGAAGTTGCAATCCTTTGAACAAAAGAATCTTTAAATGCTCTCACCTACCCATCTAGCTGCTGTGCGTGGCCTCTCAAGAAATAAAAAGATAAAAACAAGCACAAAAATCCAGGTCAAAGATGAAAGCCACCTGCTGTCAACAGGAAAACAAGTATAGTTTCTGGGATAATAGCTCTCAGGAATGGATTATAAGCATTTAATGACTGGATAGTAACTCTTACAGACATCCAGAAGCATGACCTGGGATGGCAAAGTTCAATTCACAAGGAGTTGTATTTCTCCTGCAGGGAAGTGTCAGTTGACTGACTTTGTGGACCAGCTCTCAGTCCCTGGATTTGTTTGCAAATCCACAAAATCCCCCCTGAGTACTTTAAGCCCAGAAGAGGGCTGAAAGGGAAGTAACCACTTTTGTACTAAACTCTCACCTCCTTGCTTATTTTTGTGAAATTCTAAAGAACACAACTGTCTCACTAACACTATAGATTTATTATTGAGATGTCAAAATCAGCAGCTTTTAGTCACTGGTCACTTTTGTGTGTCTCCACTTTATCACAGCTTCTTTGTGGTCAGATTGCCAAAAGCCTTGCCATCCTCTACACAAAGATGCAGATGAAAGTAGCAAAGAAATTAAATGTAAACAAGCCCGACCACATGTGTGCAATCTGGGTGGTGAGTGCAGAGGGTGCCTGTTTTCCCATTCTTTATAGCTTTTTATATGTTTGCAATATTTCTTCATTTTTAAGTGATTAATGAAAACAGAAAATTTTTAAAATGAAAAACAAAACACAAGTTAAAATCTTTGTGCAGCTTTAAAATAGAGTTAACTGTGAATCATTGGATTGGGTGATGGTAACATATTATGAAATACTGTGATCTTCTAATCCTGCTATCTCCTAATGGGGCGATCAGTCAGGAGGCAGGTTAATGGTGATTCCATTTTCCTTCTACTGTCATAGCAAACTCAAGTCCTTATAAATCTTACAGAGACATGTAGAGTAGCTACAAGCTGTGACACGTGAACTTTTATTGAGTGTATCTTTTGACCTTTGGGTCACTATGCTGAGTTCATCTGTTAAATGTGATTTTATCTCTATATACCATCCTCTCCAAGGATCTCTCAGCACTTTATAAATATTGTCATTTTCACCTTTATATTGAGAAACAGAAGGTCTTGGAAGTGTAATAATTGACATTTAGCTCCTATGCTCTTAAATCATGAACATTTTATAAATCAATGAAACCTCTAAGACATTTGTGAACTTGGTATATTCTATTAAAATAGAGATGTGCGTTCAGAAATTTGTAGCCATATTAATTAGTTTAAGTCGAAGGACACCAGGCTTTTCAAATAAATAAGTACACCTTAAGCACTTATAAAAAGAAAAAAAGCTTGATGGTGAAGTCAGAGGTTACAAATTCTCTTTTGCTTGAAATTTAGTTATTTTGCCTAATGGAGCTCTTCTGCATCTTTGTGCAGACAAGAGAAGGGAATTCCCTGAAGCACTTTAGAAACCATAATCTATGCATGTTTGTGCACCCCTCTCCCACATTCTAACCATCAATAACATTTAATCTCAAAGATTTTATCTTGAACTAACACTACCCACTTTCTTGTGAAGTGTGATCCAAATATCACAATACAAAACATTTGTTTTTCCATAACTGAAGCTATCACATGAGACAAACACACAGGCTTTCTACTGATCTTTTTTACAAATTAAAAAAAGATTAGGGCAATTAAATACTTTTCTTTGATTTAATGCCTGTTGTATTTCAATACATCATTCATACTCTTTATCTGATTTGTTATTTAGAATAACTGCTGTACCTTGCAGGTTTTAAATAATCTTGTGTTGAAATATATCTTCAAATCACCTAAAGACCCATTTGCACCAGGAAATTCTGAAGTAAGATCACAGCAACTGACATTTCAGAGCAATTGTTCAATGTACTTCTTCTCTCTGCCTCAATTTTCACTGAGTTATTTCTAGGGACAGAATTTAGAAACTCTGTAAACTTAATACAGATGGTCTATATGGGCTGTATAAGTCAATAATAATGATAAGGATAATCCAAATGCAGGATGGCCTATTTAGAAGCTTGAAACTATTATCATCATGTGGTAGAAACAAAAAGTCAAACCCAGAATAAGATTCCCAGGAGGCTCATTAGAAGGACATGTATATATATTAAAATAAAAGTCATATATATATATATATATATATATATATATATATATATATATATATATATATAATATGCTGTTATACTGAGAGGGAGAGCTTAAGTGAGGATATTTTAATACATTAAATGAACTCATGAAAGACAGTGAAGTTAAACCCACTGAATCAAACGAGAGAACTATGTTGTACTTTCTTTTTCAGCCTATGAATCTTCTTCAGCAATACGTCATAACTATATTTCATTTAATTCTTTGAGATGCAAAAAAAAGATGATCACTAAAAATAAAAACATAAAAGGAAAATAATAACGAGTCTTCTACTTATCTATTAATAATCTTGAAATACCTTAGCAGTAGAAGAAACAAAACTAGGCAAACTCAAACATCTCAAAAGGGAGAAGAAAAAACAAACAAAAAGCTTGTATGGCAGGTATTGCACACAGTGGTTTTTAAGGGATAATTTCTGAATAGACTTTCAAGGCAAAAATTTTTTTTTTCTTAAAAAGAACTCTAGTGTTTAGACATGACTGTTTTTGATTTGCCACTGGAGAATCGAAATGGAGAACATGTTTTTCTAACTTCTTCAAAAACTTGTAAAGATTATTAGAAATGGAGGACTTGGGTAATACACTGTGCTAAAGAATTCAGTGTCTAAGATTTAACAGATTAAATTTAGGCAAATCTAGACATATTCAGTGGTCTTTTTCAGGTAGGATCAGAGTTCATTAAATTAAAAAAAAGTTTTAAAATCTACGGCCAACAGTATTAATCCTTGCCTAGGAATTTCTGACAGGAAAACAGATGGAAGTGAAGCAAAAGCACATCTGTAACTTGTGGGCTCTAAATCTCTCATTTAGGTTGTAAGCAACAAGCTGAAAGCAAGCAAAAAAAACACAACTCGGGCGAAATCAATAAATACGGAAAGTGTCATCAGCCTAAAAACACAAATCTTCAAAGGCAGTAATTGTCCAAATAGGATCATATATCAAAATAGACAGTGCAAGTAGAATCAAAGCAAAGGGCTATTAATTAGATCCCCAGGCAAGTTATGTGAAAGGTCCAACCAAACTGAATTCCTGGCATAGACAAAAGGAAATACTGCAGAACAAAAAGAGAACAGGCATAACCTGCAGCTGTAATCTGGAGTGGGCTAGCATAAGTAACCTAATGGACAATGCTTCCAAAAATGAATAGAATCCAAAAATAATGCAAAACAAACTTGAGGCAGAAAGTTGCAAGCAAGCCCCACTGAAGTGACTGGTATTTACACACATTAACTTACGGGGTGGGTTTTGAAAGGAAATACACACAGACACACACACACAGTAATAAACATCACACAATCATAAATAATAGTATCAGAAAGGACTAACTTGCAAAATAAATAGACACAAATCTTTTCAGAGGGCTTATTTCATGCTGTTTCACCTACCCTTTCAGTCAGCATTTATTACCTCTCCACGAAGACTTGTGTAATTTACCATCTATGAGAGCAGTCCAGGGTGTAAGGTGCACCATTTAGTGCTTGAAAATATTGACTGTTCAAAGAATTATATAGCCTGGCAAAGACTTTAGAAAGCATTCTAGGCTAAACACCTTATTTTAAAAATGAGAAAATTGAAGAAGTTGTTTGACGGGAAAGTAGTGACACTACTGAAAAATAATTCATTAGTAAATGTGTTCTCCCATTTGTAATGATAAACACACTGAGTTTGAAAGAGATTCTTTGGATGAAGGCACTTATTATCCTGAGGCTGTCAATTATCTTCTAGGTCAGTTTCTTTACTATTTAGTGAATCTCTCTGTTCCTATCTCTTGTCCAAAATTTGCATTGTTCAAATTGTTCACATAATTTTCACCAGAGATGTCTCCAAATTCTTCTGACTCTATCCAGAAATAAGTTCTATCCTCAAAGTACAAATATCGCTAAAAATGAGGGCAAAGTAATAATAATCATTTTAACCTTTAAAACGAATGAAATACCATCTCTTCTCAGTAAACTTTGGTAACTAACCTGCCTCTCACCACCCCCCAGCTCCCCAAATATACACATACTACCACTCTTTTACTCCTAAGCAGTTAATTGAGCTGACTCCAAAAGTGTGTACGTATGACGTGTATATGTGTGGACATGATTTTTGCCATGTAACTTAGGGTGGTATGATCACATACTCACATTATTCACATGTCAATCTCTTAGATGGTTAACTGCTTGAAAACAGAAATCTATCTAAGTAGCCCTTGTTTTCCAGTACTTTCCTCTGTATCTGTCAATATCCAAATTCATATGATCTCATTTAAGCCTTTCATTTGCCTGGTAAAATAGTCATAGAAGAGATGGGTGTCCACATTTTCTAGGTTGAGAAACTGAGCTAGAAAAAAGTAAAGCAGATACATGTCTCTTTTTGAATTATGGTTTTCTCAGGGTATATGCCCAGTAGTGGGATTGCTGGGTCATATGGTAGTTGTATTTTTAGTTTTTTAAGGAACCTCCATACTGTTCTCCATAGTGGCTCTATCAATTTACATTCCCACCAACAGTGCAAGAGGGTTCCCCCTTCTCCACACCCTCTCCAGCATTTATTGTTTGTAGACTTTTTGATGATGGCCTTTCTGACTGGTGTGAGGTGATACCTCACTGTACTTTTGATTTGCATTTCACTAATGATTAGTGATGTTGAAACATCACATTAGTTTCATGTGTTTGTTGGCAATCTGTATATCTTCTTTGGAGAAATGTCTATTTAGGACTTCTGCCCATTTTTGGATTGGGTTGTTTGTTCTTTTGATATTGAGCTGCATGAGCTGCTTGTAAGTTTTGGAGATTAATCCTAGTCATGTACCACAATGTTCACTGCAGCTTTATTTAAAATAGCCAGGACATGGAAGCAAACTAAGTGTCCATCGACAGATGAATGAATTATGAACATGTGGCATATATATATACAATGGAATATTACTCAGCCATAAAAAGAAACAAAATTGAGTTATTTGTAGTGAGGTGGATGGACCTAGAGTCTGTCATACAGAATGAAATAAGTCAGAAAGAGAAAAACAAATACTGTATGCTAACACATATATATGGAATCTAAAAAAAAAAAAAAAGTTTATGAAGAGCTTAGGGGCAGGACGGGAATAAAGATGCAGACCTACTAGAGAATGGACTTGAGGACACAGGGAAGGGTAAGCTGGGACAAAGTGAGAGAGTGGCATGGACATGTATACACTACCAAACATAAAATAGATAGCTAGTGGGAAGCAGCCGCATAGCACAGGGAGATCAGCTCGGTGCTTTGTGACCATCTAGAGGGGTGGGATAGGGGAGGTGGGATAGGGAGGGTGGGAGGGAGACACAAGAGGGAGGAGATATGGGAATGTATGTATATGTATAGCTGATTCACTTTGTTATAAAGCAGAAACTAACACACCATTGTAAAGCAATTATACTCCAATAAAGATGTTAAAAAAAAAAAAGTAAAGCAGAGATGTAAGTCTAGATTTGACTTCAAGTTAACATTCATATCATTTGGGCAAAAGTTGTTGATTATATCCTTACTGCCAAAACTAATATGTGACTTTTAGTCATAATCTTACCTGACTTCCTTTTGGTGTGTGACATTACTGATAACTGCCTTCTTCTTGAAACCGTTTTTATCCCTGACTTGTGACAGTACTCTCATCCAGGTCTCTACCTGCTATCAAACTATTTCTTCTCAATTGCCTTTGTGGACATTTTCCTCTGCTTTTTCTTAAACGTCATTGTCCCTCAGGATTCTGTCTTTGCTGTTTGATCTTGTACTACACATCTTCCTGGGCAATTTCAGACATTTCCATGACTTCAAGAACTACCAATACACTGGTGATTTCTACATTCCTGAGTCTAGACCCTATTGAGTCTCAGGTTTATATTTTTAACTGGTTATTATGACAGCATAATCCAGAACTACATCAAGTTCAATATGTTCAAATATAAAATCTATGCCCATAAACTTTTTCTGGTGTTTCTTAAATATCAGAATGTATCTCTTTGTGCATTTTCCTAATTTCTGCCTTATCTTCTGGAAAGCACAGTTACTAACAGTATAGGAGTCTTTTGTCTACAGGGATAGTATCAAGGTCTTTGGAATGGGAGTGAGGGAGAATTAAAATGCATGGAGGAGGTAATAGGACAGGAAGTTGTTGCAGCCTTTTATGTACATCGTGGAATCAATACCTGCAGTTATTAATCAGTCCTAATTATGAACAGGAGAGATAAGACTTCTGAAGACTTCCGTTGAACTTTCGTGCATGTTTTAAAAGGAAACAATCACTATCCTGCTAATTTTCCATTTGTTTGTTTTGCTCCAGTCACAGTAAACCTCTTTTTATTCCTTAAGTGCTTTTTCCCACCTCTGAGATTTCACATGTGCTTTTCCTTCTGCCTGGAATATTCTTCCCTATCCCTGTCACCTTTGCCCTGCAATTTCCTCATCATTTTTATCATCTGATTCAAAAGTCACTTTCTCAGAGAGACCTTCCATATACAGTCTAAAGCCCACCTATTCTTCCTAATTGACCCTGTGATTTTTCCATTATAGCAATTATCACACCTTCCAGTTGTATGTTAATCTGTGTGCTTTCTTGTTTAATGCATATATAATGCACTAGGTTATAAACTCAGTAAGTACAAGTATGATGTCTTTTTAAAAAAAAAACTTCTATAAGACTACTGCTTAGCAATGCCATGTACAGGGTTAGTTACCCATAGATGTGTTAAGTAAATGAATGTTTTGATAGTCTATATTTATAATGTAGCCACTAGCCACACGAGGCTACTTAAATTACAATTAATTAAAGTTAAATAACATCAAAAATTCAGTTCCTTAGTCATACTAGTCATATGTCAACACTAACATGTCAACATGGCTACTATGCTGTAGAGAACAGACACAGAACATTCCCATCATTGCAGAAAATTCTATCTTAGACAGCACTTGTCTACACCGAGCAATTAATAAAAGAGTGGTAATAAATTAAGGACCTTTTAGAAATTGACACATACATTCTATCTTAGAAATATCTCTTGAACTTATATGTATCTCTTCATTCCTACTTTCTTTAGAGAACAACCTAACAGGTCTCCCAGTCACACATATTTCTCAATCCAGATGTATTCTTGAAATAATTAATTGCTAAACACCTATCAAGTCACTTCTCTTCCTAAAAACATTTATAACTTCTCATTGTCTACACAACAGAGTTGAAACTCCTTAACATGAAAATAATACTGCTTATCTTCCAATTTACCAGAATTTATGGGATAACATTGCTCCCCCCTACCCCTCAGGTTCCACTGACAACAAGATTTCCCTGTTTTTTAAACAAAATACACGCTGTCACAATGCTGCCTGAAATGCCTATCCTCCTTTCCTGTCCTTGGTGTAGTCCTCCTACCCCTGTAGGACTCAATTTTGGACCTTCACTGAATGCACAGAGTTCTCAGTCTGACCTCAATCACATTATATTGTGATTATCTGTTTACGTCTCTATTACCCTTACTGTACTCTAAGGTTTTAAAGAAAAGGGACAGTGGTTTACTTACCTCCCAGTGTCTAGTGTACTGCACTTTGCACAGAACTTATATTTTCTTGTTGTTGAAATAATGAAATGATAACATAATGAAGGAATGGGTTACAAAATTGAAGAGATTCACCCTTATCCTGTAAAAAAATCTTTGTTCATTTTATGTAAATTTTGCTTATTTCCAAAAGCTCCTCCCCACCAATCACTATATATTACTCACTCTAACAGTAATGTCTTTGACAGGTCAATAAAACAACTTTTACTTTAGTTTAGTAGCTGAAGACATAGGGAGCTCTTAAACTGTCAACAGTTTTTCATTGGCCTGAAGGTTATCAGGTAAAAATGAAAACAAACAATAATAACAAGAACAACAAAACCTTAATATTTCCAAATAAATAGGTAGTGTGGAAATATCCTGGTGGAACAAATAGTACAAAGGACTCTCATGTTACTGAAAAGCTATGTAAATTCAGTACAGTTACTCTTAACTCTCTCTAGCATGCTCTCTTCCTTCTTAGCTTTGTTTATATCTACTGAACTTAATTTTGTTTCACAGCATAGATGTACATTACGTTACTACCTGTTGAAAACAGAAAAACAATATTATAATAACCTCATGGGATAAAAAAATTGAAACAGAGAGGAATAAATATGTTCCCCCAAATGTCACAAGGACATTTTTTATGTGAAAATAATGTATAACAGCAGCAATGATGCTGAAAAGCTATTTTTTAATTTAAACTTGTTATTGTTTTGCAGGACATTTTTTTTTAAAGACTTCAAGTCATTTTTAATCTCGACAGTGAAATCTCCACTTATGAGTGCTCACTTTTTACCGCACTTTAATCCTAAATTAATAAATAAAGTTAGTAACTTGGGCAGGGTGGGATGCAATTAAGAAATTACAAAGATGCATTTAGAACCAAATATTGTAAACATTGACCAGTGGATCATATGTGTAGTGGGAAATGCTAAAGAGGGTGCTAATTGAAGACAGGGATTGAGTAAAGAGATACATCAATTTAAGAAGAACCTCTATTATCTCTTTTTTTTAAGGAAATTCATCCATCACAAGTCCATATTTGATATCACAATTTGTTAGCTTTTTATCCAAACACAATAGCATGACAAAATCTTGCTGTGTGGCCTCAGAGTTTTTTTGTGGTGGGAAGACTTATGCACTACAATTCTGTCTTTTCAGTTCTATAGGAGTTTGTTCATAAATAAAATATCCCATGGCTGATACTTAAAATCTAGATTATATTTTTATGACACAAATTTATAAATGGGGCAGCTAAATTTTTCTTTAATATGTTTCCCCACCTCTAAAGTTAACTTTCAGTATATTTAGTATGAGCGTAAAAACATTACTTTGTTATAAATGAATTTCTATCAAATGGATTTGACCTATCAAGAAATAAGTATTGAACTGCTTCACAAAACCCACACTTGTTATACATGTGCTCATCACAAAGTGACTCTTAAAATACATTTAATTGATTGTAAATCTCTTTTGACATACTTAACGTGGCTCATTTATACAAATGATGTCCATCCACAGCACAGCTTTCCGGCTGGCGTACTGTTGTTCTAAGGCATGCTTCAGTACACTCACACGCTACGACTACTCCAAGCAATGGCCATTCATCTCTCCGCGAGAGGCTTCAAGAGGAATGACTGTGAATTCTTAGACTGTGAAAGAATGAGGATGCTTTTTAGAGAATCTGTCCCCTGGGGGTGAAGGGATCAGTGGGAGACGGCATTACTGGCTAGGACACTAGGTAAAGAATGATCTGCGCTCACAAGTTTGGTCTCATTCAAAAGCCATGTTATCATTAGCACTCTTAAGTGCAATGACGGTTTATATTTCTGTCCCTGGAAGTGTTCAAAAGCCTGAGGGCACAGATTGAGAAAAAAAAAAAGTGATAGGCTCAGATGGAAGAAAATGAAAAGTTTGTACAAGACCAAAGAAAGCGTCCCGCTGAGAGTATTTATTAAGTTAACAGCTCTTCCTCTTAATAACTGAGTTAATGCTGAAGGTGTCTGGCCATTTCAGAAAAGTGATTTCAGTGAAGATAAATCCAACTAACAAAAGAATATACTGAAAAGTATGATTCCAGTAGCATTTTTATTCTATAAAGCTTGTATTGACTCAAATGAGAACTTTGATGGCACAAAATGGGAGTGTTTGGGCTTCCCTGGTGGTGCAGTGGTTGGGAGTCCGCCTGCCGATGCAGGGGACGCGGGTTCGTGTCCCGGTCTGGGAGGATCCCACATGCCGCGGAGTGGCTGGGCCCGTGAGCCATGGCCGCTGGGCCTGCGCGTCCGGAGCCTGTGCTCCGCAGCGGGAGAGGCCACAGCAGTGAGAGGCCTGCATACCGCAAAAAAAAAAAAAAAAAAAAAAAAAAATGGGAGTGTTTCATAGAGTTGCTCTTTTCCTGTAATTTACACAAAATGGCAATATTAAAAAGCAAATTTCATTGTTCTTCAAGATAAATGTTTTGCCTTTTGGATTTTTTTTTTCCTTCCTATCCCATTTTTCTCTCAGAACCTAATCTAGGTTAATGCTCTAGAAAGTATTTTAATAATAAGACTATATAACTGCATTTTCAACTTATTTGATTCATGTAAAGATATATAATTTTACATGTGATGTGTTTTGATAAAAATATGGGATGTGATTCTGTTAGTGTTTAAGGAACTCTAGTGAGTATGCTAAGTTACTTTCAATTTCAAAATAAAATTATTTAATGTACAAAACATTTTAACTTCCCTGAATCAGGACAATGCAGTGATCTTACTGGGAACAGTAATAACTGGCAGAGGGATAGCCCACCAATAAAAGGAGCAAGCTGCCCAAGAGATCTAACTCAAACCTGGGGAATAGCTCAGGGATTGGAAAAAATAATTTGTAATATTGGAAAATTTTGCATCCTTTTTTCTTTTTACTTTTGGATCTCAAAAATTATACTTGTAAGATAATATGAATTTATTCTACCAGTTATGAATAATGGAATTAACTTCAACATTACATGATTAATTATTCATACACATACACATATGCCTTAAGTGGAATAAATATATCTTGCCTTACAAACTCTTCCAACTCGAGAAAGGATGGTCTTATCAGAAGTACTCCCTTCTTGAGATGATTCACGAAAGAAGAAATATATTTTATCATCATCTGGATTATAGGTGTCTGGGATGGGGAAAGTTCCAATAAATTTTGCTCCTGTTTGGAAGAAAAGAAACTATACATTAAAATACTGAAATAATTCAGCCACAGTAGTACTGGTGTCTTTTGTATGTAAAACAATTAGCAGCAGAATTAGAAATAAAAACAAGAATGAAATGGGGGAAATGAGACATATACACAAGTAAACATGACACAAAGCAGGAACATGTATTAGCACAAAGAGGTCCTGAACAAGTTCTTTAGGACTCTGGACATCAGGTGAGAACACGACTGGCTGAGATTCAAAATTGTTTCAATTCAACTAAATTACATAGAAAAGTCCTTCTTTCAAACCTGGAGATTCTATGATTTTATATTTTCCTTTTTTATGATTGCAGTCACTGCTTCTAAACCAAAATGTCCATTATGAAGAGCTTAGGAAAAACTATAAACATATCCCAAATTTTGATATATTATGATGTTATTTGTTGCACTTTGTGTAACTGCCAAAAAAAATTGAAACAACCAGTAATGCTTGGGTCAAGTCCAGTGTTGGCTCTGAAGACACTCTTTCCAATTTGATATCCTGTTTCTGCTGCTTACTGGAAAAGTGACTTTGGGCAAATTGTTTATCTTCTCTATGCCTCAATTTTCTCATACCTAATATGAGTCTACCAATATCATCTACCTAGTAGGGTAACTGATATGATAATAAGTGAATTGATATATGTAATGCGCTTACTATCTGGTAGTGCCTGACACATAATAAGGGTTTAATAAATGTTATTCATTATTAAAAGGATGTCTGGGATGATAATAATAATTATTAGGACCACAAACAAGAGAATGATGGAAAACTGAGCACATTCATACAATTGTTACAATAATATGTAGTTATTAAAAATGAAGTAGTTCTAAATGTACTGTCATGGGAAGATGTCCATGATACAAATCAAATGAAAAAATAATGACAATACAATTAACTCCTTTGCATTGCATCAATGACAAGTCAATTTGGGTTACTAATGCCTTGTTTAAAAAGTATTGGACCTCGGGCTTCCCTGGTGGCGCAGTATTTGAGAGTCTGCCTGCTGATGCAGGGAACGTGGGTTAATGCCCCGGTCCGGGAAGATCCCACATACCGTGGAGCGGCTGGGCCCGTGAGCCATGGCCGCTGAGCCTGCGCGTCTGGAGCCTGTGCTCCGCAACGGGAGAGGCCACAACAGTGAGAGGCCCGCGTACCGCAAAAAAAAAAAAAAAAAAAAAAAAAAGTACTGGACCTTTTAAGTCTTGGTTTTATATAACTGGGAGTTAATCAGGTAACAGATTTGTAATTGGGTGATACTAGTTCAGAAACAATCATTTTGATTAAAGCAAAGAAGACAAAGAGTGGTTATAGAGGAATGAAGGACTTCAATTAAGTAGAAAATACAAGACGCCTGAAAGAAAGCACAGAGCACTCTTTAGGAAGCAGAAGCAGGAAGCAAGAGAAGACAAAAAGTTTCCCCCAAAATAAATAAATATAATAAGTAGGAGGTGAAAAAAAAGTTAACATTGCCTTCTCTAGAGTTTTGACCAAGGCCCCGATTGCTGGATACTCCAGGAGTACTGACAACTATTCCCCTGCAAATGTAGAACAGTTGGTCAGTAGCCCAGTAAACAAGACTTCACAATAGACTCTTCAATAGAGAAAAGTTAATGTTTGATTCCAAGTGATGAGTAGTTCAGTCTTTATCATCCCAGCCTCTCTGGGTCAACCCTGGGTCTCTCATGCAGTCTATTCTCTGCTTAAATGGGAAACCTTAAGAGGAAAAGAGAGGGGGGAAATATGTGCATGATCTTTTTCCTTTTTGTTCTTTATTATTTCCCTGTTCTTTCTCTGGAACTTAGAACTCCAGTGGATTTTTATGCCCTCAATAATCTCATTTTGATATGGTCCTAAATCACATAAAAATTAAATTTTAGAAAATCATACAGGATTTTTAAAAAGTTCTTTTCTAATTAATCTTAAATTAGTAAGGTCTATTAACAATTCCACTCAAGGCTTTTTGTTTTTGTTTTTGTTTTTGTTTTTCCCCCCAGCCCCTCTTATAAATTGTTTATACATCACTTAGTTTTGAATCCCTAAGCAAGGTTAAAATTCTTTTGTAGTCACAAATTAACACTTCTAATTTTTGACTTAAATATATCATGTTTTCTTTAAAAAAAAAAACTCTCTGTGGAAATAAAATTTCCTACAAATGTAGCATTAGGATTTTAGCAAATTCATGAAAACAAAGAATATATCTAATTACTACTATATTCAAGGCACTTAGAACAAGAAAACTGCTAGGATAAAGAATACAAAAGTGAATAAGAATGGACTCTTCGCTTCAAACCAATTACAATCTGGATTAAGAAAATATTAACATATGGCCAAGATATGGCTAAGAAGAAGTCCCAGTCTTGATGTTTCCAATGACTTGAAAGGAGATTGCCAACAATGAGTAGAGAAAAAGACAACTGTGGGTTCCCACCGACACAGATCAGGCATTAATAATAATCTATAGCACGTTTTTTGAATTTACAGATGCCTGAATTCAATGCCATTGACCTGGATGCAAATCTCCAGTGGCACTAGCATGTGAATTTTTAAAATATATAAATAAAAATAAAGAAATAAAACCTTATAGGTGATTCTTACAAGAATCTGAGTTTAAGAGTCACTGCAATAGATTACCATTTCGTATACGGGAAAAGGACATAGACAAGACTCATTAACGCTAGGTCAGTAATGCAGATGTGTGTATGGACAGGAGGAGTGAAGACTGATAATAAATACAAATTCTTCATAATTAGAGTGGGACAAAAAAGGGATAAAACTGAAACTATACAGAAATTACAGGAATATGATTGCCTTGTTTTATCTTAATATATGAGCTTAAAATGGGGGTGACACAAGTAGAATTTATCACAGCACTTAAATATAACTTAAGTAGAAGTTATCCACAGAGCACAATGACCCTTGTAATTTTAGTATCAGAACTACTTCATGATTAAGTTGAATTTATACTTTTAAAAATAACATAGTGGTACAAAATTTGCAGTCTTCTCTCCCCAGAGAGAAAATAAGATCTCAGTTATTTGAAACAGAAAATCATTACAGGTAAAAAGGATTCCAGTGTGAGGGAGAGAGCTGCTTGTAAAGCTTTTCTCAGACACACAGATAGGAGAAGCAGTTACGTGAACTGATTGGTGGTCTCTCACTTGCAGAGTTCGACAAGAGAAACATAGCTCTACTACACAGCAGAATGTACTCAGCCTAAAAGTTAAACAAATAAATATGGTAATACACAGTCTGTTGTACAAATACACAGAACAGCCCCACTTTGGCTACGTGAAACATTATCCAGGTGTTGTTGCCAGGCACTGCCATTTGAAATGGTCAAAACTTAGAGTATGACACCAGTCCCCATTCCAGGAATTTCATTATAATATCAGTGGGGCAAAATAGAATACTTTTCCAAGTTACATTTCTTTTAACTTTCAACTAATACATAACATAGATGGTCTTGTGTTTATTCAGTGACTGTTGGTTTTACTGGACACTTTTTTAAATGTCGGTTCTTTTTCAAGTACTCTAAGGAAATTATTCTGGAGTACTGTAAGAAAATTAAATGGTAGAAGTGTTTAAGACAAATATTTATTATGTGAAGGAATCTAATTATGAAAAATAGAGTATCCCATAGTACTCTATTCTGTGATTTAAATAATAAGTAATTTTGAGTTAAAAATAAATACTTGTTTCAGGAATAGAGAGTTTTCTTTCTTCCAGACTCAACTGTGGTCCTGTGTCTTAGAACACTGATGTTAGTATTTTATGATAGAAACTCCTTTTTGACTTGCTGCCAAGTTTGTATAAAAATAGATATCATTTCATCAGTATATGACATGCATAGTTGAATTAAGTAATTTAAAATCATACCAAGGGACACCTGGGCTTTATTTATAGCACATTTTCCCCCTGTGGCATTTGAAACACACGACTTAATAGGGATGGAGTTTGAAATCGTGCATTTTCACAAATGAACTTTTAGCATGACCCCAGGAGACACTGCCAAATGAAAATGACATAAATCCTCATGGCCTGAAATGCACATCACTTTCGTTTCTCCTTAGAACCTCTTTTCACCCAGATGAGCACACCTACACCATGACTTAATACATAGTGAGTTCTTTACTTTCATTTATTTCTTCTTGTAATATCTTTTTTCTACCACTTTTGAAAAATGTTATCCTTCTGTGTGGAAGAAGAATTTATAGACAACAGAACTCCAAGAGAAACTTCAAATGAAAACTGCCTCCACATGTTAGAAATGAAAATTTGAAACAAAAGTTCTCATCTACTCCAGGAAAGAAAACAAAAACATATGCATCTAAGGCATCATTGTTTGTTTTCATTTTCCAAATGGTCATACTTCTTAGTTTTATCCCCAAATTCTCATAAAAGCTCAACTGTGTTTGAGTAACTGCTCTGACGTGTATCTGTATTCCCATTTCCTGCTATATTCTACGATTAAGCTGATAAAAGTGTGGAACTATCTAAGTCTTCGTCTAAAACTGCCATCGGACTTCATCTTTGCAATTTTTGTCTCTCTTGGTGAGGTATTTAATAGGTGGGTTAATTTCTCAAAGAAGAAATCAAGATTCATACTTCTATGTCTTTTGGCACTGGGTTAGACAAAGTCCCACAGAAACTCTGACTAGGATCCTAGGGCTAGTAACTGAAGAGATTAGCTGATCTCACCGGTTAAATCCAGGCAGGGCAAAGAACAAAAGAGGGCATACACACAAGCATCAAAGATTTTAAACTGCCTAAGTGGTTCAGTGATAAAAATGATTCATGTAGAATCATATTTTTTAAAAGGTTAATTATTTAAAACCTGCATCTTAAGAGTTAAATACTCAATTGCAAATTTAATTTAATTTTTGTATCCCACTTAATCTAAACATAATATCTGTTTACATTTACAAGAGTTTATTACAGACATGGAAAAGTAGGGTTTTTAACTAAAAATCAAAGTACAGAAAGAAAAATTTAACAGAAAAAAATTCTCAAACTCTCTAACCAGAAATAAATAATACAATGATGGAATAATATGTATAGGAGAAATTAATTAGACATTGACCCCATTATTTGAAATATCAAGTATCTGTCAGTTGTTTCAACCTGGCAATAACTGTACAAAATCTGGGAGTGAGCTTCACATCTACATGCTACCGTAAAGAAAATTTACATCTGTTGCATTATGTGATTGTGGATTGCACTGTGATATGTAGTATGTATTATACTGTGTGATTATGCTATTGTACGTAAATAATAAAAAGTACACTTCAGACCAGTGCTGTCCAATAGAAATTTCTGTGAAGATGGAAATGTTTTATATCTGTGCTGTCCAATAAGGTAGCCTCTAGACCATGTGGCTTTTGAGCACTTGAAATATAATCAGTGTGTCTGAGAAACCAAATTTTAAGTTTATTTAATTTTACTTAATTTAAATTTAAATAGCCACATGTGGCTAGTGTCTACCATATCGGACAGTGCAGCTTTAGAGCAAGTAGCCTGCATCAGCTACTGTGCTGTGTCAGGTCCAGTTTAAGGAAGAAACAGAGCCTTTACCCCCATAATTGCCACTAAAATGGCAGTCAAGCTCCCAGATGCAGGAGACATGGTATGATACTCTTGTCAGAAGTTTGGTATTGTAATGGAAGGATGGGTCTGGCAGTTAGGAGACCTGAACATGTCCCTTCTTCATACTGAGTCTCAATTTGAGGAATGTTAGGTCAAATAAGATAATGTCTAATATTCCCCAAATCACCACAGTTCCTTTAGCAATCACTGCTTTTTTTTTTTTTTTTTTTTTTTTTTTTTTTGCAGTACCCAGGCCTCTCACTGTTGTGGCCTCTCCCGTTGTGGAGCACAGGCTCCGGACATGCAGGCTCTCAGCGGCCATGGCTCACGGGCCCAGCTGCTCTGAGGAATGTGGGATCTTCCCAGACCAGGGCATGAACCCGTGTCCCCTGCATCGGCAGGCGGACTCCCAACCACTGCGCCACCAGGGAAGCCCAGCAATCACTGCTTTTTGTCTCCCCACATTCCTGACACTAGCCAGATGACCTATTTGACCTCTATCTTTGGACCCTAGGCTAACTATATCTGGAAAATGGCCACTTCTCTGAGTGGAGAACAGAAATGCTCCCCCCAAAAGCCAATCTTTTCCCTTAGCATGTTGGGTACTTCCTCATAACAATCTCATGTAGTATCTATTATTTCTCCCTTGCTTTGCCCTAGTTTCCATGGACCAAGAAGCTCCTGACTGACTGGGTCTCCTGAAGCATCATGCTATTCTGATTCTGGCCAGCCCATCCCTCAGCAAATGTTCACAATAATGACTACAGCTGACTGTCTAGGTCTTCCACATTGATTGCCTAACCACACTTTCTCTGTCTGCCACGGTCTCCATATCCAGACCCACATCCTCAGTTTGCTGTTGCTCAAAATGGCATTATGATGTGGACCCTATTTGTAGTGAGGCTGCAAGAGCAGAGGATGGGAAATCACAATAACAGAATTTAGGTTGATGGTCTGTAGCATACAATGAGAAGAATAAAGTGTGTAGAGCTAGAGAGACATACCAGAATTTCAATCTCATTTCCAATAACTGTTTAACCAGGGACTATTTATCTGACTTCTAATCTATCCCCAACTATTAAGTGGAAATAGTAATTCTCTCAAAATTATACCACTAAATAAGATAATACTCTAAAAGTGCCTAATACAGTGACTAGGAAGGATGCTATATAAAATAAATTTGAAGTAGAAGAGACCAGACATAGGGAAGTGAGTTAACAAACAATAAAATCGTAGCAGTAAACCAGAGACAAGGTGATGGAGACCTAAAGAAAGATGGTGGCCATGGAAAGAACAAAGTCAACAGATATTCTGAAGGAAATAAAGGCTCTTTGTGACAGATAAAGGGAGATAAAGGAGAGGAAGAAATTAAAGATAACTTCAAGGTAACTGAGTGGATGAAGTTAAGAAAGTTAAGATAGATAAAAATCAGGAAACGGGTATTGAAGGGCAGGTTAGAAAGGGGAAACAAGATAATTTTGAGTTAGACTCCAGGATTTTAGATTTTAGATCCAATTAGTATTTTATATATCTATATCTATATATCTATTTGAAGAAACTAAAGCAAAAGATCACTAGACAACTTGGATAAATCTCAAAGCACTTTAGTAGTACAATCAAGGCCAAGGCTTAGATATCTTTACTCCCATATTAAGCAACTAGTTCCTTTTGTTTAATCTGAGATGACAATATAAGACATAGAAATAAATATTTTTAAGGTCACTTAGTTACAGGAAAAGTTGGAAATACAGTTTTAGGAAACAAGAACACAGAAAACTATTAGAATGGATGAGCTCACAGAATTATGAAATGTAGAGAGAGAGAAGGAAAAGGTGGTCAGTACTTAAAAATGCTAAGTAGATGTCAGAGAATCAGAGCATCCGGAGCTTTAGTCCCACCGTGTTACCTCTCTCACCTTCAGGAATAAGGATAATGATGGTGATGATAATATTGACACTGAACTGCTTTTACAATTGCCTTCCATCAGACTTTCCTATAAGATTTCATTCTTGTAACACCCTGGGAACAGATACTATTATTATGCCATGTTTTTAGACAAAGAGTTTAAATGCACAGAAAGGTTTCACCAAGGTCACAAATAAGTGAGAGTCAGGATTTAAACTTAGGTAATTAAGTTCCACAAAAAACAGCTGTAATTTTTGTCTAAATTGGGACACTTCAGAGAGTTAAAGAACAGCAAAGGTAAACTGGAAATGTCCAGGGCAGACCAGGTTATATGGTCCCTCTGGTTATTAACCACTAAGCAATCTGCGTTAAATGTCCTACAGCCATAAATAGTAGGTCTCCTAATTCTTAATCATTTTCCTGCATTCAATCCACTGAGACTTCTACTGTGTATCCTGCCTCCCTCCTTCAGTTTCTTCCTTTCTACTGACTTCTTTCATTGCAAAGTTTTCCCAGTACCCAAAATCTTCTCTTGAATTTTTCCTCGTATCCTTGGATTCCTCTATTCCCAAACAGATATCTTCTATTTCAATTATTTGTTGCTGTATATTCTCATGTCCACCTCCACTGCCACTACCTTTGTTCCTGTCCCACCCTCATTTTCCTGTTTTTTAGTGCAATGGTCCCTTCTCTCTCTGTTCTCCTCCTCCTTTAGTTTTCCCTTCCTGCTATTATCAGTTACCTCTATAAACAACATAGATCTGATTTTCTGGTTAAAATTAGGGAATTGGTGAAGGGGGTCCAAAAGGTACAAATTTCAAATTACAAAATAAATAAGTCCTGGGGATGTAATGTACATTATGGTGACTATAATTAATAATGTTGTATTGAATATTTGGAAGTTGCTAAGAGAGTGGATCTTAAAAGTTCTCATCACAAGAAAAAAATTCTATGACTATATGTGGTGATGGAAGTTAACTAGACTTATTGTCATGACCATTTTCCAATATATACAAGTATCAAATCATGTTGTACACCTGAAACTAATATAATGTTATATGTCAATTATCCCTTACAAAAAAAGACACACAAAAAAGAATTAAATACATTAACAGATGAATGGCTAAAGAAGATGTGATAAATATATACAATGGAATATTAGCCATAAAAAAGAATGAAATAATGTCATTTGCAGCAAGGTGGATGGACCTAGAGATTATCATACTAAGCGCAGTAAGCCAGAAAGAGAAAGACAAATACCACATGATATCACTTATATGTGGAATCTAAAATATGACACAAATGAACATATCCATGAAACAGAAATAGACTCCAAGACATAGAGAACAGACCCCTGGTTGCCAAGATGGAGGAGGGATGGGGGAGAAAAGGACTGGGAGTTTGGGATCAGCAGATGCAAACCAGTATATATAGGATGGATAAATGACAAGGTCCTACTATATAGCACAGGGAAATACATGTGATATCCTGTGATAAAGTGTAATGGAAAAGAATATGAAAAAGAATATATATATATATATATATATATATATATATATATAATATAACTGAGTTATTTTGCTATACAGCAGAAATTAACAGAACACTAAATCAATTATACTTCAATAAAATAAAAATAAAGAATTAAATAATAGATAACTTCACAGTAGTTTCAGGAAAATATTTACAGCTTTCTGGCTCCATCACCCACTCTCCTATGCTCCAGGCATTTATCATCCATGAGGTTAGTGACCCTCACCTATAATCTCAGCAGGCCCAGTGGACAGAAGAGCATTCAGTATGCCACAGGCCCTTAAATGCTGTTTATTAAGAGAATGCTAAACCAACGCAAAGGTTTCTTACATTGTAATTCTCTTCACACAGCACTAAGAAGAGCATGTTAGGCAAATAATAGTTGAATAAATATTTCCCACATTTACTGTTTTAGCAATACTGTTGACTTCTTTCGGACATGTCACAGATAAGGAAAAAATAGACTAATCTCTTAAATGAGTGGCAACATGATGATATTTGCCATCCCAAGACTGGGAAATGAAATCTATACTTCATTTTAAAGCGATAATATCGGGACTTCCCTGGTGGCACAGTGACTAAAAATCTGCCTGCCAACGCAGGGGACACAGGTTCGAGTGCTGGTCCAGGAAGATCCCACATGCCACGGAGTAACTAAGCCCGTGCACCACAACTACTGAGCCTGCACTCTAGAGCCCGTGAGCCACAACTACTGCAGTTTGTGCACCTAGAGCCCATGCTTCACGACAAGAGAAGCCACCATAGTGAGAAGCCCGCACACCACGACGAAGAGTAGCCCCTGCTCACCGCAACGAGAGGATGCCCGCGCGTAGCAACGAAGACCCAATGCAGCCAAAATAATTAATTAATTAATTAAAAAGTGAACTGAACATTATTCAAAACAGCAAACTCTTTAAAAAAATAAATAAATAAAATAAAGCCATAATATCTTGTTACCTAAACAGATAACTAAGCTTTTCTACTGGTAAAATCTATGGATTCACTCTCAAACCAAGTAATTCCTGCGAAACCTTCACAATATTCACAAGATCGGCCTGCCTTGCACAAATGTTAAGAAATGAACACTAATCACTTAGTTGGGGATATTCTAAATTTGTTTACTCTGTTAATAGGGTTCTCTTTTGGTCAACAGAGATCGCATTGTTGTGTAAACAGATGGATCTGGAGGTTTTGACTAAAGAAATGTTTTAAAAGTGGTTTTCCCTTTTGTTTATGTTGTCACTGCTTGAATGATACTGAGAGATACAGAGATAGCCCCTAGGAAATCTCTACCCAGGCCTCCTCCACTAAAACCCAGTATTTATGGTGGGAATGAGAAATGCTGTGTGCCATGCGGTGAACTAAAGTCCTATGTTAATCAGAAAACTTTAGAAAATCATGATGAAGCCTAACCTGTTGGAAGGCAGTGGGGCAAAAGAAAAAAAAAAGCCTTTCGCTATTCCTTCCATTAAATAAATTCATTTAGGAAGTCTTTTTATTGTTGTTGAAAACTCGGAATACTGTATGACCGCTAAACACAAAAGTAATCAGACAAACTCATGTCAATATCAATATGCTTAAAATTTTGAAGGGACATGTTTTAACCAAAATAGGAATTATTTTTTAAATAAAAGAAGTTAACATTACAATAACCCCTTTCTATTATGCTCACAGACAGTATTTGGCTTAGTCATTAAAAAACAGATTGCAGGAGAAAGCTTGCCAACTTGAATCCCGGCTCTGCAACTGACAAGTTGTAAGGCCTTGACCAAATTACTCCACTTCTCTCTACCTCAGTTTATTCATCTTTAAAAAGCACAGGGCTTCCCTGGTGGCGCAGTGGTTGAGAGTCCACCTGCCGATGCAGGGGACACTGGTTCGTGCCCCGGTCAGGGAAGATCCCACATGCCGCGGAGTGGCTGGGCCCGTGAGCTGTGGCTGCTGAGCCTGCGCATCCAGAGCCTGTGCTCCGCAACGGGAGAGACCACAACAGTGAGAGGCCCGCGTACCGCAAAAAAAAAAAAAAAAAAAAAAAAAAAAAGCACATAGTAATAATAACACATCTCTCATATTACATCATTGTGAATATTTTAAAAATCAAGTAGAGCATGGAAATATGTCAAGGACAATAACACACACACAATAAATGTCAACTATTATTATTATATACATAGTAGGTTCTGGAGATTTTGTCTAACGCACTGAGGAACTATTTTAAATGTATTTTATATGTTGAGCTAAGTCACTTCCAAAACACATCTGAATGAATAATCATGAGTTTCTTATCTACCCAAAAGCAAAGGCAAAACGATCAAAAGTGTGAAAATCACTAACCGTTGAGCCAGTGGTGCTCCGAAATATCAGTTCTGATGTAATGGTGGTCGTGAGTAGGCCCAAGGGACCGCGTGAATGCAGTATCCTTGCCAAGGAAATCAGAAGCTGTTCCAGAGTAGAGGTACTCATCTGCAAGGGAGAAACGAATACCCAGGACTTCTAAGAGTTTACCAGCAGACACTACTGAAAATAGACTAATTTCACAGCATGAAACCAATGATGTTTATTGCTTAACATCAGAAATATATTGTTTCATAAATTTCCCCTTCAGAGTTTGAAAAATCTGCTTAGTTGAAGAAAAGATAACTCAGTGAACTTTGGTAAGCCAATGCTAACTACTTGAATATAAAAAAGGCCAATGTCTTCCGAATTAATAATTGCACATGCATTTAGCTTCTGTTATGAATAAGTTCCTCTTCTTTCCCTTCTCCCCACAAATAATTCAAGGACATATCATAATTAGGAGTCTTTCTTTGTAATAACGCAAAAAAAAATATTTAGAAAGTAAACGCCATAATGAGGAATGAATTGTGCAATTAGTATTTACTTAACCGACACAACCTCAGTGACCACAACTTTTCTTTGCCTAACCTCTGCTGAAAGGGAGCTTTCAGCACTGAAGTCATACTTTGTAATTATAACATGTTGCATTCTTTGTAGCTAATCATGTCTCTAATAGTTCTGATAAACAGGCATTTCTGAAAAAGGAAAGATGTTGCCATTACTGCATACCAAACTTCTCTGTCCTGTTATTTATGTAAAGTGAATATCCATGTTTACCAGAGACAGAAGGAGAGAGAGAGAAGAGAAGAAAAGAGGAGAAAGGGGGTGAGAGAGGTAGAAAGAGGTGGAGAAGGGGAAGGAGGGAGGAAAGAAATGAGGAAGAAGGGAAAGGGGAGGAGTGGAAGATGGGAGAGAGGAGAGGAAGAAAGGATAGAAGGGAGAGGAGTGGGAGGCGGGGGGAGAAAAGGATGGGGGCTGGAAAAGAGGGGAATGGTGGTCCATGTTCCCTAATGCTGGTTAGCATGTAGTGGGAGAGTGGGCTGAGGCAGGAAGAATACGGTCCCTACAGTAGCATGCATTACCCCTTTGAGAGATAAGCCTCTGTTTCAAGAAATCTTTATATTCAACTACTTGGGGTTACACTTAATAGACTAAAATTTTAAAAAAATAGCTAATCTCTACAGAGCATTTAGATTTTTAAAATGCCTAAATAGAGTAACAACTACAGACACTGTTTTATCACTAAAATTCAATTTTCCTCAGAAACATATCTTGAAAATTCTGCCTTTGCATAAATGATTCAGATACTTTCAAAACCCTCCGATTACATCCACTGAAATAAGACTTTTCCTGAACTATCTGAGACAACCAACCTAAATACTCATGACAATAGTCGACTTCCAAAAGGGGGAAACACACACACATACATATAAAAGAGAGAAATCCAGTTACATAAAGTAAATATAGACGTGGTACTGATTCCATCTCTTAAATATATATGGTGGAAGGCAGTATTTCATTATGGGGCAAGTTTTAAAAAGTAGAAGAATAACAATAACAACATCCATAAAGACATTATGAAAAAAGTTTGGTAAGAGTAAAGGAAACACACCATCAATTTGAAACATAAAATTACAAATATTCAAACATTTTGCCAGAAAAAAATGGTGTATTTCAACATAAAAGTTGGATCTGTATATCCAGGCTTTAAAACTGTCTTCTTTGTATTTAAATTACTCAGGGGTTCCTACGAGGGGTCACCAACACCTACAATCTATTGTTTTTTTATTAAGGGTGTGTCAACCCCACTTGACAGATCAGAATCACAAATCATCAGTCTCATTTTCTGAGGATAATGACTGAACATTAGTCACATAATTTTCAAAAAACACACACACTTTCACTTCAAAGGAAGAGCACTAGTTCTCACTAAGTGAAAATTAAAATGTCATGGTGCGTCACTCTGATAGTCTATTCAAACATCTGATGGACAAGTTAAATAAAAAGAGACTGAAGTCATGAACCAAACCAAGACAAAAGGAGTCCTTATAATGGTTCAAATTCAGAGGTCGTGCCGACATTCCTCAGAAAAGACTTCAGACCACACAGTACTGCCTTCTTTAAACAGGACGGCCCTCCCATAAGAGAATTTAAGATGTATACAAAGCAAGAGAAGACTGAATGTGCTAGCAAAACTTTCACATTGCCATTATTATAATCAGGTTATGGTGAAACTGGGGTGAGAGGTGTTATACCATTCTTTTATCTGTATTCTATAGTTTATTTGTTTTATTAATTTATCCACTTACATCTTATTATTAATCCCCCCACTCAAACCTTCAAAATATTTTGTAACATATTATGTCCAAGGAATTGCTAAATTTAACTGCCATAGTGAACCAAATGGGGCATAGCTAAATATAAGAAAATCTGGGACAGCTACATGTAGAATTATAGTACAATTGCGTGTGTGTCATTTGTATTAAAAAGAATTCAACCTGAAGTTCATTTAAAATGTAACTGTGCTGACGTTAGGGATTACTGGAGCCTCACTTTACGGATAAGGAGCTAAGTATAGAGAGACATGACACTAAAAAACTACAACCAAACAGCCAGTGGATGATTAATCCAGAATAATCTTTAACTCATTGAGAAAATGTGGTTGAATCTACACACACCTTTTTAGAAAAACACCTAAAAGCTAGAACTATCCATCACTGATCTTACCTGTCATTACTGAAGCAAAAGGCTGCTGAGGATCAAAAGGACATTTCAGTCTGCCAGACTCCAAATGATGTGTGTCTAGTTTGAACATAACTTCCTGTTATGAGAAATATTAACACAAGTGAGATTTTTTTTAAATGTCCGAATCAGCAAGAACGTAGGAGATAAGAATGAAATTCTAATTCATTAATTCAACAAAACCTGAGCATATAGCATGCACATCATGCTGTGCTTCTTAACTCTTCCACAAATATTATTTCTGGCAAGACTCAATTCCCATGTTTTGGTCTCCATTTGCCCAAAGTAGTGATGATAATAATGAATGAATTTTTCAGCTGGAAGTAGCAATATCCTCGATTCATTTAGCCTGGACCACTATCATAATCAAAATCATCATCAAACACTCCTATTTCTTAAGCCTAATAACTAATTTACTGAGCCTAATAAGTCAAGTTCCTCCTCTAAGGAAAAAATTTACTATAATAATTATACTTTCATAACTATTATGGTCTATCTACCTAAGCATCTACAACTATACCAAATTACTTAAGCTTCATGATATTTTGTAATTTTAGTGACTTAAAAGCGTTGTAAGGCAGGCAGTTCATTTTCAGAGCTGTTGATACATGTGGGCAAAAAAAATCCTGTTGTAGTATTTTCACTATTACAAAAACACTATGCACATTAAAGCCACATAGTTATTTTGGCTGAAACATCTATTTTTATAATAGTGGCCACAGACAGAATGGCATTGGCAGACTTTTAACATTCAGGGAAAAAAAACATCTTAAGTTGAACTTTCCAAGAAAAATATGAATGTATAATGAATATGGCCCCATGAGTTTGAGTGTTTCATAACAATGACAACACTACCGTCCAGTAAAAGACTGATGACTCAGGCTGCAAATGCACTAGTTAGAGAAATTCAGAGTTTCAGATATTCTCTCTAGATGGCATACCTACAAAGTTATATCAGAGCACACATGCAATAAAAAGGGATCATTCAGTGCCACTTATCTAGAAAGCAAGTAAAGAAGCAAAAGGGATAGAGGAAATTGGATTATTTGGATTATTATTATTGTATGATGTGTCATTTCAGATCTTTTTCTTATTAACAGGATCAACAGTAATTACCACCTTATTAAAAAATAGTAATACCAATTTAAATAGCATGATTAACATTTGCCATTTTATAGTTTTAAGTAATGCACTTTAATACTAAGAGTAATGGTACTTGACAATTAATACATACTAACCATGGGCCAGGAACTTCATGTACATTGTCTCACTGAATCTTCACCACTAACCTAAAGATGTAGCTACTTTAATTCCAGCTTTACAAGAGGAATATTGAGCATAAAAGGGAGTAAGTATCTTGTTCAGCATCACATAGTGAATAAGAGGGAGAGCAGTAGGTTGAACTTAGGGCTGTCTCCAAAGTTCATTTTCTTAACTAATCTAGTCTCAGGATTTCAAACTCATGGATTTAGAAATGTGTTGAAATTAATTTATAGACTCACCATGACCATGTAACATGATCAAGCCCAAGTATGTTTAGTTAGAACAGTTCAGCTAATGACAAGTTGTGATAGTGGCGCCTAGGCATGAAAAAAGTCCAGTGAGAACACATTTAGGGCATGTTTCCCAACTGTGGATGGGGCTAGAGATATGTCAGGAAAAAACACCTACAGATCACAGCTCTTAAGAATGTTTAAATATTAAGGGCACATTATTCTCCACAGGTCAAACAGAACTGTTGACTCTAAAGCCTATAATGGGACGTTGTAAAGGGAAAAAGTAAACTGAATCCTGGTGTGCCAGAAGATTATAGTGAAAAGCTAAAAAAGAAAAACCAAGAAAACATCTGGGAGAATGTCATAGTTGATACAAAGTCCTAGATAAACCCTTATAATTGTACAGACTTCTGTTGTCAAAACGCAGCATTTCATTAAATTCTCAAGAGAAGCCCATAGAATTGGTATTTGCAGAGGCTAAGGACAAGGTCTCCCTTATAATCTCCTGGAGAAAGGAGACAGCAGGAAAGCAAGTTTCCTTGTGCCAGAGTCAAGGATACCAACAGGAAAATGATGTAAAAAATAATGGCTGATTAAATGGACTTCCTGAGACAAACTGAAGGACATGACACTTTAACTTTTGGGACAACTTCAATTTTATAAGATTTTCCCCATTAAATTCCTTAAGTCTAATTAATCATGCAAAAAAGTACCTGTCTAAACTGCACACAGAGAAATACTGTTGAAGTAAAGACATAAGAGGATAAGAGTAGGAAATGTTTAACTATCACATTAGGAAAAATTATTATGAATATTATTAATACTATTAATATTTAAAGATGAGATTTGCAGCAGAAGGGAGATTCCAGAGGAAAGAACATACTTCTAATCTAATTATGAAACAACTATCAGGCACCCCCAGTATTGCAGAGTAGATACACAGGTAGATAGATTAATAGATAGATAGAGACTGCAGACACTATTTTGAAATAAAGTTTATATACATACTTTTGAAATATTTGCCTCTGCCTTTCTGTGTCCTTGTTACCTAATACGGCTGCGAATTAAGTGACCGGAATAGAGCAAGGGCTATACCAAAGCCTATGCACGATCATTTTCTCATTTTATTCTTAAAATAACTCTGAGTTACTATTATTATTGTCATCATTTTGCTGAATAAACAGAAGCTTAGAAAGTTTATGCAGAAGACCATGGAGCCATGGTAAATGATCCGGGCCATAATTCAAACTCTGGCTCCCCCTGTTTAGCTCTTAGCTGTTGTCAACAGCCCTGACTTCTATCCTGAAATCCGGATCCAACCGCCCACTTGGTATGACCTACGGAACATTTCTCAAATGCAGAATGTACAAAACTAACTCACCATTTCCCCCACAAATCTGTTACTCTTCTCATCTCAATAAATAACACCCCTCTCCAACTCACTGCCAAAGATAGAAATCTGGGATTCATTTTAGCTGTTTCCTCTTTCTCCCCATTGCCCCAGGCACAGAACAGTGGTCCCCAGGAAGAGGGCTTCGCACACTTCTCTCCTCCATCCCTGTTATCTGTTGCTCTTCCCTCTTCCCAGCCACCTGAGAAGCAATCTTATCTATTTGAAAATGGAAGTGCCTTCCCTCTGAATGGACAGTGAATGCTGGGACTAATAATTCATTTTCGAAGAGAAGGATCTTCAAGCAGGGCTGCCATACAATTACCTGTACTCCTGACTAGTGGAAAACTCACAAGGCTCAATATCCCTGTTCACTCATAATTCTCTTATTCACAGAACTTGTAAATTTGACTGACCCAGGGCTTTTTGACAGTCTCAAGCTAAGTAATTAGCGCCTTCTAAATTCCCTTTCAGCACTTGTGACTTTTAGGAGTTAAGGAACACTATTTGCATCCCTCAGCAGGTTGTGAGTTTGGCCTTTAGCCCCAGGCCTCAAAACACATCCAAGATGTGGGGCTATCTCATGTAATTGCAGCCTATGCTATAAGCCACTGTTATATATTACCCTTCATCAAAGCTAGGCAAGAGAACATTACACCAGCAACAAAGTATGATGGATTCAAGTTGCCAAGTCTCCTAGTGGTTCAGAGATTTAACTATCAGGGTTGCTTTACTTTCAAACCATTGAGTCTGGGCTGGTTAGACAAGTTGGTTAGAGAGAAAAATTTATCCGGCCACAGTTGTGGGTTTGATCTCTGCTTGGATCAGTTAAATCAGTGTAAAGAAACCTGTACCATGAGCCCAGACTTTACTTTCAAACACGCAGCCAATTACCCTGCAAATATGTGTGGTTATTCACAAGAAGTATATACATAAACATAAGGATGACAGTGTAACCCCTCAACCCACACAAAGGAATGATTTAGAGTACATATTCTAAAGCTCAGTTGGGCACACTTGCTCTAGGGATAGACTACTTTGGTTCAATTCCTTGCTAGACCATTTATTAGTTGGGTGACTTAGGAATGTTATTTCATTCTACTGAGACTCAGTTTTTACTAACTTGCAAACTGGAAGTTATTTAGATACCAACTTCATTAACAGTATTGTGAAATTACAAAAACAATCCATGTAAAGTGCCTGGCACAGTCCATGACACAAAGAAAGTAGGCTAACGTGTTAGTTGTTGATTAAATTATTGTAATCTGCATGTTTCTCATTTACTGAAATGCTCATTGATTGCTGGAATACATTACTCCTAATTAATACATCCCACATTTCCACTATGTCACTTTGGTCTGGCAGAAATAATAAGTCCAGTGTGATAACAACTATGCATACAATTTTAAGAAAATTATTAAAATTATCTGTATTTAGTGTCTACTATTGTAAACATAAGTAACAGGTCAAATTTGTTGGATGGGAAAAATTAAATTATTTATAAGGTATCATTTCATTGCAAGGTCTCATGGGAAACAAATTTTTACCAACAGCAACATACTAAATAGATTTAGTTATAAAGGAAACTCAAGAGAAAATAAAGCTGTATATAGAGCCTAGAAAACAAGCACTTTCAACATTGTATACCATTTATTTTAATCATATCACTAAAAAAACTTTTAATAGAAGAAATTTTTATTAGGTGGATAAAGTGTACAATCAAAATGACAATCCATAAAGTGGTTTGGAATGTAAGTTCTTATTCAGTTCATACAGAATACGATTCAATCTTTCTATTCAAGTCTAACTATTTTATGTCATAGGCATTAAGTAACAAGTTATTATAATAAATTGTTTTTGTGCTATTTCATTATATTACCTCCTTGTAGATTCCAAGATCAATATATCCACATATTGGATGAAATGCTCCAGTTCCACATACATAAACATGAGTTTTGTTATAGGGTTGAAGTACCCGGATGAAATTTGCACATTCTGTCTATTGGGCATAAAAAAATAAAAGCATTAGCATACAATTCAGGTATTTGAAAGATTATCATTCATACCACCTGTTTCCCAAGTAGATTAATTATCAAAAATAAGAACTAAAATAAAAAAGACTCATGAGAAATGTTTAACACCTGACTTAGCAAAGGAGGCAAAACAAATTAGAAACTATGGCTTTAATGAGTGACTGAAGCTTTTTGAAGGTTTAAGGCTTTGAACTAATCACAGTGCTAGAATGCACATCTCTATAGTGGGAATCAATGGGGCCTAGAGAATGAACATAATGTGAATGAGGTATCCATACTTTCTTTCAAGGATTTCCTACAGAACCAAACCCATAATGCTCTGATGTTCCCACACTGTCTATCCCATATAGAACCTACTGTGTGCAACTTCAACTGTCTCAGCTACACTAAACAAAACACTCAACACAGATGTGTCTTCCTATATATTACCCCGTTCTTATTTTCCAGAATTGCCTACCACTTTATTTCCATTTATTTTCAATGTTACAGAGCCTTTAAGACTGAGCTTAATTCCTGCTTATTTCAAGAATCTCTTCTGTTTTTTCCATAAATATTTTTTTACACCAAGTCAAAATCTTAAGAGACATATTTCTGCCTCTTTTGCAAATGCTTAAGCCTAAAAATTTTTCTTTCCAATGTATATCTTTATAACTTAATTATTTTCTATCCCCCAATTACTTGTAAATAGTGACTCAATTTTTCAGAGTAGTCATTCTTGTTATTATATATTATTTTCAATTCATCTCCTGTAAGTCATCCCTTATCTTTACACAATTATTGGCAACAATTTGTTAACCATGGCTTCATGATTCCCGGGCCCAAAGAATCCTGAGAAAACACTGGGCAGTAGTCTACTTTTATTCTAGATCAACTCTACCCAGGAGGTGGGCAAGTGTTTACCAAGGAGGTTGGAAATCTATGAAACAACTGAGATTCAGAGAAAAAGTCCATTTTCTCCCTGCCTGAGTGGCCACAGGTCCTTCAACTGTCAGGTCACTGTTGTTGTTAGGGTCGTTAGGAGGAGAATATTAAAAAATAAAAATAGGGCTTCCCTGGTGGCGCAGTGGTTGAAAGTCCACCTGCAGATACAGGGGACACGGGTTCGTGCCCCAGTCTGGGAAGATCCCACATGCCACGGAACGGCTGGGCTCGTGAGCCATGGCTGCTGGGCCTGCGCGTCCAGAGCCTGTGCTCCACAACTGGAGAGGCCACAACAGTGACAGGCCCGCGTATCGCAAATAAATAAATAAATAAATAAAAATAAAAAAGATAATGACCTAACTGGTAGGATGATTTTTTAAATTAAGTAAAATTTTTAAAAGGCAGACAACAACTTAGCTGATAGGATGATGACTGTTATGTGGACTAAAGAATATAACATTTAATAATTGTTTATCACTTACCCTGATTTTGATCTATACAAAATAATCAATATCCCAGTGGCTGTTCTGATTTTAGAATGACTAGCTATGTCTCCATATCTGTGGCACAGAGTTCCTAGTACCTACTTCTTCCTCTGTCCAGCTAGCCTGGCAATCTTATGTCTCAAGAATTTGTAGATCCCAGCGAATAAGATCTGCACATTCTACTGCAGAAAAATGTTGTAAAGAACTTACTTATTTGAGTTTTCTGCTCTCTGCTTTCTTATAAACAAAGCAGTTGCTTAAGACTATATGAAAGGACAGTCCAATCCCTCAGTTAACCAAGCAAGGGAAGGATGTTTCTTTATCAGGTAGGAAGAGTGGGCACTTTCTAACAGCAGAAGGGCCACTGCATATAGTTACACAGGTTGTATGCTGTGAAAAAAGTCATATCTGAGAAAGTGCAAATCACACTGAAGACATCTTTGTTACCTTGAATATTTTCATATGTTTAGTATATGTTCGCATATAATTATTATATGTAGCCTCCTAAGAAAGGAAAATTTTATATTCATTAAGACAATTTTCTGTCAGATCATCTTGCTTAACAAAATCATATTATGTGTTTTCCACCCTTCCATCAAGGTGTTTGATGAAGAGAATTTATTTTCTATTGACACAAAGGCACCGTAGAGAACTAGTTTCATGTTCTTTTATATTATGCTTGACAATCGCAAATGAAAACCTAATTCAAAGAGTAAAATGCCCTACTAATAGTTTTGAACAAATGACACAGTAATATGAGATAAGCCAAGGCAAAAAAAGAGGAAAAATATATGCAATCAGCAGATAAATTGCAATGATGGCTTCACTGCTAGGGTAAGAGATTTCAATATCCTCTAGCTTTCATTTTGCTCACTCATGCTCACTGAAGGGACTTTTATTTATTGGTCTTTTCCCCATGAAGAGATTTATGCAGGGTGAAATCTACACATGGAACAGTACACAGGGAGGGCAAGAGTAGAGTTATATGCCTGCAGTAAGGTGGGATTCACTCACTGCCAGTGATTTCACCATTTTTTCAAAAGCTCAGTGTTACAAAAGAATCATAGAATTTAGAGGGTAATTGTTATGGAGTGAACATCTGTGTCCTCCCAAAATTCATGGGTTGAAACCCTAAACCTCCCAGGGTGATGGTATTAGGAGGTGAGGCCTTTAGGAGATAATTAGCTTTAGAAGAGGTTTGGAGAGTGAGATCCTCATGATAGGATTAGTGCCTTTCTAAGAAGAGACCAGGGCACTTGCTCTCACTCTCTCTGCCCTGTGCAGATATCACAGGAAGATAGCCACCTGCAAGCCAAGAAGAGAATTTTCACCAGAGACCAAGTCGGCCTGCACTTTGACCTTGGATTTCCCAGCCTCCAGAACTGTGAGAAATAAATATCTGTTGTTTAAGCAGCTTAGTTTATGGTATTTTGTTATGGTAGCCCAAGCCCAGTAACACAGTAATTTTACAAGATTCTGAATTCAATATTTGTATAAAGAAATAAAACAACTGCCTTTCCAGATTATAAATTATAAAGTCAGAAAGACTAGGGACTGTGAGAGACACAGCACTGTTTAAAAAGGCAAATAAGGCCCAGAGTGAAGTTTTACACACATAGGAGATAAAATTTGAGTGATGATAAAGAAAAAGCTCTGAATCACACCTAAAACATTTCCCATCCTTTAACTTTCCTGGGAGTTACTTTATTAAAATGCAGCCAGCCCTGGAAAGTAACCTATTATGCTAGTTTTTACTTTAGTGAGATGTCACCAAGGATGTATTTCTGAAATTCCTCTCTTCTCTCAGATTGGGCTGCCATGGAATAGAACCACGTATCCCGAGTTATCTGACACAGTTTACAAAAAAAGTCAGTTATGCTCAAAGTTTTCTGTGGTGAAGTTGATGGAGGGCAGTTCTCTGGGAAGCCTGGAGGCAATGACAGGCAGTGAGGGGAAGAAACCAGGGACAGAGATTCTAAAAGAGAAGGTCTCATTTTAAATTTTGCCTGGGGTGGACATTTCAGCCAAACACTGGAAGCAAAGCAAAAGCCTTTACAATGACTTCTCTTTTAATTTATAAAGGTTCCAAGATTTGCTTCAACAGCACGAGCAATAATTAACTTGATTTAATTCACTTAGTGACCGACATGGCTATTAATGGTGGTGTAATTCTGTGAGGCATAAAGAAGATAAATTCGGGAAGCAGCTGTTTTAACTTTCCCTGAAAGCTGGCTAATTTATCAGCTATTGCCCACAATGGCAAGGGTTGGGGCATGACACCAAACAATTCAATTCAGCCAGTAACGTACTCAACCTGGGAAAAGAACTGAATTTCTCCTTCCTTCCCCATGCTTCCCACCTCCCCAACTCTCCACTGGAAGAAAGAGAGAGAGACAGAGCTCAAAACAAGTATCAACTTTCTAATTCTCTCAAGTAAGATTATTTGTTTCAATTTTTACCTCTCGTACACATCCTTACATATATCTAAAGAGATATACAATGAAATAAATAAAACAAATATGAAACAATTAATACTTAGAGAAAAGACAAGTAAATATGTTTATATATCAACACTCAGAATTTTTGTTTCCCCCAATACCTAGAAAAATATTAGCAAAACAGAACTACTTGTAATTCTCTAACGTTACATATAGTACAGTTAAATCCAATACAGCTTTATATGTATTTCTGATAACTGACTTATAATCACTAATTTTAATTTATTTAGGTTATATATGAAAAGGCATTTATGATTAAGAATGTGGTCTGGGCTTCCCTGGGGGCGCAGTGGTTGAGAGTCCATCTGCCGATGCAGGGGACACGGGTTCGTGCCCCTGTCCGGGAAGATCCCACATGCCACGGAGCAGCTGGGCCCGTGAGCCATGGCCGCTGAGCCTGAACGTCCGGAGCACGTCCGCAACGGGAGGGGCTACAACAGTTAGAGGCCCGCGTACCACTAAATAAACAAACAAACAAACATCTCACATGGGAGGATTTCTACAGAGCAAAACCAGTTGTGGTAGAAGGGCAAAGAAAAACATTTTAAAAGAAAAAATTGAGAGATATGCCTATAAAAATCTATATATCAAGTAGGATAACTAGGAAAGAATATTTTTTATGTGAGTGGATCAGAAAGTAATAATATACGAATATAAATCCTAATTTTACAACTATATAAAATATTTAGAATTTATAGTAATGAAAGAATGTCAAGCTAAAGCAACAAAAATAATTTTCTTTTTGTTGACAAAAATTAAATATATTTATTTCATTCATTAATGTATTAGTATTAAACATTAACTATATATTGTATCCAACATTAGCAAGGGTATGGGGAAATATACCCTCTTAAGAGCATGCACTGCTGGATAAAGCATAAGAAGCATAAACTTTCTGGGGGGCCATTTTACAATGTATATAAAAGATTTTATATCCTTTGACCAGTAATTGTACTCAATAACCTAAGATGTTCACAATATTTATATATAAGGCTTTTCATGTGCAGCATCATTCACAATAGTAAAAACTGGATATCTACCAAAACTCTAACAATAGGAGATTGATGAAATAATATATAAAGGAATGCAGTGCAGCTATTAAAAGTAGTGTTATAAAAAAGGAATTTAATGACATGGGAAAATGCTCATGGCAGTCTGCGAAGTGAAAAAAAATGTTTTAAGGGACTATGTATACAATGATTTCATTCTGAAAAATAGTAAATAGATAAGATAGAAGAATAAACATCAAAATGTCACCAGCTATCTCTGGGTAATGTTCATGGGGGAAGAACTATTTACAGATGAATTCTATATAATTTGCAAACTTTCTACAATGAACACTTTGTTTTACTTTAGATGTTCTTTAAAAAAAAGAATGTAATCAGAAAACTTTAGAGATGGAAGACCCTTTAACCCTATGTAATGTCTCCATTGACAAGGTTGTGCGCCCCTACACTTAAGCCGACGACTCAGGCTGCCCACACCCTGTGCATTCTTTTGCCTGGACTGAGCAGTTTACCCCACTCTTTTAGAGCAGGACCAGACATTTCTTTAGTGACTTTCTTTTGAATAATATTCGAAGCAGACACAAAATGCAACCAAATAGCTTCCTGTCACCTCTTCCCTTCCTTGGGTTAAACTGGGGATGGTGCTCAAGAAAGTGGAATAGCTCTCTTTTGTTTCCTCTCCTTCCACTCCCTTCCCACACCAATTAGCTAACTTTCATTATGGTAAATAATTCACTATTTTTCAGTTATATAGTACCTTTGTGTAAAGGGACAGTCTTTCCAAACACTTGTTAATTCTAAACACACTCTTGGGAAGTAGGTAAAAATTACTAGAGAGAAGGGAGGAGAGAGGGTAATGCCAAAGGCAATAAAAGATGTTAATAAAACCACGCACTTGCCTCAGTTTTCTGTTGGCCAAAATCTATGTAATGCTGTAAAATGAGGATCTGCATTATGGTTATCGTGAAGAGAGAAATGATTTGAGGGATACAGTTTGTAGACCTTACAGATAGAACTCAGACCTTGATGTGTAGATTATAGTGTATTATAAGAGCATAGATCGTGGGGCAAGCCTTCTGGATTCAATTCCTGGCTTCAATATTTACTAGGTATGTAATATTGGGCAAGTCATTTAATCGTTCTGGCCTCAGTCTTCTCATCTGGAAAATGAGCAATAAAAATAAAATCTAACATACCGTATTGTTGTAAGGATTAAACGAGATTATAGGTATAAAGCTTTGAAAGCAGTTCCTGGAACATGGTAAGTGCTATAAAAATGTTAGCTATTCTTAGTAACTCTAAAATACAGTATTATTTTAAAGGGGCAAATTGAAAAGAAAGAAACAAAGACTTGCATTATACCTACATAATTCAACAGCAAACTTGATAGACTTCAGTAAAAAGAGAGAAGCTCCCTAAATCTCTAATCCTAGGTTAACAGTGTACTTAAAGTACACAGTGTACTTTAAAGTGTACTTAAAGTTAGAGGTGACTACAAGCTCTCAAATACAATTGAATTGGAAGAATAGGTTCCATATACTGGATCTTATGTACTCTCTGGGATACCACCTTCAAGCAAGTTTATCACCCTTTGTTTTAGCTTGATAAGAGGGGCAACTGAGTTACTCTACAACTGGAATTAGTGAACATACTGAAATGAGAATACTGTCACAATTAAAACTTCATTGATTGACCTTGAGTGCTTATCCCTCACCTATTCCATGGGAAAATTGACACTACTCTGTTGGAGTAAATTTAAAACACCTTTTTCCTACTTGCCTCCTTATCATACACTCAATACTGATGAAACACAAAAGTGTTCACACTGTTTATGACATGCTTCTACTGTTACGCAACAAAGTAAATTTGAAAAATCACAACCAAAGCATCTTTCTTTCCCATGAGTTCAAAAAAGTACTGTTGCTTTTGCAGACTGGGGCACCTGCTCACAGGGCATCTGACATTGAACAGGGTGGAGAGATTAGAGACATGAAAGGAAGAATATATTCTACATTAGTTGACACTCTTTCATTTCTAGCAAAATAAATGTAAAAACTTTTTCCTGTTGCATTTGAAGCATACACTCTCTGATATATTTCTGCTAACAAATGTGCCCCAAAAGTCACATTTAACACTAACTGAATACAGAATGAGGCATAACCAAAAGTTTCTTTCTTTTACTTTGTTTTGATTATTTTGTTTTGCAGGACAGTCATCCTTCAGTATCCTCGGCGGATTGGTTCCAGGACCTTGACATATATCAAAATCTGAGGATGCTCAAGTCCCTTATATAAAATGGCAAACACACAGCCTCCCATATACTTTATCTCTAGATTACTTCTAATACTTAATACAATGTAAATGCTATGTAAACAATTGTAAATACAATGTAAACACTATGTAAATAGTTGCCAGTAAGCAATAAGTTCAAGTTTGCTTTTTGAACTTTCTGGAATTTTTTTTTTGGGAATATTTTTGATGCACAGTTGGTTGAATTTATAGACGTAGAACCTGTGGCCAGCTGTACAGTGGCTACATATAAGTAATCATTTGTGTAATATCTATAGCCCTCATTAGATTAAAAGATCCATGAGAGCTTCCATACACTATTAATGCACATATTTAGGCTCTTAATAAATATTTGTTGGATAAATGAATGAACAAATGAGTGAATAAAGTCTTCTAAGCTTCCCCTTAAATTCATTAGGCAACATATGTCATGTTGCTTTACCTTTATCACAATAATAAAGTGAGAATTGTTAAATCTAATTATGCTTTCATACAACACATACTATTTGTTGTTATTAAATATGAGGGCACTGCTCAGTTTAATACTCCTGGGTTATAGTGGTTAGAGGGAACATTCCAAGATACTGCAAAGGAAGCCTCATGATATCCATGCTTTTGCCCAAAGTTAGAACTTTTTCATCTTGTGTTACATTCAGGAAGTGATTTCTTTTGCCAAAGAAGAGCAATTCTCCCTATCATTACAGGGCAAGAAGTCAGGGCAGAACACAGAGCATCTGGCCTGAATCAGAACATTCAGATGAGAAGAGGCAGTTAGAGCCACAGCATTGCTGGAGATAAAAAAAGGCAACACAATTTGGGGAAGCATGTAAGACAGCTTGGACAGTGCAAAAGCAATCCAGACAAGACACCCCAAAGATGATGAGGGCAGTTATACCTGTCAAAGGGGGTTCTCTGGCCCTTAAGGGAGCTTAAACTAGAAGTTTATACTAGGACCCCACTATTTATCCTTTACAAGTTATTTCCTATAGTTATACTTACATAAATTTTGGAGTAAATTATTTCTAGTTCTTATTCCAGAATGTTGTATTATTCATTTTCAACCAATGTTTCTTAATAGCTCTATAATGTCTACTTTTGCAAAAATTCCTGTAGATGTTCTAAGTTTAAGTTCACTCCAAATTAAGTAAAATGTCAAGTGTGTGTTTGTAATGCTAAAACCACTGATGATTTTGTGTACATTCACAAAATACATGCATTAGATGAAAAACACACAACCCTAGAAATACAGTATTTTCTGATGGTTTACTTTTAAATATTTTAAATGTATTTCTGAGATTTTTTTTGTGAAGAAAATACAGTTAGAATTAACACTTTAGAAAGGGTAGTATTTCTAAATTTCTGAGAATAATGTCATTCCTTTTGGCAAGGTAGAAACATTTTATACCATATTAATCTTTACACAGAATATTAGTGTAGTCTTAAAAATAATATACTAATGTCATTAATTCAATAAATCCCAATATAAATATTTGCTATCATATCAGCACCAGTTTAACAAAGATGTTTTTTAAAGTCTCATACTTACATTGGCATCTTTCCCAGCTAATTTACACAATTCCACCCGTTCCTTTGCAGCAGGCCAATAAATCTGTAAAACATTTCAAGGTGTGTTAGAATCTGAATATCTAAAACACCACACAATTCTAATTAGGAAAGTGAGTGTGTGAAATTAAAGAGTGGCTATCAAGACAAAAGCATGCTGTTAGATAGGATGTAGGAATTTTGAGATTTAAATATTTTCCAAAGCCACCCTAAAAAGCTTATAAGAAAACACTGGGCAGAATCGTCCACTTGTTAATCTTCTAACTTCTTTTTAAATGTATTTAATAATAGATAAACCATGTTGAGTAGGCCATAACTTCTTATTGTGATGTCAACGGAATTTCAGGTTAGCATTTGCTTAGGTAAGAGATTCTTTTTACCCTGTTTTTCTGTGTTTTCTCTGAGTGGTAGTGCATTATAAACACGTGCAATGAGGTGTGAGAAACAGCTCTTTGTCACAAGCATAAGTTATCACTCCAAGTCAAAGACCAGTGTGGACTTGTTGACAATATTTAACACAAATAGAGTTGAGATGCACCTGTCATTTAGTTAAACATTAAGTAAGACAATAAGCATTATCTTATTTCAATCTCACAATGACCCTATGAGATAGCTGTACTTACTCTCTCCGTTTTCAGGTCAGAAAATTTCTTCATACAGTCATTAAACAAGTCAAGGGCCATGAAGCTGGTTCACAACAGAGCCAAAATATGACCCAAAGTCTGCCCCTTGACCTGGGGGGGTCTCAACCACTACATAATAAATATCATTTGGGCAAATGCATTAAGGGCAAATGCATTAAGGACAAAGGGAGAAGGCTCCTTGATTGGTCACTTTTAATCATGCTTTATCAGTCTTGAACTTATCACAAATTGTTTTGTTTTTTTAACAAACTTTAGAAATTCTTCCAGGAAGTTTTTCAAAATAAGGCCCCAAACAGTTGCATTACTCCATTAGCTTACAGAAAGAAATGCTCTTTGTTAAGCTATAGACAAGAAGCAACAAGAAAGTCAAGCTCTGAGTAGCTTACATGTTCCAAGAGTTCCTGACAAACCTTTATTATGTTTCTCACCAATGTTAGCAGAAAATATTTTAATAGGTGGGGGAAAAGGAAAATATCCTGAGGGAATACACTGAAAGAGACTTGTTAAACCTGGAATGAACAAATGATTTAGAAGTCACTAATGTTTATATGATATTATTCTCATAGTGAAATTTTAGGGTTTTATGTCTCTGAATAAAGAAGAACATAGACTAGCACTTACAGTCTCTGAACAGACAAATACGATTAAATTACTGAGATTTTTAAATAAAGTAAGGTTGTTCATTTAGAGCACATTTTAACAACTATAAATTACAATCAAAGGGTGTACATAGATAGGGTCTTTGAGTGCCAACAGCAGGCTCAGGTGACCAGCTAACCTGGATGTGGTTCACAATGAAGACCTAAAGATGCTATTTATAAAGAATGGTTTAAATCACTGCAATTATACTTTCACATAATTTTGAATAGTAGCCAGCAATAAAACATGAATGGATTACAGCAATGAAAAGCAATATGAATGGACCTTAGTAATTCATTATTAGGTGAAAAAAGTATATTTCCCAAAATGACAAACAGCATGATCTCCGTAGAATAATGTTTAAAACAACTAAGATAAAAGACACTTTTTAGGTATATATGTAGATACAATAAATATGTAAAAAGAAAAGCAACAGAGTGATGAATACAGGACTCAGAAAGATGGTTACCCAAGACTGATAAAAAGATTATACTAGCAGTAATAAACAGGTTATTTAACAGATTTTTAGCTTTTGTTCTGGATGGTGCAATTTCAAGTGTTTACTACATAATTAAAAACAACTAAGTAATGTAAGTTAGTAAATAAATCAAAATGGGCCATGCACAGGCCAAATGATATTAGTCGGTCATCGACCTGGAATCATGAAGTCCTAAATAAATGAATATATGAATAGCAAAAATAAAATACCTTAGCTGTCAGGAAATTTGACAGTTTCTTCACATTGTTTTTTATTGTTTGTTTTTGTTTTTAATCACTGGTAGCAAAAATACTGAATTGAGTGTTCTTTTTTGCTCCTTTAAAAATAACATCCTGAATTTTTGAAAACTTTGCTTCATATTTGAACTTATGAACTCAAGGTATCCTCTCACTTTTTTCTTGCTGATTTTTTAAATTATTTTTAATTGTGGTAAAATATCCATAACATAATACCATCTTAGCCATTACAGTATTGTTAAGTATATTCATTTTGTGCAACCAATCTCAAGAATTCTTTCATTTTGCAAAACTGCAACTCTATACTTGCTGATTCTTGAATATTACAGTGATTTTACAAAGGATAACTTTGTATCATTGGAATGAAAATAAATGGTACACAGAAAGCATGTCCATGATGTGTCAACTGGTTTAATCACTAGTTCATTTTATTTGGTCTCTACTCTAGATTAATGTTTCTTTGAATCCTTTCAATATGTCAGATTTGTTCTTTTCTGTTTTATATGATGGTCAGATTTAGTCACATTTCAGAAATAAATTTAGAATAAATATTTGTAGATTTGTTCAGACACGAATATTTTATTGGTATTAGTACTATACAAAAAAAGAAAGAAAAGGAAATACAGGACTCTTTCACATGAAGTGTGACTTAAAAAGAAAAAAGAACATCACTGGGTTCTTTTTTTTTTGGGGGGGGTACACGGGCCTCTCACTGTTGTGGCCTCTCCCGTTGCGGAGCACAGGCTCCGGATGTGCAGGCTCAGTGGCCATGGCTCACGGGCCTAGCCTCTCCGTGGCATGTGGGATCTTCCCGGACCGGGACACGAACCCGGGTCCCCTGCATTGGCAGGCGGACTCTCAACCACTGGGCCACCAGGGAAGCCCACTGGGTTCTATTCTTTTACCTTTAACCAGTGTATTGGGTGATTTGAGTTGAAGTAAATTATGAGACGAATGATGTTTCTAAAATTAATTTTGAATGTATTTATAGGAGCTTCAAAATGGAGGGAGTTATTTAAAGATTGATAAAACGTGGAAGCAATCGTCTTTATCATTTTTGAAACCTAAATGGAAGTTCCAAGGTTAGCACAGAGTAGTTATTGTTCATTAACCATTTGTTCATTAGACACATAATTATGAAAGGGCTTCTGTATACCTGGCAAGGTGTGGCACTGAGATGCTAAGATGTGAGTCAGGAAGACAGTTCTGTAAACAGATAGGGTAAGTGCACTTGCATAGGAGATATAAACACTATAAGAAGAGAGCAAAGAGGATGGAGCCACTATGCTCAGGGAGCCCTAAGGAGCACTGAGTGGGAAATGAAGTCCCTACCAGTCCTGACTTCTGAGCCATTGTTTTAAATTACTTGCTTTTAATAGTTTCAACTCTAATGTAACAGTTTAGCTTAGCTTAATAGTTTCAACTCTAATTTTGTCTTAAAGACTTGATACTACAATAGTAATTGCAGATTCTTTTTTCTCTTTGCAAAGGGATATAAATTTCTAAAAGATGTTTTAATGGTTTTGTTGTACATTTTCAGTTATTAATTTTAAGTCATACAACTGTAAATTGAATTGTGTCATCCTAGTATATGAAGCCATAAAACTAAAAGGACAAGCTTCCAACAACTGGGTTTTTGATTAGTGGGTAAATGTTATACAAAGATATTCAAGCACTGAGAATTTGTTGGACTCCAAAAACCAATTTAAATATATCTTCTAATGTCTGTTTACAAAGCAGATTTTTTTTCCCCAAAATGTTATCTCACTTTTCATCATTCACCTTCAATCCCATAAAGTCTAAAACCTGTTAAAAACAAAAATTATCCTTGGATCATTATTGTTATAGCATAGGAATTCTAAGATAGTATCACAAAGACAATTTTACTTCTTAAGGAAACATTTAAGCCTTAAAAATAAAGTTATTGAGGTTATATACTGGCTTATTTTGACATAGTGCTGTCAAGAATTTAGGAATCACAAATAGAATTATCATAATAATAACAATGTAGGAGACATCTGATTGTCTTCCAGACTGTAAACATTTACTTAAAAGGAAAAAAAAATCATTGTAGTTGTGCCAATATTTAAAAGCTATCATTTTAATTATGATTTATGGTGAGATTTTCTTTTACTTGCCCATTCTAGTCACTAGAATAAGGTTTTTTTTTTAAAAAATATTCCTTTTGATCCCTTTTGGTAAACAATGTAAAAAGATAAAATTTCACATAACTCAATCTAAAAATAAAGCAAAACAAAAAACAACCAAGATTTCCACACACTCTTATACTTACATAGGATTGGCAGAAATATGTTCAAGTAACATACTTGTTTTTCAATAATCTTTTGAAGTGACATATATAATGTGACATATATATATCTCTATCTCTATCTGTATAAAAGCATTCCACCACTTCCATATATTTCTAGTCAAACGTGTGTACGTGTGTAGATGGTTACAGAGGGGGAAAAGAGTAAGAAACAAAGAGAGATAGACAGATACATAGAGGGAGAGAGAGATGTTAACTCTGATTGGGTATAGAGTATTTCATATATAGTATCAAGTTTCAGCATCATTTACACAAAAGCCCAAGAGGTACCTGAGATCTTGAAATTATTTAGTAGCCCAGGTAGTACACTTTGAGACTGCCTCACTCTCAGACAGAAATCACACCCCACACTTAAAAATACAAAGTCCACAATATCTATAAAAGGCCCTCTTGAACATTAATTAGGTAATAGGAAAGTTTTGAGGTAGTGATTATTACTACTCTCTTTGCTTGCTGAATTTGTCAAAAGTAAGATGACATACACATTTTCTTGCACTTTGGTGCTGTGAACACACAGCATCACGCCATATTAAAAGTTCCATTAAGCAAGACAAGCAAAACACATACCACTATTTCTAAAAGTTGATGCAGCCGTATTACTCCTTTAGAAAGTTACCCACAGACATTTTTCTTTCACTTATCAAAGAGAGGCATACCAGAAGCAGAGGTGCTACTTGCATAATTGCCATATTTTAATTGTCCTGAAATATTCCCACAGAATGCTGGTTCTTAACATTGTCTGATGTACCAGATACAGCTTTTAAGCTATCATTTTGGTGGGAGTAGTCTTCAGGACCTTGGAGCCTAGACATCAAGGATCTCAAATATGTACAAAGCTGCTCTCTCCACCCACATGTAGGACAGACATCAGAAATCAAACAGATCCTTTCTGTGGATCCTGATAAGCCCAAGAATTTCTCTCAACATAGTTATCTACTGTGTAACCACTAGTTGATCCACTAAAAAATAATTAGGGGCTGCAAATTGGTTTTAATTTGAGTGCTAATTTTAGAAATCAAGTTGGTAACAGAAAACTACATGGGAAAGAAGAGAAGTAAGTTTACAAAATGTCCCCACTTGAAGATGATAATTTATGGGTTAAAGTTTTAAAACACGTATGGCTGATAAGTCAGTTTCCATATTCAGTAATTTACTGACTTAACCATGTTAGTATGTTTATGTTGTTTTCATAGTATTTCATAATTGAAATTGATCATTTCCAAAAAAATTAATTTTTGCCTGTTACACTTGGAAGGATCAAATACTAACCTCTAATAATATATATGTAGTGCTCACTTTGGCAGCACCTATACTAAAATTGGAATGACATAGAGAAGATTAGCCTGGCCCCTGCACAAGGATGACATGCAAATTCATAAAGGGTTACATATTTAAAAAAAAAAGAATGAGTAAAAATATGTACATATGTTTCCTTCAGAGTTATAGAATGTAGATTACTAGTATGAAGAGATCATTCTGATGAAATAAACATTGTCTTCACTGTCACTTTACATAAGCTTATATGCTATAAAGTTAAATTTTAAGCACATTTTTCAAAAGAGATTTAATATTAATTTCCTTATGAAACGATAGCAGGAGCTGTATGCATTTAAAAATACAACCTATAAGGGCCTCTCTGGTGGTGCAGTGGTTGAGAGTCCGCCTGCCGATGCAGGGGACGCGGGTTCGTGCCCCGGTCTGGGAGGATCCCACATGCCGCGGAGCGGCTGGGCCCGTGAGCCATAGCCGCTGAGCCTGCACGTCCGGAGCCTGTGCTCCGCAACGGGAGAGGCCACAGCAGTGAGAGGCCCACGTACCGCAAAAAGAAAAAAAAAAAAAAAAAAAAAAAAAAATACAACCTATGATCTAGTTATCTTATATTGATTTTATTTGCTTATCTCTATCCAAAATCCAAAATGATTTGTTTTTTGAAGCATATTTACTTCACTTTGAAGACAAATAGGCAGGAGGAACTCACAGTAAAATGCTGCAATGTCTCTAACAATTACTGTTTCATTTATAAGTTATATAATTCATTAACAGTTATCATTTCATAATGTGAAATGTCAGGCACTTTATTTTTAATTATTTAATCTTAGGCAAGTTACAGAAACATTCAAATAATGATAAGGCCTTATAACAACATCCTAAGGAAATTCTAATTATATCTGCTCTTTGTTTCATCTTTGGAAAAGCAATTTAATTGACTCAAGTTAACAAGTGCAAGGTCAGTCAAATGCCCTTTGGCCTAATTCAGAGATGCCAAGACAACTGAATGGAATACACAAGAGGAAGTTACAACTTGTTCATAAAACCTAAGACAGAAACTCACAGACTTAAAAATGCAAGTGGCCATCTCTGTCAACAAACAGGATTCAAGTTTTTGACTGGTTGTAAAAAGGTTGGGAAAATGCTGCTCTAGATGCAATATGATACAAGGATTTGAACAACAAAGGGAGCAGTGACTACTCCAGAGTCTCAGTTCCAAGGACAGAGAGAGGTAGGAGATCTAAGCTCAAAGACCGAAGTACTGGGGAAAAAGGACAGGAGAGCCAGCGGTAAAGCGGGTAAAACTGAAAGCGGCTGGGGTAGAGACTTACAGAAGGGAAGTTTCAGTTCTCAAGGTTTGCGTCTAATCGCCCACATAGCTTCGTTCATGAAGTCTTGGGTGAGAACTGTCTCTCCCGTTCCTGTTTTAGGACTCAGCCCAAAGCCTCTTTGACATTTAGCTTTCTTCCGTCAACCAGCTCCGAATTCCAGTACATTCGCGTCTACCACAACCATCTGCTCCCTTCTTTTTGCAAGTAGATTTAGTATGGGACCTTTTCCTGGCATAAAGCGCAATGAACTGCAGTGGAACTGGAAGACGTGGGTTCGAGTCTCTACTGCACCACTTGTTAGCAGCGAATGCTGCACTGCCAGATATCATCTTAGCATTATCCGCAGAATGAGCTTGTTCTACCTGGAATGGCAGGAGCTCAATAAACATACTGCATGAAAATGAGAGAAATGCTACTGTATCATGCAAATTAAAATGAAATTTAAGAAATCCACAAATGGGTTGGTGATTTTGAACTTGTGGTGCAATTACACTTGTGGATAAATTTCAAAATTTTGTGAGGAATACAAGTCACAGTCTCCCTTCTCTTCTTACAGGAAGTATATGACTCATTGAAGCTGAGTGGCCACTGATACTAAGTGACAAGGGACATTATGTTTTCTTCCTACCCTCTTTAGCACCTGGAACAGCCCACATACATAAAAAGTACTCGGAAATTATTGAAAAGTGATCTGCAAAGTTTCCTTTAAAACTGGAGACAGAGACAGAGTCCTTGTCGAGTTCCGGCAGAAGTCTGAGCAGTCTGACAACATCCTGACAGTCCATTACAGTGACCAGATGGGACCTGCACATCAGCACCCGGGCGGGGGAGCCCGCCCATCCATGAACGAGGCAATTGTTTCACCTCTGTGATTACTAGACAGCATGTGCTCCGCAGACAATAGGAGCAGATTAATCACCGTGAAACTAAGCAGGGTGCCTTATACCAAAACTTAATTTATTGGGGAGCCCACAGGGTTTCCAAGGGTTTATATTTTCTTTATTTCAAGTATTAACTAAGAATAAAGAGTGGCAATTTTCCTTTATCAATAACTTGATTTCAAATGAGAAGTTATTTATTCTCAGTCTTTTCGCCTAAATAATAGACTTCCAGGGTCACGCGTTAGATGAGAACGTCTTATGCAGCCATGAAATGAGTTAATGAACTAGAGTCAGAAGGTCATTCTGATTTATAAAAGCATTTCTGCTTATACTCAATATAAAGCAAGCAAGTACAGGATCCCCGTGTATGAAAACCCTCTTGTTTTAGACTTCCGTAAGGAAAGGGAAATAACAAAGTCCTTTTCATGCTACACAAAAAAAGGGTGTTTAAATATGCCACTGAAAATTATTATAGTTAAAATTATAAACTCATTTCGATTAGTGATTTTTCTAATAACAATGATTAAAATAAGAGAATATTTTGAATTTCAAGTAAACTGACTAATTTTTATAATTACATACCTCATTTTCATGTTAAATAAGGAGAAAAATAATACGAAATTACATTACAATTGCTGGGAAGAAGAAAAAAACGTTAATATAGTCATTCCATGTTTATAAATGTGACAATCTGCTCAAAAAGAAAGTCAATCTTCTTAAGAGTGTCTGAGTTCTAGCTTTTAAGTGTTTTAAGTTTACCAATGTTTCCTTTTAAATAGTTCTGATTGGTTTTTGGTTAATAAACAAAAGAATTAAAGTTCGTAAATGTGAGGACCTAAATTTTATTAGCAAGGTGAAATGAAATTATCTCAAGTTATTCCATAAAAATATGGAGTTCTCTTTTAGGTAGGTTATAAGTTTATATTGCTTTGATACATTGTTTTCTCATTTTAAAACCCATAGGAAAACTTCCTTGTTTTCTGCCAGAAACGTATTTAGTGCTTTTTACCTTAAAAACAAACATCAATTACATTAAACATAAAAATTTTAAGTATTATACTGCTTTTGCCTTCAACACTGTAAATTTAGCTAATAGGTTTTTGTTGGGGCCCTGTTAATAATCTTCACCTTTGTGTAGCTAACATGGCAATTCTTTGAACATTTCATGTAAAACATTTAATTTTGACACATATCAGTTTCAAGAGAAAATATTTTTAATTAAATAAAAAGAAAAAAGATAATTAAGTATTGTCTCAAAATGAAAGTAAACTATTTGAAGACTAATTGTTAGATTATTTAAAAATGGATCATTGCATGTCCTACACTCTTGTTTATTAGATTCTCGGTTATGGCTTAGCTTTGCTAGAACCCAACAGAAATACTATTGAAAAACATGGGAAACAAGATGTAAAACAGCAAATGTTTTGAATAAGGCTATTAATATCCAAAATGCAAATAATACTAATAAGGATACTGACATTCCCCATTTGGTTACTCCTATGATTCTAGAGTGTATACATCAGGAATGATATACAATGAGCTTGCCTGTTATATTTGGAGGTAAAGCAACATTCTTTTGAGAGCTCATTTTATGGCTTAGATAGTAGAGCAAGATGTTAAAAAAAGAAATTTTAGCTGGGAAAAAATTTAAAATGAGATGGTAGCTGAGGATGCAAAAATCTTCAAAGTAGGTGGCCAAGAATCATTTAGATGATTTCACCTATGTTCAAGCTATACAATAGTTGGACACTGGAACTTACAAAGTTTTTTCCTTTCCCTTGAGAAGGATATTTTGTCTGAGACAGTTGTGTCATGTATCTTACAAGCCCCAGGGTGAGAAGCAGGTGCCAGGGAAGGGGTTTCGATGGGACCTCGAGAAGCACTTACTGTTGAACATGCCATTTGTGGGACATTGTGGACAAATGTCTAAAGGGTGAGACAGACTGACAGGTTTCAGTGGACACAGAGGCCAGGCTCAGTGGCTATACTGATATCAACCTGAATTTCTAGAGTGTATCCAGGAAAATACACAAGACAGCTTCCTATGGAACAGATGGGAGACATGGTCACGCAAAAATGCGATGGCATGAGGTCACCTCAGGTCCTGTTCAAGAAGGCTGAGTGAAAAGACTTCAGAAGTTAACACCTGGTGGAACTACAACCTGTCTCAGATAAAGAATGAGGACACACCAGTCAGAGGAGAAATGCAGTCACGCTTATCCAGAAAATTGCAAGGGAAAGAACTCCAGAAAGAGGAAATTCCAGAAACTCACAGAGAGGCCAATGAAAGAAAAGTCACCCTTCTTTAAACGTCTGACAAGACCAGAAAGTTGAGAAGTGAGGTCCCTCTGACAATGGCAAAAGACATTTTCCTGAACCCCTCTCCTCTTCTCTTCTCCTGATACGACACCATAGGGTCAGACACTGGCTGTAACAGCTTAGAGAAGAGGAGGAGCGCAGTCAGGGTCAGGAGAGAAGAAGCCTCTGAACATCTCCCTTCTCAGGAACCTGCCCTCCCTCCCATGGCGTGCCCAAATGGGGACAGGTAGACAATATTAACTGAGGTTGGACACTCTGTTACATTAGACTGGACCTTTTAATTGCTGGAAAACAACTGTCTGTACTATCTAAGAGTGACCTTGAAAGCCATGGGGTCTGCTGGAGTCATCAAACAGGTCCAGGGAGAAGACCCAGTCCCACAGAGCAGATTGAAAGGCACTGTGGGAGGTAAAATAAAGTTGTTTATTATTATACCCCATGAGTTGACATAACAGTTGCTGCTGGATTAGTAGGTAAAATAAATAACAACTGTAGTCTCAGAATAAGTTTATTTCTCACTGGTCTACTCATCTGCCTCTATAACCCACTTGAAAAACAAGAGAAGACAAAAGAAAGAAAACCAAGAAACAAATGCTTCATTAATAGATACAAAAGCAGTACTTAGCTTAATAAATCATTCCCTTTGTGACCTGTTTGCTTACATCCTGGTTTAGAGGCTCACTCCACCTAAGCATGGTTTGAGCTGATTCCAAAATAAGTAATATTTTCAGATGGAAGGATCCCAACAATTCATTAACTCAAGAAGCCAACTAAGTAGCATAACCAGAGAGGATTGGACTTTTTTTTTTTTTTTTTTTTTTTTTTTTTTTTTTTTTTACTGTCAACCAGGACTCCACTAAAAAAAAAGGGAGAGAAGGAGAGAGGGAGAGACTTTCAGCTTGCATGTATTACTCCTAAAGTTTACATACAGAGGGCTCTGGATTTACATGAGTTATTGCTAGGACTACTTAAGTCCAGCTGAGGTGGAGAATGTTCACTTGTAGTCAGTGACAGATGCCATGTAGTTTAGGATAATTTGTTTAGAAACCATAGGTCCTTAAATCATATTGTACAAGTGTCAAACACTTTCATTATTATGATGTCTACACTGAACAGGTTTCTCATACATCACTTATAAATTAATGATAAATGGATATAAATGTCTACAGTTGACCACATTTTTCAAGGACTACTAAAATTCCTCTGACTCTAGAGATGGGGTAGGTTAAGGGCAGGGAAACCTAGTTTCTTTAACTTAAACTATGAGAAATTTACACATGGAGGGGAGAAATGACTCTCTTCTACATGTTTTCCCCCATCCTAGCTGGACAAGGGAATAATAAACCTTGTGGCCCAAATCCAAATACAAACTAGTTAATTTACATTTACTCATCCATTTTGGACTAATTAAAATCCCATGTACAACATGTGATCTTTTTTCCCCCTCCCTGAATTCCTACTATGTGATTTGTCCCATTATTTTGGACATTTAAAAAATTTCTGACTTGTCTTATTTTAACTGTGTTATGTCTTATCTTCCTAAGTAGGGTGTGAGCAATGACAAGACCTGAGTTTTATATTCTGTTAGACGTTCTTAGCACCAAGAGTAGATACTCAAATTTTTCTATGAAAAAAATAAACAAACAAAAAACCCTGACTAAAGTAGGACAAAATAAAGAAAATTATTCAAATTTCAGTTACTAAAAACTATTCCAAGTTTTACTTCTACAAACACATACAATAAGTTTCAATCCCAGAGACTGACAAAATGAAATCATTCAGAGCAGCATTATTTTAGACATAATTCTTCTAGAAAATACTTTCAATGATGCTTAAGTCATATTTAGTTATTTGATTTTTTTAAAATATGTTCTCTGTACATTAAATATTTAGTGGATAATGCTAAATACTAGTATTACAGAATAATGATGTAGTCTTTAATTCTCTGAATTGTAATGTATTCCCTCCTGACGATGTCACCCTCAACAACAGTTAATACTGAAGGGAGAAAACTGACAGAGTATCAGCAAATGTGAAGAAATCTGTAGCAGATTAGATTTTACAAAGCTTAGATTAAATAAAGAATCATAGAGAAGTTTTATAGAGGCAAATGAACTCTTACATAAGCAAGAGAAATATTTGTACATGTTAGCAGATTTTTCAATCTTCACAATGCAGTGTGGAGAAAAATTATTTCAAGGATTTTTACTTGCAATTAATACTTTCCAAGATATCTCCTGAAAGAAAAATAAATCCTTCCAGATAATTTCCTTGTAGAACTAGCTAATCTTTATAATTTTCTGTGAAGAGAAAATATACACTCTTCTTTTTGATTATCTGAGAAAACTTTTATGATTGCCTCAGGAAATCTACATTAATTAGAAAAAAAAGTCCCCTAAGCAAATTATTTTTTTTCAGAAAACTTGTTTTCTACTCACTCTCTTTAAGTGTAGTGATCAACGTGATTGATCCCTGAACACTTCTTCCACCTAAAGCAGTTGATTGATATAAGCAAATCATAGTTTCCCCGCCACTTTTTCAAGTAAGTATAAGAATTGGAATTGACATGTTTCTGGCCAATGAGGTGTGAGGGAGAGTTCTTTAAAAGGCTTCCTTGCTCCTAAGGATGAGTAACGGTCTTTTTATTCCTTTACATTTCCTTCTCTGATGTGACCCATGAAACTGTTATAGCCACTTTGCTACCAACCTAAGGATAATGCCAACACCAACAATGGCAGACAGAAGAGACAGAAAGAACTGGATCATTTACAACATTGTTAAGTAGATGATATTACCATTTACATAGCCAATCAAACTCTGTATATTATTCTTATTCTATAATATAACAAATTTCCGTATTTTTTACCAGCCCAAGTAAGATGTCTTTTAAGCTGACAGCACACTAATTGATTAAAGAGTAGTATATTGGTCTCACACTCAAGAGAGGAAAAGATAACAAAATTACCAACTCAAAAAAAAAATGAACATTATTTAGTATCCTTTATGTGTAAGACACTGTACTATGTACTAAAGGAGAATCAGAAGTGCAGAAAAAATAGTTCCCCTATTCATGGAGTATATAATTAAGAAGGTCATATATTTACACAAATGGATAATAATAGCTCTATCAGATAGGACATCTGACACTGGTATAAATATATAAAATGCTCTAGTAAACACAAAGAGTAGTTATGTCTCCTGAGGATAAGGAAGTCTTGGGGAGCAAGAGGCAGTATTGGGCTTCCCTGGTGGCACAGTGGTTGAGAGTCCACCTGCCGATACAGGGGACATGGGTTCACGCCCCGGTCCGGGAAGATCCCACATGCCGTGGAACGGCTGGGCCTGTGAGCCATGGCCACTGAGCCTGCGCGTCCGGAGCCTGTGCTCCGCAACGGGAGAGGCCACAACAGTGAGAGGCCCGCGTACCGCAAAAAAAAAAAAAAAAAAAAAAAGAGCAGTATTATTAGGTCAGTGCCTTCAAAAACAAAGAGTGAGATGAGCAAGAAAGTGAATGTCAATTTCACAACGTTGTAGCAAAAGCACAAAACCTGAAAGTTATTCATTTTGTAACATGGCAGTTAGAGTAAAAGAAAGAGAGAAAGAGGAAAGCAGAAAGTAAAGTACTAGTGAGGGAACGAGGAAGAGTGGATAAAAATGAGACTGGAAACAGAGCAGAAATGGGTGGGAAGGGACTTAAAAGTCAATAGACTGGAAACAGAGCAGAAATGGGTGGGAAGGGCCTTGAAGTTTATTCAAGTTCCTTGGAAATCAAGAACTCCCAGAAGCGTGTAAACAGGCAAGAAATATGATCAGATTTTTGTTTTTTAAGAGATAATATGATGGTCATGGTTAATGGATGAGATGGGAAGAAAAAGGAGATTCTCTTTCACAAGATAAACCCAGATGAATAATGGTATTATCGCTCATACTAGAGAAAAATATTGAAGGGCTTGCCACCTTCTCAGCGTGGCCTATCGGCTGAGGCTTTTATTGGGACTGCGTCACAGCTTGGTTCTCCCCTTGTCTAATGCTACTTCCTTAGTGATGCCCTCACAAGCGCTGATCCCAAGAACACTCCCTTACAAATAAACTACTATAAGCTTATCTTCATATCATAGTTGGCCTCTGGGGGAACTCAACCTACAATAAAACTGTTGGGAGTGGTTAAATACAGTTCCAGATCTTTGTCCTTGAAATGGGATCACTTATGTCTGCATCTGATTACTCCATTTTGATCTAGTGTTGCGGGAACGGAATGTTGAATCAATGTGCATTATCTGTCCCAAACCTGTCCCAGAGAGGAATCCACAGGGTACCTGAACTAAAGAGAGGCCTTAGGGAGCAACTCTAGAAAAATCCTATTTAAATACTGAGGCATCACATCCCTGGTGATGCTTATACTTGCCCTTAGGTCTATTAAGTTCCTGTAGAAATATGTTTTTAAAAAAGATAAGAATCTTATCTCTCTTATCAAAATGTCAGAGAGTTAAAAAAAAATTCAGTCTACTTAATTTTTACTTTCTAGATGGAAGAAATGCCCTGAAAGGTCTAATTTTGACTTTCTCCCTCGACAGCCATTTACTCATCAAAGTTTATTGATCATATACCTGCCCCATTCATTCAGAAGACTCAAGATCTAGTCTGAACAGAGTAAAGATAATAACGAGGATATTATTAAATATTTATTATGAAAATACTTTTGTAAACGATTTTGCTATTACTTCTGGTGATTCCACTCTAAAGGCTTGTGACAAATATGAAATGACAATGGCTATTTTTCAATAGGCATTTAAAATAAACATACATCCTAAATTTTGATACTTCAAATACTCTCTACAGAATTTTTTAATTTCCCAGAGGAAAAAATTCCTAACCAGTCACTCATAACTCAATTATGTGTTGTAGATTGCTTTAACTCTAAAGAATACAACGGACATCCTTCAGCCCCAGAGTCCCAACATGTGTGGTTTCTTCCACAGAGGAGTCTGGATTTTTGCGGAGGGGCACTGAGCCAACGCAAACCACGTAGGTCTAAACACTGCTAAACGACTACATCTTGACACTTACTTGCTACTGTGGAGTAAGTACCTTTTAGCACTGGTGTGATTTATATCAATTTTAAAGGTGGATACCTACATAAACATAAATTCTTACCTTTACTTGCATAATCCCTTTATGAATGGTTCATTTTACAAAGATAAAGAAAAATCAGTTAGGCAGAAAATCTCTAGTACAGACCCTAATTTTATAATGTGTTCAAATGACCATCTATTTCAATAACATCATATGGGAAACCAATATTTCACAAACATTTATTTTATTAAATATTAGCACATTTCAAGCATGGAATATGGCCAAAGAGAGATTTGCTTAAAATAGCCACAGAAGGAAGTTAGCTATCAGAATTTATTTTAAGCAATGATCTAATACACTCAGTTCAGATAAATGGACTTTTTCTTCCAATCCCTGAAGGCAGAGAACAGCACAAGAATAAATTCCCTTAAAAGTATGAATTGATTTTTGCTATTTTCTAAGACTGAGGCATATTTGGAAAAATGCTTTGTTAGCTATGTAGTGTCTTTTAAAGCAAAACTGAAAAGTTGAATAGGATTTTCTTTGGCCTCTTTCATAAAAAGAGTCATCCCCTACTAAGATATTTACTGATGATTAAGATATTAGTTGATACCATCTAGAGGCTCTACTAGGAATATGAGTACTTAAAAAAAAATTCCTAAGGAAAAAATACACCCTTAAGAATAAAAGGGAAGGAGCTTCAAGATGGCGGAAGAGTAAGACATAGAGGTCACCTTCCTCCCCACAGATACATCAAAAATACATCTACATGTGGAACAGCTCCTACAGAACACCTACTGAACACTGGCAGAAGACCTCAGACCTCCCAAACGGCAAGAAACTCCCCACGTACCTGGGTAGCGCAAAAGAAAAAAGGAAAAACAGAAACAAAAGAACTGGGACGGGACCTGCACCAGTGGGAGGGAGCTGTGAAGGAGGAAAGCTGTCCACATACTAGGAAGCCCCTTCGCGGGCAGAGACTGCGGGTGGCGGACGGGGGGAAGCTTCGGAGCCGCGGAGGAGAGCGCAGCAACAGGGGTGCGGAGGGCAAAGTGGAGAGATTCCCGCACAGAGGATAGGTGCCGACCAGCACTCAGCAGCCCGAGAGGCTTGTCTGCTCACCCGGCTGGGGCAGGCGGGGCTGGGAGCTGAGGCTCGGGCTTCGGTCGGATCCCAGGGAGAGGACTGAGGTAGGCGGCGTGAACACAGCGTGCAGGGGGTCAGTGCACCACGGCTAGCTGGGAGGGAGTCCGGGGAAAAGTCTGGAGCTGCCGAAGAGGCAACAGATTTTTTCTTGCCTCTTTGTTGCCCGGTGCGCAAGGAGAGGGGATTAAGAGCGCTGCTTAAAGGAGCTCCAGAGACAGGCGCGAGCCAAGGCTAACAGCGCGGACCCCAGAGACGGGCATGAGACGCTAAGGCTGTGGCTGCCGCCACCAAGAAGGCTGTGTGCGAGCACAGGTCACTCTCCACACCTCCCCTCCCGGGAGCCTGTGCAGCCCGCCACTGCCAGGGTCCTGGGATCCAGGGACAACTTCCCTGGGAGAACGCACAGCGCACCTCGGGCTGGTGCAATGTCACGCCGGCCTCTGCCGCCGCAGGCTCGCCCCGCACTCCATGCCCCTCCCTCCCCCCCGGCCTGAGTGAGAAAGAGTCCCCGAATCAGCGGCTCCTTTAACCCCGTCCTGTCTGAGCGAAGAACAGACGCCCTCCAGCGACCTACAGGCAGAGGCGGAGCCAAATCCAAAGCTGAGCCCTGGGAGCTGTGAGAATAAAGAAGAGAAAGGGAAATCTCTCCCAGCAGCCTCAGAAGCAGCGGATTAAATCTCCACAATAAACCTGATGTACCCTGCATCTGTGGAATACCTGAAGAGACAGTGAATCAACCCAAATTGAGGAGGTGGACTTTTATTATATATATACAATTTTTTGTACCCTTTCTCTCTTTTTGTGAGTGCGTATATGTACGCTTCTGTGTGTGATTTTGTCTGTATAGCTTTGCTTTTACCATTTGTCCTAGGGTTCTGTCCCTTTTCTTTGTTTGTTTTTTGTTTTTTGACTTTAAAATTTTTTTTTCTAAATAATAATTTTTTATTTTAATAACTTTACTTTATTTTACTTTATCCTCTTTCTTTCTTTCTTTCTATTTTTTCCCCTTTTATTCTGAACCGTGTGGTTGAAAGGCTCTTGGTGCTCCAGCCAGGAGTCAGTGCTGTGCCTCTGAGGTGTGAGAGCCAACTTCAGGACACTGGTCCACAAGAGACCCCCCAGCTCCACGTAATACCAAACGGTGAAAATCTCCCAGAGATCTCCATCTCAACGCCAAGACACAGCTTCACTCAACGACCAGCAAGCTACAGTGCTGGACACCCTATGCCAAACAACTAGCAAGACAGGAACACAGCCCCACCCATTAGCAGAGAGGCTGCCTAAAATCATAATAAGGCCACAGACACCCCAAAACACACCACCAGATGTGGACCTGTCCACCAGAAAGACAAGATCCAGCCTCATCCACCAGAACACAGGCACTAGTCCCCTACACCACGAAACCTACACAACCCGCTGAACCAACCTTAGCCACTGGGGACAGACACCAAAAACAACGGCAACTACGAACCTGCAGCCTGCGAAAAGGAGACCCCAAACACAGTAAGTTAAGCAAAACGAGATGACAGAGAAACACACAGCAGATGAAGGAGCAAGGTAAAAACCCACCAGACCTAGCAAATGAAGAGGAAATAGGCAGTCTACCTGAAAAATAATTCAGAATAATGATAGTAAAGATGATCAAAAATCTTGGAAATAGTATAGAGAAAATATAAGAAACGTTTAACAAGGACCTAGAAGAACTAAAGAGCAAACAAACAATGATGAACAACACAATAAATGCAATTAAAAATTCTCTAGAAGGAAACAATAGAAGAATAACTGAGGCAGAAGAATGGATAAGTGACCTGGAAGTTAAAACAGTGGAAATAACTACTGCAGAGCACAATAAAGAAAAAAGAATGAAAAGAACTGAGGACAGTCTCAGAGGCCTCTGGGACAACATTAAATACACAAACATTCGAATTATAGGACTCCCAGAAGAAGAAGAGAAAAAGAAAGGCACTGAGAAAATATTTGAAGAGATTATAGTTGAAAACTTCCCTAATATGGGAAAGAAAATAGTGAATCAAGGCCAGGAAGCACAGAGAGTCCCATACAGGATACATCCAAGGACAAACACACCAAGACACATATTAATCAAACTGTCAAAAATTGAATACAAAGAAAACATATTAAAAGCAGCAAGGGAAAAACAAGAAATAACACACATGGGAATCCCCATAAGGTTAACAGCTGATCTTACAGCAGAAACTCTGAAACCCAGAGGGACATATTTAAAGTGATGAAGGACATATTTAAAGTAATTTAAAGTGATGAAGGAGAAAAACCTACAACCAAGATTACTCTACCCAGCAAGGATCTCATTCAGATTTTTTTTTTTTCTGATACGCGGGCCTCTCACTGTTGTGGGCTCTCCCGTTGCTGAGCACAGGCTCCGTATGCGCAGGCTCAACAACTCGGGCCCAGCCAACGCATGCCCAGCCGCTCCATGGCATGTGGGATCTTCCCAGACTGGGGCACGAACCCGTGTCCCCTGCATTGGCAGGCGGACTCTCAACCACTGCGCCACCAGGGAAGCCCTCATTAAGATTTGATGGAGAAATTAAAACCTTTACAGACAAGCAAAACCTAAGAGAATTCAGCACCACCAAACCAGCTTTACAACAAATGCTAAAGGAACTTCTCTAGGCAGGAAACACAAGAGAAGGAAAAGACCTACAATAACAAACCCAAAACAATTAAGAAAATGGGAATAGGAGCATTCATATTGATAATTACCTTAAATGTAAATAGATTAAATGCTCCCACCAAATGACATAGACTGGCTGAATGGATACAAAAACAAGACCTGTATATATGCTTTCTACAAGAGAGCCACTTCAGACCTAGGTACACATACAGATTGAAAGTGAGGGGATGGAAAAAGATATTCCATGCAAATGGAAATCAAAAGAAAGATGGAGTAGCAATTCTCATACCAGACAAAATAGACTTTAAAATAAAGAAGACAAGAGACAAAGAAGGACATTACATAATGATCAAGGGATTGATCCAAGAAGAAGATATAACAATTATGAATAATTATGCACCCAACAATGAGCACCTCAATATATAAGGCAAATACTAACAGCCATAAAAGGGGAAATCGACAGTAACACAATCATATTAGGGTACTTTACACTACACTTTCACCAATGGACAGATCATCCAAAATGAAAATAAATAAGGAAACACAAGCTTTAAATGATACATTAAACAACATGGACTTAATTGATATTTATAGGACATTCCATCCAAAAACAACAGAATACACATTCTTCTCAAGTGCTCATGGAACATTCTCCAGGATAGATCATATCTTGGTTCACAAATCAAGCCTTGGTAAATTTAAGAAAATTGAAATTTTATCAAGTATCTTTTCCGACCACAACACTATGAGACTAGATATCAATTACAGGAAATAATCTGTAAAAAAATACAAACACATGGAGGCTAAATAATACACTACTTAATAACCAAGAGATCACTGAAGAAATCAAAGAGGAAATCAAAAAATACCTAGAAGCAAATGACAATGAAAACATGACGACCCACAACCTATGGGATGCAGCAAAAGCAGTTCTAAGACAGACGTTTATAGCAATACAATCCTACCTTAAAAAACAAGAACCATCTCAAATAAACAACCTAACCTTACACCTACAGCAATTAGAAAAACAAGAACAAAAACCGCCCAAAGTTAGCAGAAGGAAAGAAATCATAAAGATCAGATCAGAAACAAATGAAAAAGAAATGAAGGAAATGAGAGCAAAGATCAATCAAACTAAAAGCTGGTTCTTTGAGGAGATAAACAAAATTGATAAACCATTAGCCAGACTCATCAAGAAAAAAAGGGAGAAGACTCAAATCAATAGAATTAGAAATGAAACAGGAGAAGTAACAACTGACACTGCAAAAATACAAAAGATCATGAGAGATTACTACAAGCAACTCTATGCCAATAAAATGGACAACCTGGAAGAAATGGACAAATTCTTAGAAATGCACAACCTTCCGAGACTGAATCAGGAAGAAATAGAAAATATGAACAGACCAATAAAAGCACTGAAACTGAAACTGTGATTAAAAATCTTCCAACAAACAAAAGCCCAGGACCAGATGGCTTCACAGGCGAATTCTGTCAAACATTTAGAGAAGAGCTAACACCTATCCTTCTCAAACTCTTCCAAAATATAGCAGAGGGAGGAACACTCCCAAACTCATTCTACGAGGCCACCATCACCCTGATACAAAAACTAGACAAAGATGTCAGAAAGAAAGGAAACTACAGGACAATATCACTGATGAACATAGATTCAAAAATCCTCAACAAAATACTAGCAAACAGAATCCAACAGCACATTAAAAGGATCATACACCATGATCAAGTGGGTTTTATCCCAGGAATGCAAGGATTCTTCAGTATATGCAAATCAATCAATCAATGTGATACACCATATTAACAAACTGAAGGAGAAAAACCCACACCCAACATGGTCCTCAATGGTGAAAAACTGAAACCCTTTCCACTAAGATCAGGAACAAGACAAGGTTGCCTACTCTCACCACTATTATTCAACATAGTTTTGGAAGTTTTAGCCACAGCAATCAGAGAAGAATCAGAAATAAAAGGAATCCAAATCAGAAAAGAAGAAGTAAAGCTGTCACTATTTGCAGATGACATGATACTATGCATAGAGAATGCTAAAGATGCTACCAGAAAAATACTAGAGCTAATCAATGAATTTGGTAAAGTAGCAGAATACAAAATTAATGCACAGAAATCTCTGGCATTCCTATACACTAATGATGAAAAATCTGAAAGGGAAATTAAGAAAACACTCCCATTTACGATTGCAACAAAAAGAATAAAATATCTAGGAATAAACCTACTGAAGGAGACAAAACCCCTGTATGCAGAAAATTATAAGACAATGATGAAAGAAATTAAAGATGATACAAACAGATGGAGAGGTATACCATGTTCTTGGATTGGAAGAATCAATATTGTGAAAATGACTCTACTACCCAAAGCAATCTACAGATTCAATGCAATCCCTATCAAACTATCAATGGCATTTTTCACAGAACTAGAACAAAAAAGTTCACAATTTGTATGGAAACACAAAAGACCCTGAATAGCCAAAGCAATCTTGAGAAAGAAAAACGGAGCTGGAGGAATCAGGCTCCCTGACTTCAGACTATACAACAATGCTACAGTAATCAAGGCAGTATGGTACTGGCACAAAAACAGAAATATAGAACAATGGAACAGGATAGAAAGCCCAGAGATAAACCCATGCACATATGGTCACCTTATCTTTGATAAAGGAGGCAAGAATATACAGTGGAGAAAAGACAGACTCTTCAATAAGTGGTGCTGGGAAAACTGGACAGCTACATGTAAAAGATTGAAATTAGAACACTCCCTAACACCATACACAAAAATAATCTCAAAATGGATTAAAGACCTAAATATAAGGCCAGATACTATCAAACTCTTAGAGGAAGACATAGGCAGAACACTCTGACATAAATCACAGCAAGATCCTTTTTGACCCACCTCCTAGAGAAATGGAAATAAAATCAAATATAAACAAATGGGACCCAATGAAACTTAAAAGCTTTTGCACAGCAAAGGAAACCATAAACAAGAACAAAAGACAACCCTCAGAATGGGAGAAAATATTTGCAAATGAAGCAACTGACAAAGGATTAATCTCCAAAAATTACAAGCAGCTCATGCAGCTCAATATCAAAAAAACAAACAACCCAATCCAAAAATGGGCAGAAGATCTAAATAGACTTTTCTCCAAAGAAGATATACAGATTGCCAACAAACTCTTGAAAGAATGCTCAACATTATTAATCATTAGAGAAATGCAAATCAAAACTACAATGAGATATCATCTCACACCAGTCAGAATGGCCATCATCAAAAAATCTAGAAACAATAAATGCTGGAGAGGGTGTGGAAAAAAGGGAACATTCTTGCACTGCTGGTGGGAATGTGAATTGGTACAGCCACTATGGAGAACAGTATGGAGGTTCCTTAAAAAACTGCAAATAGAGCTACCATATGACCCAGCAATCCCACTACTGGGCATATACCCTGAGAAAACCATAATTCAAAAAGAGTCATGTACCAAAATGTTCATTGCAACTCTATTTACAATAGCCCGGAGATGGAAACAACCTAAGTATCCATCATTGGATGAATGGATAAAGAAGATGTGGCACATATATACAATGGAATATTATTCAGCCATAAAAAGAAACGAAATTGAGCTATTTGTAATGAGGTGGATAGACCTAGAGTCTGTCATTCAGAGTGAAGTAAATCAGAAAGAGAAAGACAAATACCGTATGCTAACACATATATATGGAATTTAAGGGGAAAAAATGTCATGAAGAACCTAGGAGTAAGACAGGAATAAAGACACAGACCTACTAGAGAATGGACTTGAGGATATGGGGAGGGGGAAGGGTAAGCTGGGACAAAGTGAGAGAGAGGCATGGACATATATACACTACCAAACATAAAACAGATAGCAAGTGGGAAGCAGCCGCCTAGCACAGGGAGATCAGCTCGGTGCTTTGTGACCACCTAGAGTGGTGGGATAGGGAGGGTGGGAGGGAGGGAGACGCAAGAGGGAAGAGATATGGGAACATATGTATATGTATAACTGATTCACTTTGTTATAAAGCAGAAAGTAACACATCATTGTAAAGCAATTATACTCCAATAAAGATGTAAAAAAAATAAAGAAAAAGAAAAAGTACAATGAGATATCACCTCACACCAGTCAGAATGGCCATCATCAAAAAATCTACAAACAATAAATGCTGGAGAGGGTGTGGAGAAAAGGGAACCCTCTTGCACTGTTGGTGGGAATGTAAATTGATACAGCCACTATGGAGAACAGTATGGAGGTTCCTTCAAAATGTGAAAAAATTACCACACAACCCAGCAATCCCACTACTGGGCATATATCCTGAGAAAACCATAATTCAAAAAGAGTCATGTGCCAAAATGTTCATTGCAGCTCTATTTACAATAGCCATTACATGGAAGCAACCTAAGTGTCCACTGACAGATGAATGGATAAAGAAGATGTGGCACATATATACAATGGAATGTTACTCAGCCATAAAAAGAAACAAAATTGAATTATTTGTAGTGAGGTGAAAGAAGAGAAAGAAAAACAAATACCGTATGCTAACACATATATATGGAATCTAAGAAGAAGGAAAAAAAAAAGATTTTGAAGAACCTAGGGGCAAGACGGGAATAAAGACACAGACCTACTAGAGAATGGACTTGAGGATATGGGGAGGGGGAAGGGTAAGCTGGGACAAAGTGAGAGAGTGTCATGGACATATATACACTACCAAACGTAAAATAGATAGCTAGTGGGAAGCAGCTGCATAGCACAGGGAGAGCAGCTCAGTGTTTTGTAACCACCTAGAGGGGTGGGATAGGGAGGGTGGGAGGGAGGGAGATGAAAGAGGGAAGAGATATGGGAACATATGTATAACTGATTCACTTTGTTATAAAGCAGAAACTAACACACCATTGTAAAGCAATTATACTCCAATAAAGATGTTAAAAAAAAAAGAATAAATGGAATGGAGCTATAATGGCAGAATGAAACGACAAGTTTTTCAAATTCTAGCACATAATCAGCTGTTTATTGCACCTTACTGTAAACAATATCTAGGCCGCAGAATAATATTAATTCCAAAAAAAATAAGATAAGTTTTTGAGTTTGTGTGTTTGGAATAACACAATAAGTCAAGAACAACTACTGGGAATATCTTAGTCCGCATTCTTCTTCTTCTAGAAACAAAGATTACATGGAATGCATGCCTATACATTTGCATTCAAAGATTATTTCTTTATCATACCTGAGCGTTCATGAAACAGTATTCCTTTTCCTTTGGTGGACCTCAAAAATGTGTGGAAGTACTACTTAAAAATTAAATGATTAGAAGAGCAAAAACATTGTTTCTAATGCATGTGTTCATTAAGTGATAGTAACACATATGGTGACAAATATTTTGCTTATGTAGACTGAAGCCCTGAGTGCTGATAATATTCAAATAACTGAACAACTGATATTTAGTTATTTTAATAACTCAAAATTAGAGGGTTAAGTTAAAGTGGTCATTGTAGGTGAAAGCCATATGAAGCTTCAAAGTCCAAGAATGACCTACAAATAACTGAATGGGAAGAAGTCTCTATTAACTCACTGTTGGGAACTAATTGACCTGAAAGCTTGAAATGGCTCCTAGTATTTCTTTTGCAGTAGTATTCCTTCTGCCAAAGAAGAGAAAGAAAAAACGATCAAAGATACCTCATAGATGCAGAATAGGTCATATATTATGTCCTCTCATCAGTCATTCAACTCTTCTAGTCTTGGTATCCATTTTTGTTTGCATACATATTGATATTTACTAAATTACTGGCTAACAATAATTGATAAAACAGTGTGACAGTCTTTTCTTTGGGTATCACAGTGCTAGTTGGAAATGTAGGACACAACAGCAATTGCTTTTTCGGTTTTGAATAACTAGTATATATTTCTTTTAAGTGCTGAGATTGTTCTTAATGAGCCCACAAGTGAGGCATTATTCATCTTCACTATCTGAATGTGACTGGGCCATAGAAGAAACTTGCTCAGATATAAAAGGAGAGTGTGGAGAAACCAGTGTGGTGCTAAAATGCTACCAGAGTCACACTATCATTAAGTATGCTTATTCACTGAAAATTAATAAAAATTTAATTTTACAATAATTGCTATAGATATAAATGTTAATATTTCATGAATAACTCATTTTGCAGCTTTTAAATCCAAAACCTTGCATTTCTGTTATGTAAAGTATTATCCATTTACTAACTTTTTATGCCTTTCATTCAGATTTTCAAAGGTTTTAGTATTACACTCACTCTTGTACTTAAATCCATAAAAATCCAAAAACAGGCATCAGAGGCAATAAGTCCTGTTAACATGTTCTTTTTTTTTTTTTTTTTTTTTGCGGTACGCGAGCCTCTCACCGCTGTGGCCTCTCCCGCTGCAGAGCACAGGCTCCGGACGCACAGGCCCAGCGGCCATGGCTCACGGGCCCAGCCGCTCCGCGGCACGTGGGATCCTCCCGGACCGGGGCACGAACCCGCGCCCCCCGCATCGGCAAGCGGACTCCCAACCACTGCGCCACCAGGGAAGCCCTAACATGTTCTTTTTTGACATGTAAATGACCTACTGCATTTGACACTGAATCATTTAAAACAAAAGGAAAAGGGCATAAATGAAAATAAATGCATCCAGTCAACTATATAGAAATAAACTGACCTTCTTAAAATTTTTGTTTAAGTCAACCAGACTGAGCAGGAAGATGTGGTCCTTGGCTCCCAGCAGCAGCCTGCCCCTCTCCTCATCTAACAAAGTGGTTTGGAAATCCAGTCCTTCTGATGAGCCCAAAAAGGGAATACAGCTATTTGAAAGCAGCAAGTCTACGGGGAAGTAAAAGAAGGATAAAAAGAAATAAAAAATTCTGAATAAGCAAAATCTTTATTTGCCTCCATACACACACTGGTCCACTTTGTAAATGCATATACACAGCATGAAAGCTCCAATTTCGGTATATGAAAACAATATACAGTTTTTAGCACATACTCATTTAGCAAGAGATTCAACTTATCATATTTGTATTTTATTGACATAATGTTTATATTATCAAAAATGAATATAAAACATGTTAATACAAAAGCATAAATGCAAAATTTCTCACAACGCTGTTTACCTTTTTTCAAAATACCTTTTTTTAAAGTAAATCTATATCTATTTTTGGGTGCATTGGGTCTTCAATTGCTGCACATGGGCTTTCTCTAGTTGTGGCAGGTGAGCGGGGGCTACTCTTCATTGTGGTGTCCAGGTAGCTGTGGTGCATGGGCTTAGTTGCTCTACGGAATGTGGGATCTTCCTGGACCAGGGCTTGAACCTGTGTCCCCTGTATTGGCAAGCAGAGTCTTAACCACTGTGCCACCAGGGAAGTCCCTGCCTTCTTAAGTTATAAATTAAAGCATCTACCTACCTACAGTAAGATTTGCAAAGTGATCAAATTATCAATGTATGCAAAGTAAGCAGCAAACTAAGTGTGTGATAAATCTCAGGCATTTTTTTTTCCCTTCTACTTTTGATAGTGTTCAGATTGACCCCGTGTCTGGAAGATTACACAGTGCCTATTTCACATATACAGCAAGATGTAAACAAAGAAGCCATGGATTCTGAAGGAGATGTGATCCTGAACCAGTGATGGAATCAGAATTATAAAGCAAGAAGGGACCTTAAAAATCAATTAATGCAAATTCATGATGTTATAAATGGAGGTGTTTAATTCCATCAAGATGAAGCCACATGCCCTAAAGTCACAAAACTATGGTGGCAAAGCTGATAAAATAGCCTCAGTCCCAGTCTCCATTTATCTTTGGTTTGTTACCAGGCCTAATTCTTTGTTTCAGTTATAATTGTGATATGAACAGATTCCTATTTAAATTTAGGTCTGAGGGTTAGTGGTTAGGACTCCGTACTCTCACTGCTGAGGGCCCAGGTTCAATCTCTGGTCAAGGAACTAAGATCCCGCAAGCCATGTGGCATGGCCAAAACAAACAAACAAACAAAAAAAACCAAACAAAATAAATAAATAAATTTAGGTCTGAGTTTACAGGAGCCCAAATCTTTTCAATATGTTTCACCCCAAGTACAAAACATACCCTCTAATTTTCTACAACCCTAGACTATTAAATACCAATAAGATAATAATATCACTCATCACTTTTATTAAAGTCCATTATATGTTACTGGACTTTAAAACTAAATCATTACGTTCAAGCAATTCATTATCAATTGATGAGAAAAGTAAAAAGAGATGATGTCTTAGAAATAGGCATCAAGATGCTTCCAAAATGTGTAATGGCAGTTTTCAATCTCTGTAAAATGGATATTTGAGTCCCTTAAATTTAAAGCCTATATATTCCATCCATCAACTGTGGGCTTTATTACTATTTCATGTTTTTGAGAATTCCTGTCACTCTACTTTTCTAATTTACAATGGTTAAATGTTACTTCTTTTAGTCACTGAGATAGATTTTTTGTCTTAGTTTTGACAAACTAAAAGGTCATATGCTGAAGAAGACACGATACTATTTGAATTCTCAAGTGAGTGTGGCTTTACCAAACATAAATGTCTTATTAATATTTATGAATCATGCTTTGTGGACCCTGGATCGAAGTCTTAACTCTACACGAATTATTTTTCTACTAAAGTTAAATAAAACATTAATCGTTTTTCAGACCAGAGACACAATGGGATAATATATTTTAGCATCTTCAAATGTAGTAATAAGCCTACTTTTGCAGGGCTGATATTCAGTAAATATTCCATATTGATCGCAAAGTAGAACAGAAGGGAAAAGAATGGAACCAAGAGAACAGACAAGACAGAAACGATGTAAAGCCTTAAAAAGGGAAAACATTTCACACAAACCTTTATTCAATCAGGCAATTCTGTATCGTCCATGGGATTTTCCCTTGTTTAACTAAGAATGAAATGGGCAAAATGGAAAGTATGTAAAGGGATTTCCAAGAGGATATCTTGACCCAACTAATAGAGGAAAGTAGGTTTTAGGTTATAAATCCATACTATTTCAAGTGTCCATAGACTATAATCAACTATTTTGAAATATGCATTGTAATGTTAATTACAAAATGAAACATGGCTAAGCCTAATAAGTGAGAGTGTGAGCTTTAGGCCCAGATCAGCTGCATCATATCCTAGTTTTGCGACTCTGGCTGTGTGATCGAGGACAACAAATTTAAACTCTCTGTGCCTTGGTTTTCTCATGTATAAAGTGGGGATAATAATTAATAGAAACTATGTAATAAATCACATAGGTGTGAGGAATAATGAGTAAACATAGGCATTAGAATAGTGCCTAGCACAAAGGAAGTGCTATGTAACTATCAGCTATTATAATAATGATGTATTTTTTAAACTCTATTTAAAGTCTATAAAAAGAAGTCATATTTTCCAACTCATAATTCTCATGATGATTAAAGGAGGTAATTTATATAAAGTTCTTAGAACAATGCCTTGAAAATAGGAAAAGTTCAAAAAACATTAACTGTGGGCTTCCCTGGTGGCGCAGTGGTTGAGAGTCCACCTGCCGATGCAGGGGACATGGGTTCGTGCCCCAGTCTGGGAGGATCCCACATGCCGCGGAGCGGCTGGGCCTGTGAGCCATGGCCGCTGAGCCTGCGCGTCCGGAGCCTGTGCTCCGCAACAGGAGAGTCCACAACAGTGAGAGGCCCGTGTACCACAAAAAACAATAACAACAACAAATTAACAGTTACTTTGAATATTAAACTCTGGTTTGGGCCAAATGAGTTCTATTAACAAGTATTCTCATCTTCCATTAAATCTGACTTATGAAGATTAGAACAGCTCTATGTTTTTTTAAAGTAATATTGGAATAACATTAAAAAGCTACTCTGTCCACAAATATTTATAAACTTCTAGTACGTGTCAAGTATTGAACATGCTGCTTAAGGTTGTGGAATGGCTGAGTCCTACCATCAAGGAGCTCACAGATCCCTGAGAAAATAGATACGCATAGACAATACAACTTATGCATAGACGATACAACATAAGCACAATAAATTATAATACAAGTGTATACAAAATGTTAACAAATCTTTCATGTAATTGATCGTGCATCACCTTACAAAAGGTGATACTTGTGAACAGTCTTGAAGGACAGACAGAAGCTTTACAGGAAAAACATAAAGAAAAGTTTATTCCAAGCAGAAGAGTACAAGAATGTACAAGGGTACACACCATCATATATTATACTTACATACTGAATGTTTAATGCTATCTCCTACTATGGGGTATGAGTTCCTTCAGGGCCAAGACCAGGCCTTACTTATCTTGGAAACCCCAGCACGTATCTCAGAGTCTGAGACAAATTAAGCACTTTAATAAATTTGGGGAAATGCAGTAGTTCAGTATGCTGGAACAGAGAGAAGTGGTAGCGGTGGTGAGAAGTGAGGATGCCTCCAGGTAATTAGGGCATAAGATGGCAGGCTGCGGAGGTCGGGTATTATGTAGGTAACTGAAAGCCACTAAAGTATTTTGTGCAGGAAAAGTGACAGAGACTATAGCTGAGTATTACAAAAATAAGTCTGGCTGCAGTGTTCAGGATGGATGAGAATCAGGAAAGATGGGGGCAGAGAGGCTCCCCAGAAGTTTCTGAAACGTGGTGAGTCCCTGAATTATGGCAGTGCTAACGGGAAGAGGACGACATTTAAGAATCTTGTGTCTCATTTTCCGTCTCTATGCAAACAGTGAGAAAAATAAAGTTGAGGTCATCATTTGCTTTATTTTCTTTTACCGTAATTAATTCTATTGGTTTTAGTTTCAAACAAATTTGACAAGGAAAAACAGCTGCAAAAATAGTGACTAACCTGAAGCATTATCACTTCAAAATGATTTAACGTTGCCTTGTAACAATGTTAGCATCAGAACGATTAAAGCATTCTTCCCAGATGCTTTGTAGCCAAACTAAATAACTAGACTTAGGCATTACATATGAAAATTTCTCAGGCTGATGCACACATTCTGAAAAGACCTTGGGACAGGGATTGGAACAGGTTCCCTCTTCCCCCAACAGTTTATCTTTCTTGCATTTCTGCCAAACCAAGCAAAGTCATTTTTGTTTCCACGGGATCATCAACAAAAGCCTAGAAAAAGAAAGTTAAATCCAGAGTCTGAATCTTAACACCTAAAGCTGATACACTCCCAGGGTTTCAGGAACCAGATATGGATACTAGCTGTGCAGGCTGCAAACTCATGCAAGTTAAAGACTAACAATTTGGCAATATATTTCAAAGCTTTATTTTTTCTTTTCTTAAACTGGCAAGTCTCAGGCACGTGATTTTTAAGACTGTCCACAGTTTATAATCCTTTTAAACAGAAATTCCGTCTTGTTTTTTTTCCCCCTTTGGTGGTGGGGTGAATGGCTTCACAAATGCCATTCAGATAGGGCCTGCTCTGTACTTACTTACCCAGCCCCACCTTTCCTCAGACTTCTAGGTCCTAAATGCATTCTTTGTTCTATCTACCTAAACCTTTGACCAAAACTACCATAATCACTCCTTCTAGCTGTTCTTTTAGCAATTCATTGTCCTATCACCTTGTTCTCAGTTTGTAATCTCACTCAACCACCCAGGCCCTCAAATTCCCACTCTTTTTCTCAATACATTCTTGAAAAATCTACAGCTGATTATTTCTGAAATAAACGCAGCAAAGTTATGATTCATCATTTACTCCACTAGTTTAACTATGGAAATCATTCACATCATGGATTTTAATTGAAGGATGACACAGACCAGATGTTCATAATCCATGATCAATAAACCACTGCAGAGCAATGGGACGGTTCTGAGGTTCAAAACTCCTATAAACAGCATGGTATTTTCCTATATTTGTATGTATGTGTTCATTGCTGTAGAGTATGTCCAGAGTTCATCAACATCTCCTGCTATCTTACCAGAAGTCACAGGTAAATTATGTCTCCCACATACAGTTAATAACATATTTAGAATAATTTCTCATTTCTAATACAACAAAGTAAGTCTCTACCCTCATAAAACTAGATTTTTGAAAGCAAACAACTGACTCATCTAAGATCGCCGGGTACTGTGCACATGCTCCAACGACTGATAACAAGTTCCACTCTCGTGGACCTCACAGCCTAGTGGAGAGAATATGCTCATTCACAACAAAAATGAGAATATACATTTTTTTCCAGTGGCTGGAGACTTTATCTAGTTATTTATTTATTTAGGCCAAGCCTTGTGGCACGCGGGATGCAGGACCTAGTTCCGAGACCAGGGATCAAACCCATGCCCTGGGGTTAATTCCGTGCATTGGGAGCACAGAGTCTTAACCACTAGACCACCAGGGAAGTCCCAAGAATATACTTGTGACAAAGGACAACAGTACTTAAAGTAGTAGACTGTTAAATATTTTTAATAGTAAAATAGAAAGAACTTCCTCTCTGTGTCTCCATTAGCAAAAGCCAAATAACATAATTCTCGCCAGTACAGTGGGTAGAGAAACTAAATGGTCCCTGATCACCTTCCAATCCTGGAGTTCTAGGGCATTAGAACCTAACATTGAACTTTGTTAAAATGGACAACGTATCAAGTAACAAACTGTCATTCATGTATTGACTCCAGGCCATTGCTCTGTTCTTTGGAGCAGGTAGTCTCTAACCTTTGGGAAGAACAGAAATAGGGTATACAGCAATTAGAGCTAAAGGGAGATCTTCTCAATAAACCTGTTTGACTCCTCTGTTACCAATTCAGTGAAGTCCAAAATGGTTAAGTGGGCTTCACAAAACCAGTTTTCTCTTCATGGCAAAATACAGCAGCAATGAATCCCCTCACCTACAGCCACATGCCCTTCCATGTGAGGGCAAGGCTGAAGATCCCACAGTTCCTGCTCCTATTTGAAATAAGTGCTTGTTCTGAAAAGAATTCTTTGTATCTCCCTTTTAGTGTCCCTTCATATAATTGTTCATTCAGCCTGAAGAAACATTTGACCTGATGCTCTACAGTCTTCCTCGCTACCCCAGAGAGGAAAGGAGTGGTCAGTCACACTGAATCTAATAAATTTAGGATTAAGCAGCACAGACTTCCTCAATGTTTCACTGTTAAATGAATAAAATCCCAAACCCTTGAATTCCTGCATTTATTGACAGAAATTCTAAACTGGGTGGAGTTGACAATCTCTCTCACAAGAAGACTACATAGCTAAAAAATGGCTTCCCACATCCTTTAAAGAACACTTCACAGGAAGACCTTTTTTTAAAGAAGAAAATCAAAGTTATTAAAGGCACAATTTCATGGGGTAAAAATAAAATCACCTTTGAGAAAAGTCAATTTCCAGTAGAATTTCTCAGCAGAGAAAGTTTACAACCAACAATGAATCCGACCAAAACCCTGTCACCTTGGGGATTCCCTGGTGGTCCAGTGGTTAGGACTCGGCACTTGCCAAAAAAAAAAAAACAAAGCAAAAGAAACAAACAACCCCCCCCAAAAAAAATACCCTGTCACCTTTCTCTACCATCTCAGAATATTCAGCACAAAAGCACAAATTCTTGCCCCACCTGCCCCCCCTTTTTCCTCAAGGAAATAGCCATTATATCAGTAGGGCTGTTCTGAGGGTTCTTGAATAGAGTCACATCTCCAGTGTTTTCTCTGCAAAACTGTCTAAATAAAGAAGGAAAAGAGGGCTTCCCTGGTGGTGCAGTGGTTGAGAGTCCGCCTGCCGATGCAGGGGACACGGGTTTGTGCCCCATTCCAGGAAGATCCCACATGCCGTGGAGCGGCTGGACCCGTGAGCCATGGCCGCTGAGCCTGCGCGTCCGGAGCCTGTGCTCCGCAACGGGAGAGGCTACAACAGTGAGAGGCCCGCGAACCACCCAAAAACAAAGACGAACCCCCCCCGCAAAAAAAAAACAAAAGAAGGAAAGGAGTTTTTTTTCCTGCCTTCCCCATAAATTCAGCTTCTCCCCCTTGATCTCTGAATTCCCTGGGCTTCCATGCCAACCGTCAGTCTCCCAAGATTCTTTCTAAGGAACTCCTTCATCCCATAGTTCCCATAAATGTTTTGGCTACCAAAACACCCTTACCATCCCCCAACTCCCAAAGTCTGTTCTCAGTTTGGGTCCGGAATTGAGTAAAGGGAGCAAACTGCTCATCGCAAAATGAAAATTAGTCCCTAATGCTGTGGCTCACTGAGTCCCTTTGGCTCTCTGTGAACCTGTATTTGTCTCTCCCGCTTTTGGTCTGAGGCAAGGGAAGAATTCTTTCTTGGATTTAACCTTTGGAAAGTGAACTCATCTTAAATTGGCCCTACCTGACTTTCAATTGGTTTTCTGAGGTTTGAGATCATATGAAAAGACCTTGGTCACCAAGATGGCTCACTTCCACCTATCAAACATACCACTTATTCTCTATTTAAGTACCTTTAGTCTCCATAGCTAACTGCTCAAACAATATCAAATGTATAAAGAATGTTATTCAAAGCTAAACTGCCGACAAAAGACTAAATTATAGGCGTATATTATATTATCGTTATATTTTCCTAGGTGAAAAGTCTAACCCTACCTTGCAAATGCAAGTTCAAATCAGAAAGAAAAAAAAAATGAAATTCTCATTTGCTCATCTGCAATGGAATGTTGGAAATCATTCTATTCATTAGGTCTTAGACAGAACATTATCTATATCAATAATAAATCAGATGATGCCACATAGGGAAACATAAATTAGGAACAAATAAAGCCTATTAATCATCAAGCTACATTCTTTCCAGGACAGGATGTGGATGGAATAGGAGTGTGGTAATTTTACACCATCACATTTTCAACTACATCCATGCAGTTAACTCACAGGTTTCTTCTTCTTTGGCTAGCTTTCAACAGTAGACACTTTATATAATCCATCACATGTGAGATTCATAATTTACAATTATGGGTCCCTTTTAAATTCTTACTTTGAGTAAGAATGAATTGTTTTAAATTCTCAAAAGCTTGGCCATGATAAATTTTCCTACTGACCTATAAAATGGCTAACATTATAAACAACTGATACATTTCCAGAAGTACAATTCAATAATAGAATAAACTGCCTCAGAAATAGTTGAGAGGGTAATTCTGGGAAAGACAGATTCTACTTTGACAATTATTTTCTTAATTCCCTTCAAGGTATTGAGAATTCCTCCCTTTTCAAATTTCAAGGTATATTTAAAATCAAAACACCATGTCACAAGTGAATATGAGTTTGTTTTCAATCTAGTATGTGTATTTAAGTTTTAAAAAACTTAGAAAAGTCATACCTTAATACACCATCTATTACTGATTCTAAATAGCAAGACAAATATGACAAGAGCAAATAATTCCTCAAGCTAAGATCACCACAAGTTAATGTACGGGGCAAGGAGTTGTGACAATAACTTAAAATAAAACAATAGTTTATAACGATATTACTTTTTAAATTAACTATATTAATTGAAGTTAAATATACACATATCAAAAAGCAAAGTTAAAAGGTGTATATAAGTCTATCTGCCTCTTCTCCGATCCTCTGTCCACTTCTAATCTAGACTCCATATTAACACATTTAGTAGTTTATTTGCTATTTATTTTCATATATACAAATAATATGTATGTACTACTACCTTTTAAAACATCATTTTCAGACATTTCCACTGAATTCCTGTTTATAGAAGTTGAGAGTTCTAGCTTTCTTATGCCAACTCTTTCCCTCCAACCAAGCTCCTAACATTACGATATGTCCATTCTTATAAAAGCAATATTTAATCATTCCATTACTATCACAAGGTAAATATTCTTCCCTACTTTGAAAAGTAGTGTTCTCTAAACAAAGACTATTACAAGAGACAAAGAAGGACACTACATAATGATCAAGGGATCAATCCAAGAAGGAGATATAACAATTGTACATATTTATGCACCCAACATAGGAACACCTCAATACATAAGGCAAACACTAACAGCCATAAAAGGGGAAATCGACAATAACACAATCATAGTAGAGGACTTTAACACCCCACTTTCACCAATGGACAGATCATCCAAAATGAAAATAAAAAATGAAACACAAGCTTTAAATGATACATTAAACAAGATGGAGTTAATTGATATTTATAGGACATTCTATCCAAAAACAGCAGAATACACTTTCATCTCAAGTGTTCATGGAACATTCTCCAGGATAGATCATATCTTGTTTCACAAATCAAGCCTTGGTAAATTTAAGAAAATTGAAATGGTATGAAGTATCTTTTCCGATCACAACGCTATGAGACTAGACATCAATTACAGGAAAAAATCTGTAAAAAATACAAACACAGGGAGGCTAAACAATAAGCCACTTAATAACCAAGAGATCACTGAAGAAATCAAAGAGGAAATCAAAAAATACCTAGAAACAACTGACAATGAAAACACGACAACCAAAAACCTATGGGATGCAGCAAAATCAGTTCTAAAAGGGAAGTTTATAGCAATACGATCCTACCTTAAGAAACAAGAAACATCTCAAATAAACAATCTAACCTTACACCTAAAGCAATTAGAGAAAGAAGAACAAAGAAACCCCAAAGTTAGCAAAAGGAAAGAAATCATAAAGATCAGATCAGGAACAAATGAAAAAGAAATGAAGGAAATGATAGCAAAGATCAATCAAACTAAAAGCTGGTTCTTTGAGAAGGTAAACAAAATTGATAAACCATTAGCCAGACTCATCAAGAAAAAAAGGGAGAAGACTCAAATCAATAGGATTAGAAATGAAACAGGAGAAGTAACAACTGACACTGCAGAAATACAAAAGATCATGAGAGATTACTACAAGCAACTCTATGCCAATAAAATGGACAACCTGGAAGAAATGGACAAATTCTTAGAAATGCACAACCTTCCAAGACTGAACCAGAAAGAAATAGAAAATATGAACAGACCAATCACAAGCACTGAAACTGAAACCGTGATTAAAAATCTTCTAACAACAAAAGCCCAGGACCAGATGGACTTTGCACTGTTGGTGGGAATGTAAATTGATACAGCCACTATGGAGAACAGTAGGGAGGTTCCTGAAAAAACTAAAAATAGAACTACCATATGACGCAGCAATCCCACTACTGGGCATATACCCTGAGAAAACCATAATTCAAAAAGAGACATGTACCACAATGTTCATTGCAGCTCTATTTACAATAGCCAGGATATGGAAGCAACCTAAGTGTCCATCGACAGATGAATGGATAAAGAAGATGTGACACATATATACAATGGAATATTACTCAGCCATAAAAAGAAATGAAATTGAGTTATTTGTAGTGAGGTGGATAGACCTAGAGTCTGTCATACAGAGTTAGAAAAAAAAAAAAAATACCATATGCTAACACATATATATGGAATCAAAAAAAAAAATGGTCATGAAGAACCTAGGGGCAAGATGGGAATAGAGACACAGACCTACTAGAGAATGGACTTGAGGACACAGGGAGGGGGAAGGGTAAGCTGGGACAAAGTGAGAGATTGGCATGGACATATATACACTACCAAATGTAAAATTGATAGCTAGTGGGAAGCAGCCACATAGCACAGGGAGATTAGCTCGGTGCTTTGTGACCACCTAGAGGGGTCGGGTAGGAGGGAGGGAGATGCAAGAGGGAAGAGATATGGGGATATATGTATATGTATAGCTGATTCACTTTGCTATAAAGCAGAAACTAACACACCATGGTAAAGCAATTATACTCCAATAAAGATGTTAAAAAAAAGTAATTGTTCTCTGATTATACTTTCTTGAAAAAAAATGTTGCTTTTGTTAATAATTTCCCAATTGTGACATTTGCTTAGACTTCCTTAAGATCATGATCAAAACTATCCACACCTTCTGAAAAATGCCTCCATAAAATTTTCAAATCAAATTCTGTCAGATTGTTTTTTGTTTTCCTCCAGGAAACATCCCCTCTTGGCCCTTTCTTCCTCCTGCTCCAATCTGGACTGTCTATTCTCTGGCCTGAGGAATAGCTTCCTCAAACTTCCTTCTACCACTCTCCTTGTATGAAACTCACTTTTCCTGGATCCCATGTCTTTCCTCTTTGATTTATTTTCTTATTTTGGTGAGCACATCTCCAGAAGTTTCCTAAAAAAGAGTGACTGTGACATATTTTTGAAATTTTCCATGTGTGAAAATGTCTTTAATTTACCTTTGTTGATAATTGGGCTAACTATAGAATTCTGGGCTGAACAGCTTTCACCCTCAGAGAGCTGAGGCATTTATATACTATCCTCCGGCTTCCAAAGTTATGCTTTAGAAGTCTCATGCCATCAGTGTCCCAAGCTTTTGAATGTCTTCTGTTTTTCCTTTTACCTCCTCACTCTTGCTATTATAAAACTTAAAATAATTGGCCTGAATATGTCTTGTTTTGTTTTTCACTTATCATGCTGGGCACTCAGTGTGACATCTGAGCTGAAAATTAATTTCCACTGATTCAGGAAAATTTCCTTTTGGCTTTTCATTCAGAACAAACAGATGTCAGTTATCTGTGCAACTTTTCTCTAGGTTTTCTCCAGAAAGGGTCCTCTAGCTTACCCAAGGAAGATAATGCTGTAGAGGTGTGCAGAGAATTTGCATCAGAATATGCTTATGGACTTCCAAGAGGGATATTCAAAATACAGTCACAGAATAATGTCTTCCTTAATTTCAGTCAGCATTACAGGGCATAAACAATGAGGTCATGTTTTCCATTTATAGTTTCCTATAAATTGTTGGTTCTCTGCTGATGAATTCAAAATAGACACCTAAAACCCCACTGCCTCTCGCAAGTCACAGCTCAGAATTTCCAGTAGCCTGCTTGGTACTCTCATTTTCCCCCCAACCACCTGGTCCTACTGACTATAATGACTTTAATGACATGACCTAGTTCCCAGGCTCAAGATAACAGAATCGTTTTTAGTTCATCTTCCCTATTTCCTTACCCTTTATTCCCCTATTTAAATAATTGCTACCTGTAAGTATATTGCATTTTCCTCACATCAACTTCCAGGTAAATTTAAAGCCTTATAGATTTCCTCTGCAAACTATCTATTCTTTTTCCTCAAACATTTATTCTTATCATCAGCCAGGCTAAGAGCCATATTACTGCTTCTCAAAACTACTATAACAGGCTCCTAAACAACCTTGTTCCCTGCTCCCCCAATCTCTCCCACATGATGCTATCTATTCTGTTTTTTTCCCTTAAATTAGAATTAAGATAGAATTTCATGATCAAAATCCTCCAATGCCAACATATACTTTATTCAATAAACTCTAAATTTCTTCCAATGTTCAAAGTTCAATTTCACACCCATCCTCCTCCAAAATTCTTTGAAATGTATGGTTTTATTTACCCTAATCCTATGGCATCAATCTTTTTGTAGTTATTTTGTCCCTTAAAAAGACTAGAAGCCCTTGCAGACAAGAATAATGTCTAAATCATTGCTGAAATTCATCATCTCTTCTTTCACATAAGAAGTCTAACAAACATTTAACTGATGATTTTTCAAACTCTAGTGATTCTTGTTTATGTTGGTTTATCTACCTTCCATCTAAGCCAGGATTTATTACAGGCTTATTAATAATTCAGAGAGGTTAATGTGCCATTTGGAGACCCAATCGTGGCTCTAATGCTTTGCAATCATAAGAGATTCCTGTTGTGATATCCAAATGCTCCTGTGTGTGTTAGGGGTGGGAGGATGGAGGAGAGGGCGGTGGGAAGAGGAGGGAGTTGGAAATAAAACACTCTAAAAGCAGTGCTTCTCAGGATTAACATGCATTCAGATCAGCTGGGATTCTTGCTAAAAAATGGACTCTCACTGAGAAGTCTGTGAGGGGGCCTGAGATTCTGCATTTCTAACAAGCTCTCAAATTATGCTGGTGCTACTGGTCCTTGAACCAAAGCTGGAGTAGAAAAGCTAAAGAACACTGTGGCCCCAATTGCCTTGAAGTGCTGCACTCTCTTTCTTCTCCACACTACAGTTTATCTCAAACCCTTATATGATGATGTGTTAATTTATGAAAAATAGCCAAATTATTATTATTTTTCCTCTACAATACTACATTGTTAGAATAAGTTAGGGATGTACAGCTGTGACCAATGTGATTAACTTATAACTAACTTAATTGCTGTAAGTGATAAATAACCTACTTAGTTTCAACCAATGACATATAAAACATTTTCCCCTCCATTTTCTCATACAAAGAAGAGAAGTACATTCATTTAATATGCATTAACCTGGAAGGAAAATGTAAAGATGACAAGTTATGATTTATTAATTGACTTTCAAGTAAATGTCCTGTTATGTGTGGCAGGAGAAATTGTATCCAAGATGCCTAAATATATTTTTAAAGACCTTGAATTTTCTTCACATCCTACTTCAATTAATTCAGTAATATATTATGTCTGGTCTCTCTTTGAAGCCTATCATAATATCCATTTGTGCTTTATAACTTCCAAGGAGCTTTTTCTGTATTATTTCATTTGATCCTTAACCAAAGGATTAGCATTAATTTCCAGATGAGAAAACCTAGATTCAGAAAGGGCAAACAACTGTTCTAATGGTACAAGAACAGTACATGGCAGAGAAAGCTAAAACCTATCGAGGTCTTCTAACTCTAAGCCCTATCACCCATTACAGCTGTATTTTATATTTTAAGATTTACCATTACTTAGAAAAGCAAGGGTTTTTTTTTTCAAAACAATTCTACTTACTGTTTTTATGGAACATACCCACAGACAAGTTCACTTCTATTGCTTCCTCCACTTTACCATTCCATTGGGATTACTGAAATATTTATCTTATTTTCTAGACTGTGTCTGGCTCACTTTGGCTTTAGTGAAATAAACCTCTTTATGAGTATCTTTCTTTCTAAGTAAAAAGCACTTTAGCTTTAATTTATGCCTCTTTTGAATTAATAGGATTAAAACAGCATGTTGAAAGGACTCAGAAATATGCAAAATGTATATTACAAGTTCTTAAGAGAGAGGCATTTGCCAAATTTTCTGTTAAAAAGACCCAATGACATTCATTTTAAAAATATCTGTAAACTTATACTTTTACATTTATACTGAAAGAATCTCACTGTAAAAATTCCTTTAATAAGACCCAAGAAATTAGAGCCAAATTTTAGGTAAGTGAAGTCATAGAACAAGAAATTGTATATAAAAAATTTTATCTCCTCAATAATTTACAGAATAGTAAACCAACTATATACAATATATGACCTATCCAAAGAAACCTATTTTAACCAAAAAATAGTGGACTGGGTTTAATCCCAGAAAAATCTGCCTTTACTTAAATTATGCCCTTATAAGTTCCTTCCATATTTATGCGTAACAAGGATGCAATTCAAGTGTCTCATGATGTAGCTCTCCTTCACCCTGCCAGGAGGACACTGCTGACCACATAGGCCTCAGTGATTTTTATGTATGTTCCTAATTCCAGGGACACTTTTTATATTATACTTTTGTATGGCAATATTACATCATATGTTACCATATATCATTAGGTAACTTCTACCACTCTGTAAACCTCTACAGATCAATCATGTTTAGAAGAATGCTCTACATAGTGTTAAATAGATTTTAATCATTACTAAATCACAGTGTTGGATACAGGCAAGTTGTAGTACAAACACTATTGTACTGAAATGCAGAAGGCTTGGATCAGCTTTTTAATTATCTACTTATGTGACTCTGAGGTTATTATTTAATCTTTCTGAAGTTTTATTTCTAAATCCTTACATAACAATTTTCTAAACATAGGTAGTACTTACAAACCTATATCAATATATCAAACTGAATATATTTTTATATCTGTTTAACCTCTCTTTCCACCTACACAACAGTTGACACTGATAATGAACCAGACAATAGTTTATTATGCAAAATAAGCCAGTTTTATTAACATATGTTCTAAAAGTAGTCTGATTTTAGAGGGGAAAAAATCATTATTTTCTTCAAGAGTGTATGAATTATTTCTCCTGAATCATTAATTATTCCTCTCCTAGATTATTTCAATTAACAAATAAATATGCTGTTGTTTAGCTCATGAAAAAAACAAGTCTCTTGATCTCATTGTCCTTCCAGCTACTACTGCCCATGTCTCTATTATGGGAAAACTCCTTGAAAGAATTGTCTACACTTGCCTCCAGTTCCCCCGAGCCCATGCTCTTCAGAATCCATCCTAGTTGTGCTCTGGCTCCCACGCTTAAAGACACTGCTCTTATCAAGGTCAACAATAGACTTCTGTTGTTAAATTTAATGTTAATTTTTCCTTATCTTTCGTGACACTTTAGCTGAATATGACACTGCTGATAGTCCCTTTCCTTACTTTCTTCATTTAACTTTCTCTACACCACAACTTCTGATTTTTCTCCTACATACCTGGGCACCTCTCTTAGTTCACTTAGATGCTCAGTCCTCCTTTCACTAATTTCCTGACTTAAGAGTATCCCAGAACTCAATCCTCTAAATTTTCTATATCCCTTAGTCATCTCACAGAATTTCACGGATTTAAAATTTTCTCTATGCTAACTGCCAAATTCATATCTCCAATTGACATCACCTATAAACTCCAAAAATGATATACTCCAGTGCTTTCTAGGCATCTTACTTAGATATCTAATAGCCTTCTCAAATGAATATGTCTACTTGATCTTCCCACACAACATTCTTTCACAATCTCTGCCATCTCAATTAATAGTAACCCCATCCTTAGATCAAAAACAAACAAACAAAAAAACCATGGAGTCAGATTTGACTTCTCTCTTACTTCATATCCAATCCATCAACAAATTCTGTTGGCTCTACCTTCATATCTTCTCCTACCTCCACTGCAACTAGTCTGGCTCATAGACCATCATTTCTCACCTGGATTATTACAGTCCTCTCAGATCTGGCTCCCTATTTCCCTGATCTCTCCCTTTCAGTGCACACACAGTACAGAAACCAGAGTGATCCTATAGTAATGAAAGTCAGACCATGTCACCTCTGTGCTCAAAATTCTCCAATGAATTCCCATAATACTCAGACTAAAAACCAACGTTTTAACAATGGCAACAGTGACAGGATCTAATCCTTCTTCCCTCCTATTAACTCTCTGATTTAATCAATTTTCTTCTTTCTCCCATTCCATTGTTTTTTTTTGCCATACTGTCTTCTTTAAGATCCTTGAACATGCCAGACACCTTTCCACCTCAGGACTTTTGCACTTGCTATTCCTTTTGCCAAAAATATTCCTTTCCTGAGTAGCTGCATGACTTGCAACAAAAATTTCTTGAAGTATCTGTGAAAACATCACTCTCTGGGTGAGCTCTTTCTTGAGCACCATATTTGACTACTACACCCCCACCAATCAACTTTCCTGATTCATTTTTCTCCATAGCACATATCATCTTCCATCTTGCTGTGTAACGTACTTATGTATGGTCTACCTTTCTGTATCAGAATATAAACTACATGATGCCAGGGAGTTTTGCCTCTTCTACTTGCTAATATATCCCCTTGTTGCCAGCATGGGGCTGGAAACAGTGGGCATCAGAAACTATTGTGATTAACCACTGAGAGCTGAATATCAAATACACAATAATATTATCCTTGAGCTCTTAAACCTACGAAGGCCCAGTCCCACACACAGCCTCAGTTTAGAGAAAATACATCTGGGAAAACAAGTGAGTCCATTAAAAATTAAATCAGCAATGACTTTCTCTATAGAAGAAAATATATGGGAATTCTTACTATTAGATTGATAATGCTTCTTTACTATGTACTTAAGGAGAGATATTCAGAGCAAGTCATCTTCTTTTCTCATTGATTTGACAACAAAAATGTCCACTTTAGAAAGGAACTCCTGAATGAATGATTTTATGATTCCTTTTAACCCACCCTGAAGGCTACCAACCACTCAAAGACACTACTCTTATCAAAGTCAATAACGACCTAATGGCTTGTTAACTACTAGAAGACCATGAAGATAAAAATACTGGAAAGTACCTTCAATAAATTCACAATCTGTGGGTGGTACTGGACTGAGGGAAACTAACCCTAGTAGAAAATGTTTGAGAGTAAACAGAAGCAATTTTAATATATGTTGTAAATCCCCAGGAGGAAACTATGTAATATTTTTCAAACTTGGTTATATAGGGGAAACTCTGGTCTGGGAACAACCATTAATATCTAGCAAGATAATAGTGTTTCACAAAAATTAATAACTGACAGCATTTATTAAATGTTTACTATGCCAAACACTGTTTTACGTGCTTTACACGGATCAAGACATCTTCACAACTACCTCATTAGAATTAAATAAATTAATGCACTTGGAAAACTGCAGTACATAAAATAAACATCCGTATATCCCACAACTAGTAACAGCAGGTAAGACCTAATAAGCAGTTTGGCTTCAGAACCTGCCTTCTTCACTGCTATACTCAATCGAGATAACAGAACTTATACAAAACTAGTCAAATCAAACAAGTTAGATGAGTCACATTGCCATGAATCTCTACTTGAGGCATGCCACATTTCACAGCTAAATAGAGTCATTTGTAAATAATGAAAAATATATAGACTTATCCACTCATTCCTCAGAAGACTCAAACAAGATAAAGAACTATTCTATCAAATGCACTAATGTTTAGTTATACAATAACAGATAAAAATTTTAAAGATGATTTCCAGTTTTCTACGAAAAGATGTAAGTTTTGGAGGAGCAAAAAATAATTAGTACTATTGGTAGTTACTGAGAAGAGCATACTGCCAAAGATGTAATAATGAAACCTTGTATTTTTTTTTTTATATATATCTTGATATTTGTGTTCCTGAACATGCAATGTCTCCCTCAAGGGCACAAGGTGACAAGAACATGGGCCTGGAACTAGAGAGATGAAAACACACAAGTTAGTTCTGCCACTTAACAGCTTCTAGCTTTGGGGCAAGGCCTTCAGGTTCTAACCTCATGTTTCTTATCTATAAAATGGGTATAAAAATGATGGTTCTTCATAGTGTCCTAAAGTCTAAGTAGGGTCCTGGATGCAGTCTCCTGTTTGATGTTCCTGATAGAACTTCCCACTATTTGAAATAACCTTCATCTGTTTACCTGTTTATTGTTTGCCTCCTTATCTGGTAAAGAGATTCAAGGGGGACAGTGACTTTTCTCTTCCTTTTTCAAAGTTTTTGCCCATTCCCTCTTTAGCTATGTTACCTATCTCATCTTTAGGAGTTTTCCAAACAAATACCATTGCAGGTACTAATGATTCCTGAGTATAAATATCCTTAACCCTCATGAGTTCCTTCATGATGATTTATAATACAAAAAAATGTTTACAGTAATTGCAAGACTGAAGTTGGTCATTTTTCAAAAGTTGTATTTACTACATCTGCAGTATAAAACATACAAGTCACTGTGAGAAGCTCACCTTGTAAGGCCGTATATACATATTACCCTTATAAAACAAAACCCAGAAATACAGAACATCCTGACCTCTAAGTTTCCTTACTTGTTACTCAAGAAACTGATTTAGTATGCATAAATGTGCAAGAATTCAAAATATGCAACTGAGGGGAAATCTCTTTACACAACAATAGAACCAAACAAGCTCCTGTGGATTCAGAGGTTCAAAGCTAAGTCTTTATCAAAGAGCATTCTTTGGATAAAATGGTTATTATATTTCTGTTGGCCTTTAAGAAATCCCTCAAAATAATCTTGCAGCTGTTTAAAGTAGCTAACTCTACTGATACTGGCTGTGTCTCTGGTCTGCACCTAAGGAAGCTTGAGTTATGGAAAGCAAAGCTGATTTTGTGCCCATAAAAATGAATTATTTTTGAAAATACAGTTAATTTTTCATTTTGACTGATTTTTCTAACCTCACATTCTGGCAGTATTTTAATGCCAAGCATGAAGTTTTAGACTCCCTCAAAACTAAGCAATGGGTGATACTAGGTGATCTTCACTCATTAGTCAGTCATAAGAGGAAGAGAAAATGCCAAAGGAGAGTTGTGATTATTACCTCACAGGGTAATAATTCCTAACTCACAGAGGTAAGAATTTTCCTCATCATAACCCCAAGTTAGCAGTGATTTTTATGCTATAACTTCATTTATTCAGGAATAGGCTACTTTTAAAAACTATTACATCAGGATTTGAACTACTTTCCTTTAACGCTCTCAGATATGGCAGAGAACAGGTGGCTAGGGAAACTGCTGAAATTCTCCCAAGTGTATGGTTAATGCATACTTACTTCATAGTGCTGAACTGATGATTTCCGAAGAAAAGCCCCCAAATTCTTATAGGTGGAAAGAGAAATATTCTGTAAGCATTGTCAGTAATTCTCCTAGCCAAGATCGTTACTCTATTATTAGCATACAATCTGGCAATGAATGGCTAACAGCAGCCACAGGACGCTATAGGAGAAAGGGAGGAGGAGGGAGGAGAGGAGAAAGGGGAGACAAGGGGTAGAGGGGGTGAGGAGGGAGTGAGTGTGTGCGCGCGCGCGTGTGTGTGTGTGTGTGCGCGCGCGCGCGTGTGTGTGTGTGTGTACTGAGGGTGAGTTGAGAGATTTTTAAAATTCCTTCCCTGCATTCAGTCTTTGTTACTACTTTTGACAGGTATCAGTAGATAATCTACGTGTAGATAAATGTCTAAAAAATATAACATTTGGAAAGTATACTAAATATAAGAACCATCCAAAAATAGTTCTTATTGCATTTAATCCAACATTTATACCAGTTCTCCTTTTATATAAGTACTAGGTGCTAGAAAGAGTGAAAATCTATAGAGATAAATAAAACAGGATTTTGAACTCTTATATGGTTGATTCCAAGTATTAATACAAAAACCTAGATTCATACCAATAAAAACCCCTCTAACTAGGGATAAACTAATTAGCAGCAGCTACATACAATTAGTTTTTTAATTTTTTTATTTTTAGGAACTGATTTGTTATTTTCTAATGATCAAGTTATCACATTTGAGTTAATATTTTACAGTCACTCATATAAAATTTTGATTATGAACACAAATTAGCACAATGACAATCTTCCTTTTTCCCATAAGATTATCAAAATCTGTAAATCTCTTTTGGCTACCAAAAGCGTGTGGTCTTCTTCAACTCCATTTAATTTTGACAACTGAAATCATATAATCAGTTAGTCAAATATCAGCATGATGCTTCTGTCAACTTTAAAGTTCACTTCCGTAGGTAAGTGCCTCAGGGAAGAACTGCTGCTCTTGTCTACGGTGTGAGAAATATGATTAGGCACCCAGGCTCTCCAAAACATGGGGCTGACTCAGGAGCTGAGCCACCAACTAATTTGAGACCTTAATTTCTTAATTTCTCAGTACCTCATTAACCTCATTTATAGGCAGGTGATAATAATCCCCACCTCACAGGGTGGTGATGAGGGTAAAAGGACATAATTCACACACATTCCTTATACCAATGCTTTGCTCATGATGAATCCTCAGTGAGTAATGATTAACTATGATTAAACTTTTTTTCCAAGTCTAATTTATTTTGCATTGTCCACCCTCATCAATGCAATGCTCTTGTGTTATTCACTATATCACAGAAACCAGGTAGTATTTCCTTTTTTTTCCGTTCAATCTATTTTCAAACTTTCTCTCTTTTTTTTTTTTTTATTGTTTGGCTTTTCATACTTGTTTTCTGTTCTGTTCTTAAGATAAATTTTGAAAACAGGCAAACAAATCTGACTTGTGTAATATGATGGGTTGTGAAAAGTCCATATTATATACTTGGGTGATCCATATCTCTATCAGGATAGAGAACATTTCCATAAGCCCAGAAAGTTTCCTCTCATATCCCTTTCCTTTCGATCCTTCCCTCAACTGCACAAAGGCAATGTCCTGAATTTTTTTAACCATAGATTAGTTGTCTCTGCTCTAGAAATTCGAGAATATAAAAACTCAAAAATAATGTTACCTTAACTCTTTAATTCATGAGGTAGAAATTCCAAACAAATACCAACATGAAATGTGTAATGAGTCAAGTAAGACAATTCCACTTAAGCTTACATTAGACATCAAATTTGCTTTTATTTTTTATATTTAATTTGAGCTGAAAATAAGTTGTCTTAAAGATTAAAACTGCCAGCATAATTTTTACCCGCCAAGTTCAGAATAAAGGAGTTTGAGTCCCCTACATTCCTCTCATTATTTAGGTATTAAAGAAACCAAGGGGATATTACAGAAAGAAAAAAAAAAGAAATCTTTGAGCATGAAATTTGGCTTGTTCTCTCTCTCTCGATATATATAGATATATTACACTTACATATAAACACATATTAGCATATAAACTTTGCTTTCATACTAATTTAAACATTTAAAAACAATTAGCTTAGTAGATTTCATTTCTTAAATGTTTTCTCCTCTGTATTTTAAGCTTTTCACACAGACTATTTTTTAAACAATAAAATATGTATATGCTTGAGATATTAAAGGTATTTTAGTTTTTTAATATTTTTGAAGATAGCTTACTGTTTTAAAAAATACTAAGGATCAACAAATTAGTAGCAGCTGTATAGAATTAACGATTTTTCTATTTTTAGGCTGTTGAGCTGCACACCACAGGCCTACAAGGCTTGTGCTTGTCCAGCTTCAAGACCAAAGAGCCCAGAGTCAGCGACAGAGACATCAAAGGTTTAATGGATGGGAAATCTTACATGTCTGAAGCAAGGTTCTGGAGCAACACCCCACGACGTATGCGGCTCATGGAGAAGCAGGACAAAGCGGGCAGGCTTCACTCCCACGGGCAGGGGGAGGTTACCACTTATAAGGGAAATTGACGGCAGTTTGGCTCATCAGTTACCAGGGAAACCAGCAGAGGGGCCCGCCCCTAACTGCCCCTTTGATAGGCTATCATGGTGGCTAAAATTAGAACAATCATTAGCTGGGGCATGGGGCAAGCACGTAGGAAGGTCTGTCAGGTGAGTACGGTATAGGTGAAGCAGGCACAGGTTGAACTCGCGACTTACAGAGAGCAAGAGAACAGCTATCTTGAGTGGCCTGACCATACATAGGTATTGATTTATTTTAATATAAAACTGACTACAGGGACTTCCCTGGCAGTCCAGTGGTTAAGACTCCATGCTTCCAATGCAGGGGGCGTGGGTTCCATCTGCGGTGGAGGAGCTAAGATCCCACATGCTGCGCAGCATAGCCCAAAAAAACTGACTACAACTTGCTGACCAAAATTTCCTAATTATGCTAATCAGTAGTTAAAAATTGTAAATAATGAACTGAAAAGCACACATGAACAGTTTTGGTGTCTATCTTCTTCACCAAGAATAATGAACCAGTGGGCTTTGCATTCTATAATAATCTTATTATTAACTGATGCCAATACTACAAACATTTCACTGAAGTCAGTATGCATTTCTAAATAAAAGAAGGCAACCTGAAAAACACTGACACATTTACCTTTGTAGGTTAGCTTGAGTCGTGGAATATTTTGCTTAGACGTTCCAATGACTGGAAGAAACAGCATGGTCATGCTTAGCATCATCAGGGCACGAAAAAGGTAAAAATCATGGTTTCTGGACTTTGGTCTCTCATCTTTAGTAACAATCATGATGAAAACAATGTTCTGTTCCAAACAGCGTTAATTTAATCTAAAAAGAAGAAAAGAACTATTAATATAGCAGTTTGCAGATTTTCCTACACTTACTAAATGATAATTTTCTGAATGTATGTAGATTTAAAAAAATACTTGCTCCTTCTCTCTTGTTCTGCTCTTAGAAATTGTTGCAAGGGAAACGAATCAGAACTGAGTAGTAAAATTCAGATCTGGCTTTACTCAGAGGACATGAGTACAGAACTAAAAATTCAACTACTTATGTTAATTAGCAACTATTCTTCTACTAAAGTTTTTGTTTTGTTTTGTTTCATGCAAATATAGGAGTGACCAATTCTTTCTGTAACTTGATGAATTCTTGATCAGATAAGAATACTGGTAGAAGCCTACACTTTCCCCATACCATCCTCAAAGGAAAAGATCCTTAAGCAAAATTTAATAAAAGCTGTCATTTTGAGAGAGTTCGTTTCTGACAAAAAAATATTTTAACAGTTCACCTAAAATTGGGACAACTGGACATATCAGGTCAGGGCCACCAGTATAGATTTTAGGCCTGGGACAAGGCAATTTTACCTGCACCCTATACTACTCCACACAGGGCAGCACTGAATATAAAAACAAACTGTAAAATAAAAGGGTTTATAAGAGGAGGCGGTTTTTAACTAGGTTGCCATAAACAAGCTGCCTTGGTTGTCTTTGTTAAGACACGGAGTAAATCAAAACACACATATTTCAAACTAAGCCTGGTAATAATAATTACAAATAATATTCGTTGAGTATTTACATGAACCAGATACTTTTTAAGAAGTGTGTTACATAAATTAAATCACTTAATGCTGTTAAATTAATTAAACAAGTAGGTCATTAGACTGAGGTGGCTCTAATGCCATGGTAGCCTACCTAATAAAACAGAATCTCAGCCTATAAATGCCTCAAAGCTATGAACTCAGAACTCTAAGAACAACCAGTTAACTAGGCTTTAAGCTATAGCTAATAAAATAATTTCCTTTCTTTGTCTCCAAAATTTTCTTTGTGTAAGTCTTCCCCCTAATATCCTATCAGTGGAGTGCTCCTAACAACTTCCAGTTTGGTGCCACGCAATTCAAACTGAGTTTTGCTCAAATAAACTCTTAAAAATTTTAATATGCCTCCGTTTATTTTTTAATCAATTCTAATGACAGTCAAGAAAGATAGGTAATTATTTTCCTCATTTTACAGATGTGGAAACGGAGGTACAGGGTTTGATAATTCTCTCAAGATCATGCGGCAAATAAGAGATGGCTTAAAACATTTGTTCTGGACTTCAGCTTGAATCAGCCTCCTTAGCCCTTAAGTCTTTAGGTGCTTTTCATTATGGCAGAATCAAGTGACCTTCAACTCTTGATGCAGTCTTCAACTTCTCTTCTTTCTCCTCGACATCTTCTAATAAATATCCCACAGAAAGTATCTTGCTATGAGTACTTTCTGGGAGGATTCCAGATGTGGTACCTGCTTCAAGTGCCAATAATTCCTTGGTAACAGCTTTAGCCATAATAAAAAAGTATTATACTTTAGTATTTTTGTAATTATTTAATATCAAAATAAATATTTTATGTCTATATGGCTTAGTTTTAAGAGAATGTCTAAATAAGAGTATTTTTCTTATGGTAGATCAACTCTTTACTAAAATGCCTCAATGACTTTGAATCAAGGTTCCTTAAACTTACCTTAAATCTCAGAAGTTAAGATCAATCTGGGAATGTAAAATAAAATAAAATATAAGGATGTATTAATTTTTTATACAAGACAAACATTCTAAGAATAGACTATAAATTGTATGTTGTTTCTTCATGAAACGTTGAATATGAATGCTTAATAAAGTATATTTTCTCAGTTACTTTAATTACCCGTAGAAAGTACCAAACTATTCTCTTTGTGTGTAATCCATGCATATTTACTTCTTTGATTTAGAAGATTACTACAAATGAAAAGAATCAAGTTGATTTAGGTACTCATTTAAGAATATCGTAGGCCACACATAACATATTTCATTCACATTTACTTGACATATGTGAATGTGTCACACATAACATATTTTATTCACATTTGCCACATATAACGTATTTTATTCACATTTACTTGACATTTCTTGATGATTTCACCTAATGACATAATTTAAGAGAAAACAGGAATGTCTGTCTGACCAAAAAGATCTACACTATTAGCAGTCCTTAATGGAAATTCTAGTTTTAAAAAGTTCAGTAATATATACTTTAAAATAAAACACTAATAAAACCCTTCTGTAAATAACATATTTAAAACAAACTCTTAAAAAATAAAGAGTTGTATTATTTCAAAACTAGTAGGAAAACGCATATGCTATTGGCAAAAAACAGAGTCACTTAACTGGTCTACAGAAAAATTTATCAGGATTAGTTTTAAGTTATGTGAGTTTTAATTTACTCATTGTCTTAAGAAATGCATGTTTGCAAATTTTCAATTTTACATTTACACCAGTAAAACACAGATGCATTCTTTGAGTTACAGATTCTCCTTAAAAACTTACTGTTTTTTTGCAAATAAGAATATGCATTTAAGAATATATAATACACATATACTTATGGTCATTAACAACATAACTCATCTCCAATGATTTATTAAAGTGAGAAGAAAGATAAGATTCTTATTTGAAAGGAGCAGTTGATTATACACAAATAAAGTATCATGAAATAATTGCTAAAATCGAGATATTTCTAAGATGCTATGGAAGGCAGCTCAAAGGAGTATCATATAGGTTTAAATAAGACAAGGATAGCTTCATAGAGGACAGAGAAAGGAGAATAAGAAGCAAAAAGAGACATTTCCAGGTAACAACGATACCTAGTTAAGGGTTCCTGAAAAGATGGAAGCATGATAGGCCTGGAAAGGGCGAGACAATGTAGCATAATCCAGTGGAGTGAAAGAGAGAGGAAACCAAAGAGGGATTCGGACTAATGCTTAAATGTGCCTCATGCCTGTTCTGGTAGCTAATATACAATATTAGGACTCAAACGATGCTGTTATTCCACACTGCCTTTGGTCTTAGATCATATGTGCTAGTTGCATCCATATTCATCAGTGCTTCTCTAATCCCACTTGCCTGTTTCTTTTACTTTTCCCTATGTCCACATGTTAGCAGAAAATGGGTATCTGATCACAGCAGCTCCACAGCTTTGCCACACAAACATGTATCCTTCCACCTACCCATACCCTCCAAAACGAGTGAAAGGTTAGTTGAATATAGAGATTAAGTATATTAAATTTCTCATTAGGTTTAGTTTTTCTGAGCTTCTGGACATATGTAATACTACTTTTTTTATGACATGTAACAATGCATGTAATGTGAATGTATGTTTAGGTACACATGCAAAAGAGAGGAAACTTTCCGTGTGTTCATTTTATTAGCAATAATGACCTCAGTACAGGACATTTCCTGTGAATTAATGACCAGTTGAGGTTAATGGCCCTTAGCTATATATTGAGATATCTACTCCTCCAACTGGTCATTAATCGCTAAGACATGCCCTGTGGTCCAACACTATAAGTTAAGAAGATTGATGTTTTGGTTTCCAATGAACAGTAGTCACACTGTTCCTTGTTACCTAACTCATTAATATTGTTAAATAACTTAAAAATCAAAGCACTGCTTTCCTTGCTCGTATGACATTCCGATAAGTGTCCACACGTGCTGAACCATGTGTTAAGGGTGAGGGACAAAATAAAACAAAAATTCTGAAACTCCTGGAACTTTTTTTTAAACTTTATGTATTTTTCTCCTATAAAACAATCACTCTATAACCTGCTGCTCCTGATTCTTTGTTTTTCCTCCCAACAATCCTTTGAATTCAACAGTTAATCTTTTAATTGAGATAATTTATGGGTTAAATGTATTGCCCACAACCTCTCCAATAATCTATTGGTATTTTGCTATCTTCCAGTGCACGTCAGTGGGTGTGTGTGTCTGTGTGTGTTTTTTGTACCTACACGTGTGTGTGTTCCGCATCTGGGAGGAATTATAGAGAGAAGTAGGTGTGATTTAACCTAAAGTGGGTGGATTTGGTGAATTGCATAGGTTATACTGCATGCTACTGTCTGTAACAAGCTCGACCTGGAGCCAATTAACTGCACATAATCTGTTCCACATGTTCACTGGGACAAACAGCACCCTTGGGGATCTTCAGATGTGGAGCCAATAGGGAGTGTTGTGATTATGAGAGATTTTTACACACTGTTCCACTAAATCAGAGCTCCAAATGCATAATCTCACACTCAAGGCCTTGTGCCATTTCCCAAAGGAATACAAAGAGTCCAGAACTTATTAGATGGATGGTAAATCATCAAAAATATTATTTGAGGAGCAAGGAATATAAAATTTTACATGTGAACTTCATTGATTTCTCTTATTTATATCTATTTGTTGCAAGAACGTATAATTATAGTGAAAAAAATAGACCATATGCATAGGAAAAGAAAATACATGATAAGTCTTCACACCTGAAAACCTTGAACTTAGACGTAGGATCATTTCTCAGGTATGTGTGTGCTTGTGTGTGTGTGTGTGTGTGTGTGTGTGTAGGTTGGAGAAGGGAGAAAAAGAATCCTTGATTTCTTAATTTATAAAGAGTTACTTGTTCTTCATAGCTTTTTGGTGCACATTAGGTCACTCGAGAATTTTTTATCTAACTCACGAGACACAAAGAGCTATGACCATCCCCAAATTAAAGGTACTACCAGTATAAACTCACTTTAGCCTAACTGTAACTCATATTTTTGAGTTATTGTTTGATCAGTTGGTTTTCCTATAGAGTACATAGACTGATCAATTTAGTAACATTATTTCCTGGCAGGGATATGGAACATTGCAACAAAGAACCAAACAGAAATTATAGAATAAACTTGAACAACAAAGAGACAACATAGGCAAACAAGGAGAAACTTTATGTTTGCAGAGAGATATCTTATATTCCATTGATCAAGTGCAGTGACATCAAAGCAGAATGCAAGTGGGATGAATGAAGGCTCACTGGAATGGTGCTTGGAACACTAAAATTGTCATTTACATTTATTTTATGTCATCCTTTTCCAATTTTTCTTTCTGTGTTTTCTAATACACATGATATTCTACTACTTTAGTACCATCGAGGGTATGCAATCACTGCTCAAGTGTACAGTATTATTACCAATGGATGGAATTTATAGGGTAGGAACTTTTGGTTGATGAATTTTAACTGTCCATTAATAGACTTCATTGCCTTCAGATGTCATGAATTCTTCATCAATTGATATATTCCAAAGGAGTCTGTCAGACCATCTGATTTTTCAGAGATCATGAAAAAAGAGACTTACATGCTAAACTCTATGTCAGTAAGAATAAATTACAGTAAGTCCATTTTTATTTCGCAGTGGTTTAAACACGTTTGTATTTCTAAAATACACTGAAAGTATATTGTTGTATAAATCCCTGCTCACCAAAGAACCACTGTTACATGTTACTTGAGTTTGGAAGACTTATAGCCTTGTACTTAGAGTCAGATCAAATTATCCACGATCTTACCTCTAATGAATCCAGCTCAATAAAAAATAATAGAATAATGAGATTTCAGAACATACATGTGTAACATATTAGATTTAATATCGTGGGTTACATTTTTTTCCTGAACATGACAGTAACAGCAAAACCATGCTTACATTGTAAAGAAGTCCTAAAGAAATCAAGTGCCTCCGAAGCCCAAACTGCTCAAATAATTAATACAGTTAGAAAAAATTAATAAGACATGACTATAAATGACTTTTCTAGCCATCTTCTTTTGCCTATATCTCATATTAATTGGCTACTCAAAGCAGATCACTAATGGTTATCAATTTGTTGGGTCAGAGAAAGCAACAACAGCATAATCATAGTTTGTTTCTCTTTAAATTTGATTAATCCACAATTCAAAGGTTTAAGGTTTTTCTTTCCAAATTCTCATTTTTTAGAGAGCATTTTGATCCATGCATCTTTTCATGACCAAGATAATCTTATCCTTCACGCTTTGGAATTCTGATATACTTTTTGAGAATTATATCTTGTCAAATTTTAATGTCTGCCTTTTGTATTCAAAATATAAATGTATATTATTTAAACTGATTGTTTTTTAAAACTTAACATCCTACACTCAAATATTCAAATACGTGCCCTCTGCAGTTTAAAAAGAGATTTTTAAGTCAATGAAATGTTGAATAAAGCAGAGTAGGAATTACTGTAATTAAGAAGGCAGAACAATCATATTTTCTTGAAATAAAAAGAGTTAACCATGTGTCTGTTATTGAGAAGTTTCTCTATTTTATTCCTTTTATCTTTTAGGAATATCATTAGCATCAAAAGAGAATCATGTTCTGGTAAATATCCAAAAGTTTTAACTTTCTTTCCTAAAGCACACATTTAGCTATTAATTTAGACATTGAGTTATATGCCCAATAAAAATTTTCCCAGACTTTATAATACTGATCTACTATTTCTGTTATGTGGGCAATAAATGGATTTACATCTTTAAAAAAATTGACTCTTCAGTGATCGAATATACAAATTTTCTATATACAAATTAATTTATTGGCCCCATGGTCTCTGTATCAGCAGAAATAATTGTGCACCTCATGTAGCTTGTCTTTCAAAGCAACATAGGTATCTTATTACACTTAAAGATATTCTCATGGTGCTTTTACTTCGGCAGTGCTTACAACAAGGATGGAGCAGTGCAAAGACATGCAAAGAGAAGAGCACAGCACCAGCATAGGAATGATAGACAAGCATGTACAGTTAAGAATTTCTTTTTATTTCCTGACCTGTGTGGTGGTGCTGTTTTTTACAATTTTCACATGTATGTTATCTTTTCCAATTAAAAATATTTATTGAAAAGATTAGTTACGCTACAAGAAGGAAACAAAGTTTTTTTTTATTGCTTAGTGGATACTTCACAGGACTGTAAGATAAGAGATTCATCATATCCTCAAAAACAATATACAGAGGTTATTAGTTGCCAAGCTATAAAAATGATATCAACCTATTGTATAAAACTACTTATGTATAGGAAATAGTAAAGTAAGTTCCTATAGTAAAACTAAATTATAACATGGGTTCACACTATATTTAACTTAAGATCTAAAGGTTGTAACTATTGGAAACTAGTAAATAATAATGAACTAATTAAATTACGTTTTTAAGGCATGTGATATAGAAAAATTATAAGGATTCTCTTTAAAACTCCTAACACTTTTAAATCAACAGACCAAGAAATCCAATCAAATTACCAGCAACTCCAGTATCTAAAAGCAAACTTCTTAATCTGAAAAACAGCATAGAGCAGAAAAAATGTGACCCTGAACTTCATATTCCCATAAATTCTCCAGGAATGCAGGTACTTCTGAGACCAAAACACTTATGATAAGTTAAATGACTTTTTTAAAAAGCAAAAGGATGTGCTAAAACACATGAACACAATTTATTTCTTTCTTCACTATTTAATGAAATGCCTAAGGGAAATAAACATTTCTAGCAATGTAAGGATTCCATATGCATAGCAAGAAGAGTTTAAATAATTCACTTCATAAACATAAAACTATCTGGTAATAAAAATAGGCAGCATGTGAAGGGAAGTAAGTGTCATATGCAGAATTTAGAAACTCAGTCTTCACATCAGATTTGAATTTTATGATAATCGACCCTACTCTGCTATAAATAAATTAAATAGATAAGTAAATAGATAGATAAATAAATAAAATAATTTTAATGTAATTAAATGTGAAGGTCATTAATATTTTAAAATTTATCTTTAGCAAATGGAATTCAACAACTGATGACTATTGTCTTTCTTAGGCAAATATTACAAGATAAGTTTGCACGTGCTCTTTGTAGGGGCTGCTAGCCCAGAAAAGGGCTGGGTCTCTGAAGACAGTCATCTGTAATAGAACTCTGAATTTTGTCACAGATGATCTACCAGCTATTACCAGAAATTCAAAAGTTCTCAAGACTATAACCCAGTCAATACTCTCACATTTGGTTTAGTTCTGCTATAAAAACACTAAAAATAATTTGAAAATAAAGTTGTAACTATTATATATAAACTAATATTATAATTTTCATTTTTGTACACTTATATGATTGCATTGTTAAATTTCTTCTACCTATACTTCTAAACATGCCCAGTTATACCTTCCATAACTCCTCCAGGACATGTCAGAAGTAGAGTGGCATGATGCTTGAGCACGCAGGCACAAAGCCCAGGTCTGCCGCTGACCTCCTGTTTATTGATGGGAAAGTTACTTAACTTCACTGTGTCTCACTTATCACATCTGAAATAGTAGATTATACCAGTATTTAACTCATTTGTTGTAAGGATTATAAACCATGAGGTAAAGCACTACACCATGCCCAATACATAGTAAGTGATCAATGTGTATTAGCCATTTTTTAATTACTGCATTTGATTTAATTTTCTATTAAGATTCTCTTTAAGTACAAAAGCAAATTATGGTTTTAAAGACATTTAATAATGACCTGAACATATGCCTAGAGTTTATAAGGGCTGTAAAATAAAGAGTTCTCAGGGAACTATTATATGATTTCCAGAAGTATGAAGATAAATGAAGAAAATAATCACAGGTTACCACCAAAACAAACAAATGACCATGCAAGTAAATAAACAAACTCCATTTCTATGGCTTAAGCTGGGACAATCAGTGATGGTCTGAATTTTGTCATGAAGGATAAGATACAATTGTATCTGGAGTGCTTCCAGTGCTACTCATTCAAATTAAATGATGTACAAAACTACAATGAGGTATCACCTCACACCAGTCAGAATGGCCATCATCAAAAAGTCTACAAATAACAAATGCTGGAGAGGATGTGGAGAAAAGGGAACCCTCCTACACTGTTGGTGGGAATGTAAATTGATAGAGCCACTATGGAGAACAGTATGGAGGTTCCTCACAAAACTAAAAATAGAACTACCATATGATCCAACAATCTCACTCCTGGGCATATGACTGGACAGAACTGTAATTCAAAAAGATACATGTGCCCCTATGTTCATAGCAGCACTATTCACAATAGCCAAGACATGGAAACAACCTAAATGTCTATCAACAGATGAACAGATAAAGAAGATGTGGTATATATATACCATGGAATACTACTCAGCCATAAAAAAGAATGAAATAATGCCATTTGCAGCAACATGGATGCAACTAGAGATTATCATACTAAGTGAAGTAAGTCAGAAATAGAAAGATAAATACCATATTATATCATTTATATGTGGAATCTAAAATATGACACAAATGAATCTATCTATGAAACAGAAACAGAATCACAGACATAGAGAATAGACTGGTGGTTGCCAAGGGGGAGGGGATTTGGGAGGGGTGGAGTAGGAGGTTGGGGTCAGCAGATGTAAGCTATTATATATAGAATGGATAAACAACAAGGTCCTGCTGTACAGCACAGAGAATTATATTCAATATCCTATGATAAATCATAATGGAAAATAATATTTTTTAAAATGTATATATATATATATATATATATGTATAACTGAATCACTTTGCTGTACAGCAGTAATTAACACAACATTGTAAATCAACTATACTTCAATGAAAAAATAAATTAAATGATGTAGTTCTTTAAGAAAGAGAAAATAACTAAATATCCAATCAAATAACAACTTAATATAAGAAATAGAATCAAAATAGAATAAACACTGGTGAATATGTATAATGCTTGACTTTAAGATTTTCACTTGTATTAAAAGATTAAAAGGATCAGGCTTCTTTTGGTGTCTTTTCCAGAAAGGATACTAGCTTCAAAGGGGAAAACAGGGAATTTTAAATAACCTTGCGGGCTATGTAGAATTGAAGGATATACTATACTCAATGGTGTATTCAAAATATAGTAATGACATATGCTACAATTCAATATATCCTTTATATTGGATCGTAATACATTACATACACATTTTAATTTTTTTGCATCTATCCTATCCATCTATCCTATTTAATTCAGTGTACTGTTTCCATTCCTACCCCTCACCTTTATTTTTAAAATGTGTAAAAAGATCTTTCACAAACTCTTATCAGTGTTCTTTACATTTCACTTTCTTTAAACAAATTACCCTTTCTAGTTATGATGCTACTTAAGAAGTTTACGTACTTTATATTTTATAAGTTGCTGACATCCTTTGACATATGTAAAGTATTAAATCATTAATTAAAAGAATTTTCTTGCATGAAAAAATAGTCATGTTTAAAAAGTTATATTTTATCCAAGCTCAATTTTTTACATTTTTTTACTAACCTTAAAATTGTTATTTTATTATAAAGTATATTTTGAAATTCATAACAGCTTACAAAATGTGGTTGATCTAACTTCATTATTAATGTCCTATGATTATCATAACACAGCAAAACATTGATATATAGCAGGAGCTCAAAAATAATTTTTAGCTTATTGAGTATAATAACCCAGAAAATAGGAAAGCAATATCTCTTGACTGAAAGCAGAACAAAATTAGATCTTATGTTAATACTGAATTAGGTTTAGGTAAGTTAAAAAGTTAAAAAATCAATTACATTTAAACCATTCCAGATCTGCAAACATGCCAAGTATTATTTACAACAGCTTACAAAATTGCTGTATTTATAGCATACCAGATTTGAGGTTATCTCTCCCACATATTCAAAGAGCTATCGTGCATGTTAGAACATCTTCATATATCTACTAGCCCTAAGATGGAATATTAAAAGCATATATTAAAAAATTCCTTCCATATTCAATTATTATTCAAATACATATTTGCATAAGCATTTAATGTTTGTATAACATAAGCTTTACTGTCTTCAAAATGCATATTTCAATTCATGTGGGTCAGACACTAATAAAACTAAAAATAAATATAATGTATACACCAAATAGCATTATTGTAAAATGATAGAGTATTGTTTTATAATTAACACAAGTTTTAAACTTTATATATACCTTCATATAAAGATATCATATTTTCGAATATCACTCTATAACACTTTCTTTCAGAAACACTATTAGTTATACCAGATATGCAATATGGAAGTATAGTGTGGACCTTGTTAACAAGCTCATGGGTAAAGGTGAATTCATCCCTTTTACCTACATTCTCTTAATACATATAAGAGAGTAGGTCCTAGACTAACACATTTATATTTTAAAAGTAACTTGCAATTGCCCAGGGCATGAGCCATATGGCTGTGTGAAGAATGGACTGGGCTGCTGTCTTATGAAGTGAGACTGATAAGGTACCAGAAATTTCAACCTCTATATCAGGTAGCCTGTTATTTCTAAAACTCTTTCTTATGTAAATATATTTTGCTTTTTTTTTTTTTTTTTGGATGATTGTTCTGTTAAAGTCGTGTGCTGAATATTTGGCTATCCAATTTTCCCTTCCACCCTCCTTGCCATCCTTATCTAGTTCCTTAGCTACCAGTATCAGTTTCTTTTTTTCTTTTTCTTTTTTATTGAGATATAATTGACATATAGCATTGTGTAAATTTAATATCAGTTTCTGGGTTGTGTTTAATCCCATCCTTACTAGCTGTATCTGAAAAAGTGGATTTAAATGCCCATCCCAGAAAATTAAATGTGATATAATACTGTCAACCGATTTATAGACCTTATTTATATTTTGCCAACTGATCCACTAATGTCTTTTTCCTGGTTTAGGATCCAATCCAGGATCACACCTTTTGTCTCCTTGTTTCTAAAACCTTCTTTAATTGGGGGCAGTTCCTCAGTTTCTTTGTCCTTCACGATGCTGATATTTTTTAATTGTACTGATTCCTTATTTTGTAGAATGTTCCTCATTTGCAACCCATTCATTTTTAAGCTTAAGCAACCAAGCGCAGTGATTCCCTGAGATCTCACAGAAATTAGTGGCAGAACACCTTGTACACAAATAAAAGACTGCTGACTGTATATAAATAAATAAGTAAAGAGATAAAAAATAAATGACCATCCCAAATCTTTCTCCCTCAATTAGAATAAGCAGGAGATTCCTGAGTTGAGCACGCAGCTACAGATGTGTGCTCATTTTTATTTTTTACATATTTCTCTCTTAGAGAAAATATCATATCACTTCCTACGATATAACCTCTGAAGTTAACTCATAAGTGAAACTAGCACTGTGGTCTGGATTTTAAAATACAGAATTCACTTTAGGTAATCTCTCAAAATCCTCAATAATTAACCTCATTTATTTTTACCATGTGTTATAGCAACTACTATAAAATTCTTGAATCTCCCAGGGGTAACACAGCCTTAAGGGCTTAGGCGCTGGCTCTGCGATGGTTTGGATTGTAATCCCCGTTTTGCTACTTATCAGCTTTACATCCTGAAAGAATTCACTTAATTTCTCTAAGTCTAGTTTCCTCATCTGTAAAACAGGATTGTCAGTTCTTATTAAATATGGTTGTTACAAGAATAAAATGAGATAATGCATGGAAAGCACTTACGACCTGGTGTGGCATATAGGTAGCTCTCAAAAAATGTTAACTTAACATTCTGCCATTTTTCCATGAATTATGATAGCAACTATTTTTCCAAAGATATTAAGTGGGTATGAAACTTAAAAGGAAACCTGGAAACTCCCATGTTCTCCTATCATGCTTGCAAATGTGTTTGTGTAATTTGGCATTAAAGTTCCCAACTTTCATCCCACAATGTAAGTTTTTTCCACGCACAAGTAGATAAGATAAGATCCCATGCTGCAGGAATAATAATACATTATTTTCTCTGTACCTCCAGTTTGTTGAGCACTGCAACATGAGCTGCCAAAATGAAATCCTAACCAAAAGAATACACTTGCTTTATTGGACATGGAAATTGTTAAAAAATAATAATAAAGGCCAAGTGAAAAACAAATGCTTTTTATATTAGAATATTCAATTTGGGGTTACTAAATGTGTTTGACAAAAGTCTTGGAACTGAGATTAATATTTAGAAACAGTTTTGAGGGTAAGCCAACCTAAAGTTACTTCTGAAAGCTTATTTGGATATTGTAAGAGCCAAAAGACTTTATACACATAAAGAACTGTAGCTTTAAATTATAACTGCTGTGCTTTTTCAAAGTATTCAAAAGAGTAAATTGTTATAGTATGGTAAAATCACAGTTTAAAAGATGTTTCCAAATAATATTTAGGCTATTCCCTACACCTCATAAGATTTTCATTTGTACCTTCCAGAACAAGTGTAGTCTCCATCTGCAGACACATGTACTTCTTTTAAACCACATGAAAGCAGACATGAATCACATTCACCACTGTATCCCCAAAGTCTAGCACAGTGTCTGGCATGGAGTAGGCAATGAGCATATATGTGTTAAATAAATGAAAGAAGCAGTTGATCTCTTCCTTTTTCCTTCACCAGCCCACTTATATGATGTATGGTGATGAAGCAGCCAAAAATCTCCATATGTCACCTCTGTGTGCTATCATGAAGACTTTAAAAGCCTGTGTAGCCTTAAGACTACCAGAAACATAGGGAAACTTTGGATCAAAATAGAATGACCCCATATCTGCTACAAAGATTCATATCCACAGAAAATAGGAGGAATGACTGAGTGGGTCAGGAACATTCTTGGTATTTCTGGGTATCTTTTTCCAAGAGTTTTCAGAATCACATTTTTCTCACCTCACTTGAGAATGTTGCAGAAAACCCCTGTATGTAGAGGGGCCATGAAATCATAAAAAGTTTGAAATCTGGAGTCAGGTGGGCTTGGGCATGAGCTCTAGTTTTACCACTTTCTAGACAAGAATTTCTTCAAAATTTAGGAAAAAAGGCAAATTTGATATGTTATTTGATTTGAAATAGTACACATTAAATTCCCTCTCCACATAGTATGTGTAAAATAAACATTAGCCATTACGATGATTATTCCTTAATACAGATTAAGATAGTTCCGTTCCCCCAACTGGGTGTCATCTGCCAACGAATCCTGTTGGTACCTATTGGGAACTGAGCGAATGCCCATCAGTAATTTGGGAAATTTTGTTAAGTTTCACTCTCCCTATATCCCCGTTGGTCTCAGTGGAGAAAGTTTTATAATAAGAAAGTTTTATAAGAAAGTTTTATAAGTTTTATAATAAGAAAGTTTTTTATAATAAGAAAGTTTTATAATAAGAAAATATTTTAATGTGATTCTTTCTTTATACTTCCCCTTTGTCTCCTTCTGTTAATTGCTGACTTTTATCTAGAAGACAAAGTACAAAATTGAACTTAGCAGAAATTAAGCACATATTTAAATACTCATCCTGTCTTTACAACCACCATAGTCCTAAAACATTCACAGCACAAATGTTTTCCTAAGTAAACACATACCCGGATTCAAACGGGGTAGGAGAGCAGTGTCGAAGTGGTAAAATATGCAAGCCACTTAGAGAAAAGTAGAAATGTAAAGGTTATTGCTGTCTTGGCCAAGAAAGAATGTGAAGTTCAATTGTAATAGTGCATGCATGCATATTTTGGAATGTCAAACAACAGGAAAAAATTCTTGATTATAAAATGATGAGAGAAAAAGATATCTTCCTATCCTTGGAACTTCAAAAAAATCCGTTTTTCAGGCACTCTTCAATAAAATTCTTGTATTGCATTACTCTAATAAAGGGTTCTCTTTTTGAACGTTACTATGTAACTTACTATTTTAAGTTTAAGTGAAATAAGTACTATTTTACTTACTCACTCAAAAAGGGATGACTGCCAGGGACTGTGATAAGCATCAGTGTAAAGTAGGCATGCAAATTTGATTTCTCAGATATTGCATTTGAACCATTTGAAACAGGCACATATATCATCCACCCACCTAGGGAAAATTTGTAAATTCATATATTTTAAGAAAACTTATTATATTCTATAAATGGTATTTTATGATAAGGTTTAAAGCAATTAAATTATACAACTGTCTATAATGTTTTTAACTTCAAATCTGTAAAAAGGATTAAAATAATTACCATTGGAAGATAAATTATGCCTTATCGTTGCTAAAAATGAATGTGCATCAACTGGGAGAAGATTTTCAACTGGGGGAAACACTTTTGATATTTTGCTATTTGTAGATTTCTGTCATATAACTTCTACTATTAAAATCTGACTTTTTAATATATGTCAACTTCTCCAGCAATTATTTTATAAAGGACACAGAGAAATATGAACAGGGAAGAATCATGCTGTAGTGGAAAGAGCAATAAAGCCCTAAGGCTTGATGGAAGTCCTGGCTTTGCCTCCTACAGGACATCTTATCTTCAGGAATTTAATTAACCACTCAGAGTGTTAGAGTTCTTTTATGTAAATTTAGTATGTTAATATGTCATCAACCTAACAGGGATATTATGTAGTTCTAGTAAAGTGCACATAAATATTCTGAAAATAATTAACAGGCAACATACATAAACCTATTTCTTAAAAGAGGTTAATTTTTTCAACTTACTTCAATCTTGCTTTCTAAAGGATCAGTGTTATGGGATCGTATCTAGTGCAGAGTCAGTTATCAGAAAGCCTGCTTTCAGATCTATTCTTATTTCTCTCTATCAAATAGAGAAGTAACATACGTATGGGAAGAAAAGGCGGTATCTCTTCTTTAACTACTAAACAAGGCTGTCATCTGTGTCAGTCATGTCATTTAGTAATATACATGTTACTTTATGTGTAGGATTAATTTTTTTACTTCATTTTCAAGGTCACTAAGGGAGCCTTGAGTGGCTGTTACTATATGCCTGGGTTAGTACAATTGGTATTCTGGACTCCAGCTGTAGACTACAATCTTGGGGAGTGCCTGATGTTTCCAGATTTGTTTGTTTTCATAAAGTGTTTGCTTTCATAATGCCATCTCTAATTAAAATATAAACTCCCTTGTATGGTATGCCAGTTCCTTCCTCACATAAATTACTTTCTCTCTCTATTCCTCAGTGTGTGCTCCCTGTTCCAGTCAAGATGGTCAACTAACACATGCCATCCAAATCATGTTCAGTTCCTTCTCCCTGTGCATGACATCTTACTCTCCCAGATCCAATCGCATCCAAAAAGCATTTATGGATAAATTCCAATTCAAAATATTCACTCTCTATCATGATCACATTTTTATCTACCACACTAACTTACAGTCAAATTATCTTGTATATTGCCTGAACTGTACATGCCTCCTGTCTCTCCAAAAATATTGGAAGGTGATTAAACATAGAAAACGTATATTCTTTTAAATCTCCCTTAAATAGCCCATAGAAGTTGACTAGGCTCAAAGTAGAAGTCTAATAAATGTTTTTTAGATAGGTAAGAAATGAACAAATTAAAGGGAAAACATTAAAAAAAATCTGTTCTTCTGACTTACTTTCTTTTTTTGCCCAATTATTAAATATTTTTAATCAAGGAAAATAATCTACAGCCAGGACGCATAGGAAGTGAACAGTATCATTTGAAAATCAGTATTGTGGGTACAGGTGAGGAACGGCCATAATGGTAGAACAAGGGAACATGCCATGAACACCATGACTTTAACCTCGTGTTCAAAATACTGAATGTTGGTCTAAGGGAGAAGTTGTGTCTTTCCAGCCAGTAGATCTGTAATTTGTATAGCCTCAACAACAGTTTTTTAAAAGGTAGAGGATAACTTATTGAGGGGACTAGGTTATGTCCTTTTGCCTTAATTCATCCATATTCATTAAGTAAAATTCATTGTGCTTAATGATATCAAGACTAAACACCATAACAAAGAAATATTAATATGAAGATGGTTCCTTGTTTCAGGAATGATTAAGTACTCAGAATTGGTATGATAACAACTACTTGTACTTTGTTGAAGTGGAAAACTCAGTGTGAAAATAAATCGTGATATAATGTATTAGTAGCTCAGTGACCTGATTAATAGCAGGTGTTATAAGATTATTGTCTTCCTACACATAGAAAACTTATTCTCTGGAGCTTCTGACTTATTAAACTCTAAATGAATTTGGGCAGTACGACGCTCTATAAATTTTCTAAAAGAAATAAATGAGATTCTTTAATAACTTGAAAATCACATGTAAATTTGTGATAGAGAACCTAAGTATTGGGCTGGCCAAAAAATTCGTTCGGGTTCCCCCATATCGTACCAAGAACCCGAACGAACTTTTTTGCCAACCCAATATTGTAAGGAATTAGAAAGGTAGCTAGGTTATGCTTTATGAATAAAAGAAAATATTGAGGTGTAGATGAAGAAACATAATGCTACCCCTTAAGTACTAGTTAATAAGCTGTTAACAAAGGTGGATGAAAAGTCTGATAATGATAATCAACATGGAATTGATTAGAAGTTAAAAAAGAAAGAATGGGCCAACATAAAACATGATTTCATTTCATGGCTGACAGACAATGTATCTGTAAACATGACAAATGCAGCGTAACTCTACTCAGGCACAAGAAAAGTACATCATGGAGTTATTTTATGAGTTAACTTGAGATAACAATACTCATGTTCTTAAAAATACAGGATATCACAGCAGTTATAGTATTTTCATTTCATGTTCACTTATTTATACAGATGATATCAGGTTAGAAGACCTATGTAATATGTAAAGAATATGGAGTAAATACGTAAACTGATGTATAAAGCGTTTAACAATGAAATATATGGGAAGTTAATATCAACTATATGGTAACACTCACATTCTTTGAATGACTCCATTACTTTAAATTATACTTAGTGTAATCAACACAGTCCTCATACAAAGGGCAAAACCAACATACTTCATTTTCAGCCTCCTAGAATTTTTCATTCTTTTTAACAGCAACCATAACTGAGCAACATCTTCTTGTAATAATGGATTGGTCTTTAATGGAAAACATCATGATATAAACAAATATTTGACTACCATTTGGAAGAAAGTAGTATCATCATGGATTCCCGATACTAATTTGAGGCCAGCTTCTGCCACCAGCAAGCTTTTTTGCCTCAGATAATTTATGTGGCTTTGCTATGGTCTGAATGTTTCCGCCTCCCACCCACCTAAAATTCATATGTTGAAATCTTCACGTCCAAAGATGATGGCATTCGTAGATGGAGCCTTTGATAGATGGTTAAGTCATGAGCGTGAACCAACATGAATAGGATTAGCACCTTATAAAAAGAGGCTCCAGAGAGACCCCCTAGCTCTTTCCACCATGTAAGGACACAAGAAGAAGGCACTAGCTACGAACCAGGAAGAAGGCTCTCACCAGAAGACAACCATGTTGACGCCTTGATCCTGGACTTCAAGCCTCCAAAACGGTGAGCAATAAATTTCTGTTATTTATAAGTTACACAGTTGGTAGCATTTTGTTATAGCGGTTCAAGACCTCTCTAGGTTTTACTGTCCTTTCCTTTAAAACATGAAAGCTCGAACTATTGCAACTTTAAGGTCTTTTCTAAGTATAATATTAGCAATAAGAGTGCTAACCTTTATTTTTAGATTTTACCCCCATATTCATAACATATACTAAGTATAGTATTGAGTTTGATTTTGCAAAAATGATTCAGAGTGATTTAAACAATCAGGTTTACTCAAGAAAAACCAAGAGTATCACAGACATAATCATTCCAGAATTCCAAGACAGGTAGGAACAAAGGCCCATGAAAAGTTTCAATACAGATGTATAAAATATGAAAAACTGCTATTCAACTTAACTGCTTTTCTTTAAAATTTTAAAAAATGAAAACATTTTACTTCACCAAATGCTTTAAACTTAAAGCTACAGAGACATGACACTGATATAACAAGATATCTATATTACTTGCATTTTGAAAATATTTTTGTTTTTCTTGCAAAGAAAGACTATAGGATGCAAAGTCAAAATATAGCAATTCATTTTTATAATTACTATTGTCAGCAAAATCTCTAATCATATGAAATGGTTGGACATTTGTAGAAAAGAAGATGAAAGTACATCTTGAAATAGCTAGGCTGCTTTGGTTGAAACATACCATAAATATAAACAAGAATGTTAGAGAAATTTGTAATAAATTTATTTATGGCAAGGGAATATATTTATTTGTTTGACATTATTAAATGCCACAACATAAACGTGTAATTGAAATGAACAATAGAATTTAGTAATACAGCAGTGTCAGTTATTAGAAAATCTAGTTACCAGAAAATGATATGCTCAAACGTGGTATATTTCTGTTAGAGGACATTAAGCAATTGTGAAATGAATAAGAGAAAGAAATTTATTAATCTAAGTAATTGGAGTTTCATTCCTTAAAAAGTTAGACATAATATCTAACATGATTTATCATTTTTGTCAATCTGAGAAACCATTAGCAAAATGATCAGGACTATATTTTAAAAATGGATTATATTTGTTCACAGTATTTATCAATTATACTGTTATAAGTAAATAATATTCTGATATTATCATAAATAGCAATGTAGTAATAACGTTATACACATTAATGTTTTCACCATAGCTTATTTGGCGAAATATAAAGAAGAGGAAAATCAAGAAGGGCTTAGACAATGCAAAATATGTATAAAAATTTCAACATTAATTAAATTTACTTAAGTTCAGATGAGCAACTATTTTACAAGCTTTTTGTTATATAATTAATAGTTATTGCAAATCTCCACTTTCTCTGAAAGTGCAGAATTTCTTTGGAGTCTTTAGAATTTCAAGAATGAAAGGAAATTTAGGTTTAAATATTTTTTCTTAAGGGGATAGTTTTACATTATTAAAGAACTACTTTGTAGCCATTGTCATTTAATTGATTTGTATAAACAATATATTAAATTACTTTAAAAAGTATTCAACATAATATACAATAATTTTCTATATAATAATTCATATTTGTGGAAAAACTGCTGAACTATAATATGAGCAAAGAGAATTAAAAAATTGTTTTTTATAAAGAGCTGTCCTAAGTTTGGATGCACAGCTAACTAAAGTGTATGCTCTATGAGTCATAGGTATGAAACATACATCAAGTGATATGTTTTCCTGGAAGGGAGAGAGAGAGAGAGGGAGGGAGGGAGGGAGGGAGGGAGGGGAAGAGAGCCAGAATGAAGGAGTATTTCCTATGGTGGTAATGCTGATAGTTTTAAATTCATTCAGTTATTACTTATAGAGCATCTGCAATGTGACAGATGCTCTTCTAGGTGTTGGGGCTCAAACACAGAAACAAATAGATATGTTCCTTCTCCCAATGGAGCTTACATTCTATTAAGGATGAATGGGTACAGAGTGACAGAGAGTAGTCAATACACATATCACACAGGCCATGACAAGGGCTACAGAAAAAAAAAAATATGAAAAAGAGAAGAATGGAGAATGCCCCTGGTTGAGGTTTGCAGTTTTAAAGAGGATGCTTACAGAAGGCCTCAAAGAAAAGTTAAACTGAAGCAAAGATCTGGAAAAGGTCAAAATTCGGTGAATGAAACACACAGAATTTTAGCTGTGGAGGTGGCAAAAAGTGATGGTCGGATTCTGCATGCGACCTGAAATGGAGCTAACACCATTAACGGAGAGACTAGATACAGAATGTGAGAGAGGGTGCTCAAGAGGAGGCTTGCTGGGAGACCCAGATTTGGGTGTTGAATACGTTAAATTTGCCTACTGGACATCCACCTGGCAACACTGAGAAGACAAGAGCGAATTAAAGTCAGAAGGTGAGGGGAGCAGTCAGGGGTAGAAGTACACCTTTAATAGTCTCCAACATGTACATGGCATTTATGAGAGATGATATCGCCAAGGGCGGGAGTGCAGGTAGAGGAAAGGACAGGTGCACGCACTGATCCCAGGCATGTTCCATGTTCAAAAGTCAGGGAGATGAGGCAGAATCACCAACTAAGACTAGGAAAAAGCTGCTAGTGAGAGGGGAGGAAAAGCAAAGTGTGTGGGGCTCTGGATCCACGTGTGATCCTTAGAGGAAGATGAGTGATCAAGAGAGCCACTGTGTTAAATATGGCAACAAGTGAGATCTGAGAATTAACTATTAGATGTAAATGGTACTAAGAGTAAGGCAACACATAAAAATGTCAACTGTAATCCAAACAGATATTTATTTATATGCTTTTAATAATGAAAATATCATTTTTACCTCAGCAAATGCTTTAAATCTAAGGCTTAAAGCAACCTGAAATCAATGTAACAAGACAATATTTCTGCCGAAATTTCCCACAGAGTCTGTAGATGACTGCTGTTTTTTAAGAATAAAGCTTTTAAGTATATTGTGAAAACATTTCTAAGAAAGTGAGTTAATATTTATTATACCTTATTTAAGCTAACCTAAGATGCTAATATATTATCCTGTACATACTCATGTTAGGTCTCACCAAGAAAAAAATGTCGCCAAACCATGATATACCATTGTTTGTAAGATCCATCCTATTTTCACAGATGTTAAAACAGGAAAAAATACTCATCTTTGAATTCAGGAAATGCTACAGAATCATCCCCTTTTTGTGGCTAGACTAAGACACACATTCTATTTCTTTATCAAAAAATAAGACAGTAAACACTGTAACTTATAGTACTTTTGCAGAATAAGCAATTATTCCCACAATGGAATAATAATAACAAACACACTTAATCACTACCTTTTTTTCCTCCCGGGGTAAAGGTCAAAGCCACAGAGTTAAACTCTCTGTGTACGCTGAAATTATTGAGTACTTAAAATATTACTACATGCTACTATTAATGTGTCCTATAATTTTTAATGTATATATATGAAAAATATTTCTGATATATTAGTAAAATTAAATTTGTAAGATGATTTATAAGACAACATTTCTAAAATATAATCTTTGTTAACATAAGGAGACAAATATTCTTATTTTATCTGATTTAAGATAATAATTGAACCAGAACTGTGGATGACTATTAATTGATTTATTCATTCAAGAGAATATTTACTGAGCACCTTCTAAATGTCAAAGTGTCAAGCACCTTTCCAGGCACTGCACATACTGAGTGAACACAGAAAAAAGAATCTTTTCAAGCAGCTTGTATTTTAGAAAAAGGAACAGAAACCAAACACAAAGGAAATATAATGTGTCAGAATGTGGAAACTGCTATGGAATAAAACGGACAAGATTAAAAGGTGGGATGGGGAAGCTGCCATCTAAATAGGACAACTTACTTAAGTGACATTAAGTATGCTTACTGTGAACATTTCAAACATTTCTACTCTTTAAACAGTTACTGCATTCAAAGCAATGACAATTCTCATTTGGAGCTTTGTACTTACTGGGCATAGAGGGTTACAAAAATGTCTTGTTTCCTCCACCTTAACTAGAAGGAGAATGATTTTCTTTCTGAACTGTAAAGCAATAGCCTCTGACCTCTCTTTTTTACCTGGTATTCTTCCTCTCTAGACATACCAGGTACGATAGTAAAAATGTCCAAATGTATTTTCATGATGTGGTTGCAAACTGTTAACATCTCAGTTGACATGAAAACTGAAGAGAGAAGTTCAAAACAAGTTTTTGAACAATATAACAGAATTGCTCCTTTTTGAAATCCAAATCAGAGTAAAAATATAATCAGCCTACTCATATTCAATCAATCTTGAGATGAGTAATATGTGACTTCTTGGACTTGTAATTCTTACCATAGTTACATGTTCTCTGAACATAAGAACTAATTAAATTGAATGATATTATATGATACTATATATTATATATTGGGCTAAAATAAACACATAGAATCAATGGAAATGAACCAATGTGTTTAAGATTACTGTTCTTAAATTTTAGAGGGTGATATTTGGTCATCTAAGAGAAATCAGCTTAACATCAAGCTTTCATTTTTAAGTTCAATATGATTTTCTATAATGCATATTAATTTATTAAATAAGACTTCTGCATTTTCTCTCCTTCCTCAAATAGGGAGAACTTTTTAATGTGACAGAGTAAAAATGCACAATATTAGAAATCACATAACTTAAGTTCTGGTTTCAGCTCTGCCAATAAATCTCAGTGTGACTGTTGGCAAATTATTCTATCTTTGTGAATTGCGGTTTCCTCATCTTTAAATGAAGGGATTAGTGAAGATGGTCTTTAAGGTGTCTTACTGTTCTAATGTGTACAAGATCACTTACATTATAAGAAAAAAGTTGAGACATTCTTCATCATGATGTTATTCCAAACATCAGCACACACAATTCAGTCCTACCTGTTAGAGTTCTTCTTATTTATTATTTCCTGACTCTGTCATATGTCATTTACTCTGTATAATCTATAGTCTGCAACTTGCAAGACATGAACACATTATTAACAGTTTCTGATTACCACAGAGTCCTTATTAAGAGAATAAGGACTGCTTAATCCAAGTTTCCAGAAATTTTTGTGAGGGAATGGCCTCATGCTGAATGAATGAATGAATGCATAACATGACAAGTGATGGGAGTGAAAGGAGTTTGAAAAACTCTTTTATTAGAGCAATATTCTCTGTTTTGTTACCCTAAAACTTCAAAATGCATTTAGAATTCTCAAAAGAAGAAAAATCTGCTTTAATCTTCTTATTGTAGCGAGACTTGATATTTCTTAGCAAAGTTCCAGTGTTGTTTTTGTACCAACTAGTTTATTATCAAGAAAAACAAATTTAGTATCATTAAAACAACCTATGGGGGCTTCCCTGGTGGCGCAGTGGTTGAGAGTCCGCCTGCCGATGCAGGGGACACGGGTTCGTGCCCTGGTCTGGGAAGATCCCACATGCTGCCGCGGAGCGGCTGGGCCAGTGAGCCATGGCCGCTGAGCCTGCGCGTCCGGAGCCTGTGCTCCACAACGGGAGAGGCCACAACAGTGAGAGGCCGGCATACCACACACAAAAACAAAAACAAAAAAAAACAATCTATGGGATTCTACACCACAAAACAAAGACATAACCCAATGCACTGAATAAAGTCTAGCGGTTCTTTACATTCTTTCACAATATACAATATTTTAGTGTAAACGTCAAAGTAAATTTTACCACTGGTTAATTATTTTATTAATAATAGATTGTAATTATTATAGAAGTAGTATATTTGCACTCTGCACAGTTAAACCACAGACAAGCAAAAAGAAGAAAATAAAAACATCAAACTTCTATTCACACTCCACTCAGAGATTACCACTGTTAAAATCTTGCTTATCTTTCCATATTCTTCCATATATATTTTCTTATCACAGGATCATATCAAATATTCTATTTTGTATATTTATAAGTTAATTACCTCTATTTTGCCTGTCAATAAATTTTCATTTTATTTAATATCCAGTCCATATTAAATTTTTCACGATTGTCCCCAAATTGTTCTTTACAATTGGTTTGTCCAACTCAGGATCCAATTCAGTGTGACATATTGTACCTAGTTGTGTTGCTCTCATTTTTAATCTAGCATACAAATCATCCCTTTTTTTCATGACATTAACTTATTGACAAAAGATAGAGATAGGTTCAAGTTATCCTTTTAAAAATGCTTTAACCTCTTCATAAACTTCAGTGTTTTCAAGAGTTATTATTGGAAAACCACGTGTTAACTAACTACACAGGATGCCTATTTCCCAAAGCTTTTGTTGGAATTCAGAGAAAATTAAACACTGTGTTATCAGGGATTCTGAGCTAATTTTAAAAAGACTGAGTGTTCTCCTGATTCTTCTCCAGTGGGAGCAGGACATGATGCATGCCTCCCGGACAGAGGAGCACTGGCCCTCATGAATGAGCATGAAGGTGTTCTAAGAACAATGTCTTAGCCATCACTTAAATAAACGTCCCTTCTTTGCGATCGCTATAGAGAAATTTCCCCTCCTGTATACTTTCACCCATTACAATGAAATCTAACTAAGACTGTATTCCTGTTGGACTGAGTAGTACCAGTTTACCTAAATTAATGTTTATTTAGTATCTAATAATGTTTTCTATTGAGAGAAGCAGGGCTCTGTTTTCTCAAGGTTTTTGCCAAGTCTCATAAATCTGCAAAAAGGCAGTCAGTGTAACTCCTACTAATAACCAAAGTGGCCACACACAGAATAAACAAGGGCCTAGTTTATAAAGTCGTCACTGAGAGACCCTATTGGGGTAAATTTGGGTTTCTCAGTATTAATTTATGATGTGTGCAATGCACTTTGCACTCAAAAACAGAGAATAGGAAAAGAGTTAAAAAATGCATTTAAACAGAGCTTTAATACATTAATGTACTATTTAAATTTAACACCCACTCCCCCAAAAGAAAGAAAAGAAAAACAATGTGTTTCTGTGAACTATATGGAAGTTGGCAATGAATTTTAGTTGGTTTGGGTGTATAAGAATTTCTAAGCAATGAGATATCAATATCACTAAAAAACACAATTTGCTGGGTGTTTCTCCCCCAATTTTTAAATTATTCAATGGTTTAGTTAAAGCTTAAGGAGTCATTTCTTTACCATCATAACAGACTTTTGAGCCAAAAACGCCTAGTAAAATGTTGAGAAAGTGGTTAGTTTCATCTACAACTTCAGTAGCAGCTAGAGTTACTTTCATATGAATTTTATTATTTTAAAAGTCAAAATTTATTTCAAGACATGAAATTACAACCTTATTTAAAACTCCACAATAAAAACTTTCTGAAGATGTTGTAATTTATTTATAAAAGACACAGACTACATCAGGGAATAAGGAATCTAACTGTCTCATGGTGGTCCTATTTTTATTTAATCGTTCTCCATGGTAATACAGCATTTTCCCAATTTGCATTCGCCATGGATCTCAGAGAACAGGATGTAGACAACTTTTAGAAAGAAGAATAAGACCCTTTGATATTTGTTTGGTTTCAGAGATCCCAGAAAGAGATTTTTCATAAGAAAGGAAAGAGGGGCTGCCATTTCCTAGTGTCTGAAAACCCTGTCAATATTTTCTTTAATTTTATGGCTCCGTTCATTTTCTCACTAGAAAGATTCCCAGACAAGCAATATGATGTGAATGTAATAACCTTTTCTCTTTTTGGCTGAGTGATAGTTTCTCAAAATAAATATAACCCATCTTATACATTTTTTTCCTGAATATCTCTCTCTTGAGCCATGAAGTGAAAGAGCTTCTCTGGGAATTCCAAATGCTAAGACATTGCCACCTTAATTAGGAAAAGTAACATCAAGAGGAAGTCTACCTCAAACAGTTTGCTAAAACTTTTCTTCTCTCTTCAATAACCCTGCCTCTCATACCTTTAACCATGAGGCAAAAATTACTTCCAATAAGAGCATCTTAAAATTTACAAGAATGATAATGGATACGCACTACATACCAATCATGATGCTACATGTAATTAGATATGGAAATGAGATGACATGGCACACTCATATACAGTCAGCTAGAGAAGTGAAATGATTACTAGAGTACCTGACATATAAGTTCTAAGGTAAATGTTCATAATTTTATTATCACAGTAATTCAAAATGATCAGAGATAAAAATAACATAAAAGTATGTTATTACATATAATAACATAAAAGTATGTAATATTATATTTAATATCATTTCTAAAATATATACTAGTTCTGTCCAATAGAAATATAATGCAAGACACACACTTTAAAAAATTTTTGTAGCCACATAAGTAGAAAGTAACAGGTGAAACCAATTTTTTTTTTCATTTTTTTTTTTGCGGTACGCGGGCCTCTCACTGTCGCGGCCTCTCCCGTTGCGGAGCACAGGCTCCGGACGTGCAGGCTCAGTGGCCATGGCTCACGGGCCCAGCCGCTCCGCAGCATGTGGGATCTTCCTGGACTGGGGCACGAGCCCGTGTCCCCTGCATCGGCAGGCGGACTCTCAACCACTGCACTACCAGGGAAGCCCGAAACCAATTTTTATATTCTATTTAATCCAATATATTAAAATACCATCATTTTAACATTTGATCAATAGATAAAGTACTAGTCAGACGCTTTATGCTTTTCATTCTAAGTCTTCCAAATCAGCTGCGCAATTTACACTTTCAGCATTTCTCTATTTGAATGTTAGATTTTCATTCAAAATACTTGGTCTGTATTCAGATTTCATAAAATTTACAATTGCAAAAGGAGACTGAATATACCATAGATGTTTCAGACAAACTTAAAAGTTTTCCAATAACTGTATCGAGTACCACTTTTAAAATTTAGATTAATTAAAATTACACAAAATAAAAGGTGAAATTAAAACTAGCTTTGAAACTTCTGTAAGATGCAGAAATCTGAACCTTTTATTCTTGTCCCCAGAGGTAGAAAACATCATACTTTGCTGTGAGACAGAGGGGAAGGGATTCCTGGCGTGGAGATATATTTTTCACCTCAGACTTGACGTGACAGAAAAATGCACACAATTTACAGAAACACCAGAATTTCTGTGAGGATCTTTAGCAAGATTTCCAAGCATTTATACAGAGACTTTTTTTTTTAAGAGCTAGTCTGCAATATCCAACACTTTAAAGTGAGTCTAGAGCCCAAAATTAAACTGTGCTTGTTCTTATCGTCCTTATGCCCTTCACCACTACTTTGAAACATCTGATTAATATAAAGCATATATTAATACCTTACAGAATTTGCTTAGGATTTACCATGGATTCTTACTTTAATGCCAATCCATTGATTAACATCCCAAAGATGGGCAAATTGTCACTACAAATCAATCTGGCTTTGGTGGCCACTGTACTTAACTAAGGAGAACAAATCAGTTTTGGAGGGAAATCCTGGAGCAGCTGGATAATATACACAGTTCTAACTTGGCTTTTAGTAGTGTTTAGTTTGGTTTATTTGTTTATAAGGCAAGGAGGAAAAATATAATCCTTGAAACCTCATTAGGAGTCTTCAAGACTCTGAATTGTTGAATATAAATGACAGTATCACTCTAACCTATCTTCTGAATTTTTAACCTCTTCCTGGAATGGTTCCATTTAAGTATAGGAATCATGAGGATAGAGACTTTTACTATTTATCCTTTATTTTATTCTGGCATAATGCTTAGTATATAATACATGTTCAACTTATTATGGAGAATGAAAGAAACCATGAGTAAGTGAATGATGAAGCCAAATATAAATTGTGAAGTATTGACATAGATGTGATGATCTAAACAACATATTATTGTTTTTGGAGGGGATAGAAAAAAGTACATTTCTTAAATCAAATAATAATATAATCAGAAGATATTGATATATTTTATGCTGCTGTTGTTATTTAATTTTTAGTTCTAAAGGTATTTAAGAACTGAATGACAAGTTAAGAAACTGCATTTCTCCCCCACCATTTTACAGACACTTTTAAACTCAATCTATCCAAAATATCAGAGAAACTTGGCATTGCAAAAACTACCTTGGCTACCTTGCTGGACACTTAGAGTACTGAAAATACAACTCATAGGAAAGAACTCGAATAAAAGGAACAGGAAATTATCATGACTCAACCTTCACACTAAGCAAGATAATACAGTGTGTTTAATAATAAAAAATCATAAAATATCTGCTAGAGAGAAGGACCTATACTGGGGAGACTATACTACAAAGCTACATTAATCAAGACAGTATGGTACTGGCACAAAAACAGAAATATAGATCAATGGTACAGGATAGAAAGCCCAGAAGTAAACCCATGTACCTATGGTCACCTAATATATGACAAAGGACATAAGAATATACAGGGGAGAAAAGACAGTCTCTTCAATAAGTGGTGCTGGGAAAAGTGGACAGCTACATGTAAAAGAGTGAAATTAGCACACTCCGTAACACCATACACACAAATAAACTCAAAATAGATTAAAGATCAAAATGTAAGGGCAGACACTATCAAACTCTTAGAGGAAAACACAAGAAAACACTCTTTGACATAAACCACAGCAAGATCTTTTTTTGACCCACCTCCTAGAGTAATGAAAATAAAAACAAAAATAAACAAATGGGACCTAATGAAACTTAAAAGCTTTTGCACAGCAAAGGAACACCATAAATAAGAGGAAACGACAACCCTCAGAATGGGAGAAAATATTTGCAATGAAGCAACAGACAAAGGATTAATCTCCAAAATATACAGACAGCTCATGGAGCTAAATATCAAAAAAAAACACCTGGGCTTCCCTGGTGGTGCAGTGGTTAAGAATCTGCCTGACAATGCAGGGGACACAGGTTTGAGCCCTGGTCTGGGAAGATCCCACATGACTCGGAGCAAATAAGCCCGTGAGCCACAACTACTGAGCCTGTGCATCTGGAGCCTGTGCTCCACAACGGGAGAGGCCGTGACAGTGAGAGGCCCATGCACCATGATGAAGAGTGGCCCCGCTCACCGCAATTGGAGAAAGCCCTCGCACAGAAACGAAGGCCCAACACAGCCAAAAATAAATTAATTAATTAAAAAAAAAAAAAAACAGGGCTTCCCTGGTGGCGAAGTGGTTGAGAGTCCGCCTGCCGATGCAGGGGACACGAGTTCGTGCCCCGGTCTGGGAAGATTCCACATACCGCAGAGCACTGGGCCCGTGAGCCATGGCCACTGAGCCTGTGCGTCCAGAGCCTGTGCTCCACAACGGGAGAGGCCACAACAGTGGGAGACCCGCATACCGCAAAACAAACAAAAGAACAAAAAACCCCAACCCAATAAAAAAATAGGTGGAAGACTTTAATAGACATTTCTCCAAATTATACAGACAGCTCATGGAGCTAAATATCAAAGAAACAAACAACCCAATCAAAAAATAGGTGGAAGACTTTAATAGACATTTCTCCAAATTATACAGACAGCTCATGGAGCTAAATATCAAAGAAACAAACAACCCAATCAAAAAATAGGTGGAAGACTTTAATAGACATTTCTCCAAAGGAGACATACAGATGGCCAAGAGTCACAAGAAAAGATGCTCAACATCACAAATTATTAGAGAAATACAAATCAAAACTACAATGAGGTATATCACCTCACACCAGTCAGAATGTCCACCATTAAAAAATCTACAGTAAATGCTGGAGAGGGTGTGGAGAAAAGGGAACCCTCTTGCACTGTTGGTGAGAATGTAAATTGATACAGCCAATGTGGAGGACAGTATGGACGTTCCTTAAAAAACTAAAAATAGAACTACCATATGACCCAGCAATCCCACTACTGGGCATATACCCTGAGAAAACCATAATTCAAAATGACGCATGTACCCCAATGTTCATTGCAGCACTATTTACAATAGCCAGGACATGGAAACAACCTAAATATTCAACGACAGATAAATGGATAAAGAAGACGTGGTACATATGTACAATGGAATATTACTGAGCCAAAAAAAGGAATGAAATTAGGTCATTTGTAGAGATGTTGATGGACCTAGAGTCTGTCATACAGAGTGAAGTAAGTCAGAAAGAGGAAAACAAATATCATATATTAATGCATATATGTGGAATCTAGAAAAATGGTACAGATGAACCTGTCTCCAGGGCAGGAATAGAAATGTAGACATAGAGAATGGACATGTGGACATGGTGGGGGGAATGGGGAGGGTGGGACGAATTGGGAGATTAGGGTTGACATATATACACTGCCATGTGTAAAACAGATAGTGGGAACCTGCCATATAGCACAGGGAGCTCAGCTCAGTGCTCTGTGATGACCCAGAGGGGTGGGATGGGGAGGGGTGGGAGGTAGGTCACAGAGGGAGGGGATATGGGGCTATATGTATGCATATAGCTGATTCACTTCGTTGTACAGCAGAAACTAACACAACATTGTAAAGCAATTATACTCCAATTAAAAAAAACTTATTTTCGATGACTCAAATACAAAACTTAAAGAGAGACTCAAAACATATACACATAAAGAAAAACTTGTTGGTATAAAAGGACAATTCAATACACCTTATATTTGTATAGTATTTTCTCATTTTGCAATATATATATGTACACACACAAGACATCACATTTCACACATACTATTTTTAAATCCTTTACTTAATTTTGCATTTAAGATAGCATGTCATTGTATTTATAAAAAGAAATTAGTCATATTTTCAAAAGAAAAAATAGCATAGTGGCTGGTTTCATAGATAAAAGAAATGGAGGAGTGGCAAGAACCAGTCTCTTCACGTGTTGTACATTTGTGTATGTGTATATATAAATATATATAATATATATGTGCATATATACATATATATTTGCACAGCAAAATCTCCAGATACTTTTGATAACATGGCAGCAGACTTTTGAAGCAGGCTAAAAAAGTATGCTGCAAATCAGTATGGGTGCTCAGAGGAGTAGCAAATTTAACATGCATACTGCAAGGAAAGAGCCTCAGGAATAGTAAGTCCAGAAGAAGGCACTTTGGTATAGCAATTAGGATGAAGTGAGTGAACTAGGCAAACATTTTCATTCCTTCAGGGAAGAGGTTTATTATGTTGCGTGCCACAATTTAAACATTATTCACTCACAGTAGTAGGCACAGGGGTAGAGTTTCTGTCCATCTTTCTAATCATCCTTATTTCTAACTACCTGTAAATATGCCTCTATCTACAGACCTGTGACTAGCTATCTGGCTAGAAAGCAATTCAATACCAATCATGAAAAACATAACATCACAATCTATTTACAGGCAACATCCAAAAACACACATGCACACACACACACACGTGTATGTACATATACATATACACACATATTTCTAACACTTAGGTGATAGGATTTTATGAATTTAAAAATATCAAATTATTGGGCTTCCCTGGTGGCGCAGTGGTTGAGAGTCTGCCTGCTGATGCAGGGGACATGGGTTCGTGCCCCGGTCCGGGAAGATCCCACATGCCATGGAGCATCTGGGTCCGTGAGCCATGGCCTCTGAGCCTGTGCGTCCAGAGCCTGTGCTCCGCAAGGGGAGAGCCCACAACAGTGAGAGGCCCGTGTACCGCAAAAAAAAAAAAAAAAAAAATCAAATTATTTTTCTTGTAGTACCATATTATTTACATATTATTATTTTCTCCTAATGTTTCACTTACTAGATATTGCCCATCACAACATAGGCTAAGTTATTGGTTTCTGCTCTTGTAGTTGGATATGAAACAACCAGAGTCAATCTTGCACATACAACATAGGTGAAATGCCCTTCCCGTTACCTCCATACAGGCTTCATTCATATGACCAACTCCCTGCTACTTCTCCCTTTGGATTTTTAAGAGTTTTTTAGCTGAGAGAATTCACAAGATCCCAGATCAACCAGCCTGACCAGCACCAGTTCTGGGCTTCATTCCTTCAAACACCGGTTGTCTAGTAGATGAGAAATGATTTCAATCAGTGAGTAAAATTTAAACCAGTTATCCCTGTTATGAAAGTCAGCTAATTTGTTACCACAGCCAGAGATTATGATGACTTTATCTATTTAAAGGTACGGAAACTTTATTAACAAAGTAGGTGGTAGGGAAATTAAGATTAAAACTGAACAGATGGGAAAAAAATAAATGACTCAAAATTTTAATTCAAAATCATAAGAATGTCAGTGACAGGAATGAGGTATCCCCACGAATGATCAATATTACTTAGCCCTGCCTGAGATATGTAAGAAGAGCTCTACATTATTATATTTTCTGTTTTACTTTTCACTTAAAAATTGATTTATATTCTTAATGATTCACTTTAACATAACTTGCTTTAGTTTTTGGTTCTGAGCCTTCAGTTGGGGACACTGATGGTTCTCATAGTTTATTGTTCAGGAAATGAATAACATCATCTAGTTTAAAAATTCTCATATTTGGTTTCTTCTAATAATCCAGATAAGATCCACTGAGTTCCTTAGCTGAGAGTAAATACACATTTCTATAATATATTTGTTTTTAAAAGGAAACAATGTTTATAGAGTTAACTGGGTTACTGAAATGCAAAATTAGATAAAATGGAAAATTAGTTCAAATCCCCTGACTTACAGCACCCCAGGGTTTATTTGCAGTTAGGATATACACATGAGAAGATAGAAAGTCTCCTCTCGTACATCTCATGGACCGTTGAAAAAAGGTAGTTGGAAAAACGTATAGTTGGAAACTTTGAAAAACAGTCCAACTCTTAAAATGCCATGTCAAAATTGAAAATGTCCTAATAGACAGTGATAATATTATTTTCTTAAAATATACAACTAACATTTGTGTCAAACAACCACTGTGTATGCTAACATCAAATTTCCAAAGCCACAGAAAATTATACTGTGAATCCTGATAAATATTTGCAATAACTAGACTGAGAAAACTAGAAAACACTGAGATTAAAGAATAAGACATGTTAAAGAATAAAGAATACTTGCTTTACAGTGCTTTCCATTTACTTTCACTCTGGCAGAGGCTTTTTGACTTCTCAGTTTTAAGATTCAGGGTCTATGATTCACTTTAGCAACTAATAGTTTACATGATTCCAAGACCGTGTGCCAAGGCACCCTGGAGTGCTAAGTGAACTCACAGGGCATTCTGTGGGATATTTTAAAATGTCAAGGTAAACACAACTGTATTCAACATCTGTCAGACACAGATGTTGTATCGTTACAAATTACTAGTCAAGGTATTTCACAGTTTCAACATTAGAGAGTGCAACATTCCTTTCAATGGCATCATAGCTGCGCCAAGCTGGGTTTTCATCAGGTCGTGAGATCAAAAGCAAGTACCTCCTGAAAATGCATGTGGAACAGGTAACAAAGATGGCAGTGTTCGATCTGTTTCCAAGGTTTGAGAAGTTGTGCAGTGCCCAACGTACACTCACACACCCACCAAGAAGTAATTGCGGTTATTTTAGAATAAAATAAAAATACTAATTTTATTTTTTCTTTCAATTTAGGCCGTCAGGACATAAATACTTATTAAGTTGTTCAGCTGGAACTAATAAGCTGTTTGGCTACAATTATTTATTAAAGAGAATTCTTGGTTTTTGTTTATTTGTTGGCCTAGTGGTACCATGGAAATGTTACTGAGCTAAGGTACTGAAAAGCTTTGGAAATTTCCATTCTAAGTGCTTTTCTAGGAAATTTAAAAATGTATCAATGCAAGTAGCATCACCCACCAAATCATATCTGCAGGAGAATTTGCTAATGCAACATACTAATCAATTTACTGCTTGACTCTTCAAGCTTCATTTTAATATCTCCTTCACTCTTCTGTCTTTTCCAGCTCTTCCAGATTTATAGCCAGAAGACTACAGTCACTGAAGCTTTTCTATGTTTCTGTCTTCCGAGTTTATGTCTAAGTTCACCAAGTAGGTAGAAGCCTGGTATAACAACATCTTCATTGTGATACCAAAATCAAGCCCCGCTGGAGACAGTCCAAAGCTGAATTTCTTCACACTGACTTCCCTGTGTGTTATTTTTTTGTTTCCTGTGAGTTTCTTTCATTGTAAATGTGGGAAAAACAAAATAATATTTCAAAACAGTGTTTCTAGAGTTTTGTGTTTTTTTCTTAAACACCTTTATTGGAGTATAATTGCTTTACAATGTTCTAGAGTTTTAAAAATAATTTAACCTAGTTATAATATTTAAATGCTTAATATCACCTTGAACTTTCTTCAAATGCTAAGCAATATAAAAAATAGAACTGTTGGGACTTGGCTGGTGGTCCAGTGGTTAAGACTCCATGCTCCCAATGCAGGGGGCCTGGGTTCGATCCCTGGTCTGGGAACTAGATCCTGCATGCTGCAACTAAAGGAGCCCGCATGCCACAACAAAGATCCCTCCCGTGGCAACAAAGATTCCTCATGCCACAACTAAGACCAGGTGCAGCCAAATAAATAAATAAATATTTTTTAAAAATAAAAAATAAATAGCACTGCTGCAATGAACATTGGGGTGCACGTATCCTTTCGAACCATGTTTTTCTCCAGATACATGCCAAGGAGTGGGATTGCTGGATCATATGGTATCTCTATTTTTAGGTTTTTTTTTTTTCTTTTTTTTTGCGGTATGTGGGCCTCTCACTGTTGTGGCCTCTCCTGTTGCGAAGCACAGGCTCTGGACGCGCAGGCTCAATGGCCATGGCTCACGGGCCTAGCTGCTCTGGGCATGTGAGATCTTCCTGGACCGGGGCACGAACCCAAGTCCCCTGCATCGGCAGGCGGACCCTCAACCACTGCGCCACCAGGGAAGCCCCCTATTTTTAGTTTTTTTAAGAAACCTCCATTGCAGCGCTGTTTACAACAGCCAAGACATGGAAGCAACCTAAATGTCCATCGACAGATGAATGGATAAAGAAGATGTGGTACATGTATACAATGCAATATTACTCAGCCATTAAAAAGAATGAAATAACTCCATTTGCAGCAACATGGATGGACCTGGAGATTATCATATAAGTGAAGTCAGACAGAGAAAGACAAATACCATGTGATACCACTTACATGTGGAATCTAAAAAAAAAAAAATGATACAAATGAACTGACTTACAAAACAGAAACAGATTCACAGACTTAGAGAACAAATTTATGGTTACCAGGGGATAGACTGGGAGTTTGGAATTGACATGTACACACTGCTATATTTATAATAGATATAGGACCTACTGTATAGCACAGGGAACTCTGCTTAATATTCTGTAATAACCTAAATAGGAAAAGAATTTGAAAAGGAATATATATATTCTTTATATATGTATATAACTGAATCACTTTGCTCTACACCTGAAACTAACACATTATTAACCAACTATACTCCAATATAAAATAAAAATTAAAAAATAAATAAATAGCACTGTTACCTGCACACAAAGAAATACACACACACACACACACACACCACACCAGGAAATTAGAAGTTATCTGATATTACTGAGACTAAAAGGCAAGTAAAGCAACATAAGGGATTTGCCGCAGAAAACCTATGCAAAAACTGAATACAGAAAATAAATGACTATTTATGAAGTTTGTTCATTTTCTCCTTCCCTCTCTTAGTTCTGAACAGTCTGTCTTCTTTCCTTCCTTCATTCTTAACTTCAGAAATCTTCAATAAAACTAGGTAAACTTCTCTATGTTTACACACATATAAACAATTTCTGGAAATCTTCCAATCCCAAACAAAAGGAAAACTGGACAAAGCAAACATACAACAAACAAAACAGTGTGATGTTCTTAACAAACAGTAATAGATTATTTTCAAAATCAACTCCAGAAAGTATGTAGTTCTTCATCAGAAGATTTAATAATCAGACTAGAATATATTTCAATATTGGTTAAAATTAAGCTTTACTATCGATTTGTGTGTATGTGTGATGATCATTCAAGCATGCAGTTTTTAATTTAATTATTATAGTTTATTGGAATACCATTCTTTCTACATCCTCAAAGCATCTCACATGCTTTTTGCATTAGTATTTCATATTCGATTATATTGAACTGAAGGTTCTAGGCCATCTCGAGGTTTTATGTTAGCCTTTTCCTAAAAGATATTACATAACTTGTAATTCATATTATATATTCACAAATTATAGATCCTATCTAAAAAGAGTCAAGTTTTCTAAGCCCACTTGGATTAAAACAACGAAAACGTCCAGAAAACTAATTTGCAAGGAAGATCTGTTACAGATGTGTTATATGTCCAGAATGGTTTTATTTACTTTCTAATTATATCAAATGTTCATTATTTTATGTTTGCTATGGCCTGATTTATAGGAAAATATCATCACTGTAAAATTTCCTGCTTCTCTCACCTTGACTTCTTCCTTGATACAATTTAATGTTTTATTTTACACCTACACTTACTTGCAGAAAAGTATTTGTTTACAGAGAGGATGCTTTTTGATCATAGGCTTTGATTATTTCAAACACCTGCTGGACAAACTTCACTGAAATGTGCAAGTAAGTAATGACTGGATCGACCTCTTGCTGATAATTAAGCTAAGCCAAAGCTGCGTATGGAAGGATCATTGTTAATCATAAGCAAGTGAAAGAGCTATCAACATTTACAACTAAATTTGATCTCAGATGAACAAATTAGATGGTTTGGTAGCCCAAAGACATCTGTATTCTTGCCTAAAAAGTAGTAGTAGCGCAATAAGTGCACAACATAAACCTACGTTGGGTTGTGGAGAAGAGAAGTTGGTAAGGATGAAAACGACCTCAGACTGAACAAGGGTGTAAAAGGTTAGTAACATCTTATAGTAAAAGAAAACAGAGCTATTGATAATGCTTGGAAAACAGTGGAACAATAAGAGCATTAACAGAGCTAGTAATAATTTAATAACAAAAGAGCATTGCTAAGATTAGTACTAGTGATATGCCTTCAAATACATATTGATAACCTCATTATCAAAATAATTTCTATAAAAAGTATAGTTTAGAAAACAAATACAAATATTGATCCAGATGAGAAATTGAAAAACTGCTTGTCACCCATATGGTAAATTTTGTTATTCTGTAAATCTAATAAGATAGTTGAAAGCCCTAGCATAGTTGTCAATCTTTTGCTCCTGGCACCCATGCATATCAAATGCAAGTAGCCTAGAAACTGGGACACGTGCACTTGTTCCTACCGGCAATTAACAGAAACCTGTGACCCTGACTCTGAGAGAGATAAATAACTATTGGCAGGTAATTTCTAATCTTGACGACATTCAAAAGTAAATGACTAGTAGGACCGGAGGCATCATAATGACTTTACACTGTATTTGTTTCAATGAAAAATATCAGTAAAATTATATGCCAGAGATTCAATCATCATTAGTAATCCATGGTCTTTTTGTACTGATCATATCTATAAAGAACATTGCACGTGGTATGGACATAGATTATCCAAAGACTGCTAGTCCTGGCAAACCATCACGCAGACTGTCTCCTCTCCCTCTTCAGCTCAGCCCAAAGAGGCCCTATCTTGCTCCTGTTCTCTACCACACAGTGTCTTAGCTTGCTCCTGCCTGCCTGGCCTCTTACTCCCGTGCCTGCTAAACTGAGAAATGTTCAGATGTTACTGACATCAGAGAATGTCTAAGTTCCAAACTCTCCCTATGCCCCATTTTCTTAGGACTGTCTAGGATATACAGTAATTAAAGCTCAGATATCCGTAACTCATAGGGGCTGACAACACGTACATTTTAATAGACTGCTTAAATATTTTATTTTTAAAAAGATGGAACAAAACCCAGAAGGACTAATAGATGTGAGGTGAATGGACAGAGAAGTACACAAATCCCACCATGTGTGTGTGGGGGGTCCCACTTCCTCTGTGCAAAGGCTGACAGGCATTTACTTATTAACACTTTAGAAATGAACATGTATAAAATGTACTTGCCCAGTTTATTTGTGCTTTTCACTGCAAATGAAGTAATGGCTGGGATGGCAATGATTTGAAATACAGTAGTACAGATTGTTTCCTTGTTTATAGTAAAGTAGAAGTGCAGCATAAAGTGCACTTTGTAAATGTACCAGAGAGGACCATAAAACTGAATAAGCCCATTGATGAAAATACAACACAAGGTGATAACTTTAGTTTATCTCTGAATAATAAACAACCATAAAAAATAATTAGGTTTAAACACATAATCTAAAGAGAAAAGAGTAAAATCCTTTTTCAAAAAATACATACATCTGAAAGGAATTTAGCGAAAGTTCAAATTTACTTTAAAAATATACTTCATATTTTAAAATATAGCATAGCTTGTCTTTCTACTTATAAGGAATTATATCATGTTATTATTGGCAGCTCCTTTCATATTTTATCACATTGATTGCTTTCAAAAATGATGTAATAGTCTATGTTGCAAATGTTTTTCCAAACTTTTATTATAAATTTTTTTAATATTTTAATATTTTTAATATTTATAAAACATAAAGTATACAGCAAACATCCATATACTCACACCCGGATTCAATGATTAACAGTTTTCTAAATTCACTTTATCTATACATCCTGCCAATCCATCTGACTTTTTTAAAAAATATTTTTAAATGTGAGATGACGCTATCAATACACTTAACCTCTAAACACTTAAGCATGATATAAATATTTTTATTTTCTCTTGTAATTTAAAAAATGTTCCTAAGAGATAGTAATACTTAATAAAATACATTTCTTACTGTGCACTAAATCACTAGGAGGCTAGTTAACTTGTCCATTAGAGCTTAGTACTCATGAGGCAATGGCGTTAGTTTTAATCTCCCTGATGGGTCAACTAGTTATTTCTTTTCCATGGGTACATATTAAATCTCTGGTAACACGTGGTCATAGCGAAACTTAATGTGTTTTCAACAAGGAGGTAATATGAAAGAGTACATGAATCCTTAATTATAGACAAATCAGTGAGCAGCCCCTAGTGATGGTGCTTATTAAAGACACTTCATAAATGATTCATTTATATATTTAGTGACTGTGAAACATTTATCATTTGAAAAAGCATAATAATATAATTATAGCTTTTTTTACCTTCTAGGTGTATCACATTTACATATATGAATGCCTTATTTTATTTTAGATATTTATTTCTAATGAAGGTTAGCTCTTTAATAGAATGCAAATTATTAAAGCATCTTATATTACCATAGTGGACTTTGCACCTATCATAGAACAACAAGTAAACAGTCTTTGATTTCTCAGTCATTGAGGTACCTTAATCAACAACAATTTAACACTGAGCTTTTGAAATCATGAAAAAACAATATGACTCATCACATGTATACAATTCCCTTTATTTTACCTGATATGCTTTTAAGTCCAAATTTATCTGCATTTATTCAATTATGGTGATTTTTCTTCTGAAAATTGGTAGTTTTTAATCACCTACTTCTGACATGTATATTTTATCTATATTAGCTTAGAAGTGCTACATGTAGACAAAATAAGGTGTTACTATATTTATATCTTATATTATGCCATAAGATAAGTAACTCTTAATATAACAAAGCAGCCTTCAACTTTTATGTATTTCATAGAATGCTAGAGCTTGATTCTACCAACCTGAAAGAACAAGTGTACTTTCAAGAGCTAACAAAGTTCCAAAATTCTCTCTTGAGAGAAACAAGTCTCTCTTTAATCCTTATGATCTTGATGACATTTTAATTCAATATTGAAAAATTTTAAGATGCTTACCAACTTATGGGCAAACTCCATCCCCTCATGTGTTGTTTATATTTCCCTCCAAAGATATCACCAATATATCACCCATATTCAATTGGTATAAGGGATACATTCAGAAAGACAGCTAGCAAAGGCTAAGAAATTGACTTTTTTTAAAATAAAAGGACCACTCTGTCTACCCAGAAAATCATTAGCATAATAGATAGTAAGAAGAAAATAGTTATGCCATGTGAATATCTTGTAGACTACAAACTCTTCATGGAAATTCCTACATGAAACCTATGACAAAAAGTAATGGTTCTAACAGATTTTGTTTGAAATAATGATGCCATTAACGCTTGGCACTACAGTTTCCAAATGGAAGTGAGTTTGCATAATAGTTTACTTTTCTCTCTATAGATAAACACAGTAAGTCACTGTGCAGGGAGGCTGACATGCTTCAGAAATAAATGCCACTTTCAGATATAGAAAGTCTTACTATCTCCAACACAAGCCTACTTTTTTAAGTCAGATTTTTTTTTTTACAAAGATCTGTGTTTTGATTCTCTTTCTTCATTTTATGAAATAAAGATTCATTCTTATTTGCTTCGATGGCTAAAGAAAGTCAATACTAAAAACGTGGCAGTAAATAAAGAACACTAATCTCAAACAAGGTAACAATTTTGATGTTAATGTTGAAATACTGGTGTAGTATACTAAATGAAGATAACTTGAATAAAAGACTGGTTATTTTCAAAATATTAACAGAAAGATTTTTTCATTCATTTTCCCAAGTTAGACTAAGTTCCTAAAAAATGCTTCTACAAAGAAGTTACAATTTGGTATCCCTAAACAGGCCCCCACTGTACAATTTATGCATCTTTTCTCCACTATTTGACCCTTTCCTAAACTCTATACATTTTATCTTAAGTGCTCACACTAACACTCTGATGTCTGGGTCCTATGCACTGTGCCCGAAGATGATTAGCCATTTACTTTTTAATTTTGCTTTCCCAATACATATAAGTAAATGAAAAGCATTAATTTATAGCTTCACATGCATCACCACTATTTGGGGAAAACAAAAGAGAACTAAACAACCAAATCTCTGCTGGCCAGAGGTGTGGTTCCCTTCCCCAACAATATTCTGTTCTCAACTTTTCACTTTAGTCACCTAAAGCACACTGATTTGCAATACCATTCGGAAGTTTTTCTATTCTACTAAGAACAAAAGATCAGAATTCCTAGGTGTCTCACAAATTTCTCAATTGAACTTCCTCACCCATTCCCACCAACAGTGCCTATCGTGTCTACCTGATTGGTTAACCACATCACTCCCTCATTGCAGGCCCAGGTTTTTCCCTCCATGATCCTAGTCTCTTGGTCCATTAACCCCCTTTAGTTTCTCCTTCTTTTCCTCATCACACTAGACCCTAAAATTAACTTATTGTGACAGTGACAACTCTTTTCTCTGAAAATTCTGTAACCAGTTATGAGCATACGAAGTAACTGAGGGGCTTGTAACAATTACAGTTTCCATGCCGCCATCTCCAAATGCTCCATTTCAGCAAGCCACAGAGGGGTATTCTGGAGTCTGGATTAGCCATGAATACACTCCAGGTGATGGAACAGGACAGAAAGCTCAGAGATAAACCCACACACATATGGTCACCCTTTCTTTGATAAAGGAGGCAAGAATACACAATGGAGAAAAGACAGCCTCTTCAATAAGCGGTGCTGGGAAAACTGGACAGCGACATGTAAAAGATTGAAATTAGAACACTCCCTAACACCATACACAAAAATAAACTCAAAATGGATTAACAACCTAAATGTAAGGCCAGACACCATCAAACTCTTAGAGGAAAACATAGGCAGAACACTCTATGACATAAATCACAGCAAGATCCTTTTTGACCCACCTCCTAGAGAAATGGAAATAAAAACAAAAATAAACAAATGGGACCTAATGAAACTCAAAAGTTTTTGCAGAGCAAAGGAAACCATAAACAAGATGAAAAGACAACCCTCAGAATGGGAGAAAATATTTGCCAATGAAGCAACTGACAAAGGATTAATCTCCAAAATTTACAAGCAGCTCATGCAGCTCAATAACAAAAAAACAAACAACCCAATCCAAAAATGGGCAGAAGACCTAAATAGACATTTCTCCAAAGAAGATATACAGATTGCCAACAAACACATGAAAGAATGCTCAACATCACTAATCATTAGAGAAATGCAAATCAAAACTACAATGAGGTATCACCTCACACCAGTCAGAATGGCCATCATCATAAAATCTACAAACAATAAATGCTGGAGAGGGTGTAGAGGAAAGGGAACCCTCTTGCACTGTTGGTGGGAATGTAAACTGATAGAGCCACTGTGGAGAACATAATGGAGGTTACTTAAAATACTAAAAATAGAACTGCCATGTGACCCAGCAATCCCACTACTGGGCATATACCCTGAGAAAAGCATAATTCAAAAAGAGTCATGTACCAAAATATTCACTACAGCTCTATTTACAATAGCCAGGACATGGAAGCAACCTAAGTGTCCATTGACAGATGAATGGATAAAGAAGATGTGGCACATAGATACAATAGAATATTACTCAGCCATAAAAAGAAACAAAATTTAGTTATTTGTAGTGAGGTGGATGGACCTAGAGTCTGTCATACAGAGTGAAGTAAGTCAGATAGAGAAAAACAAATATCGTATGCTAACACATATATATGGAATCTAAAAAAAAAGAAAAGAAAAAATGGCTCAGGCAGGACAGGAATAAAGAGGCAGACTTAGAGAATGGACTTCAGGACACGGGGAGGGGGAAGGGTAAGCTGTGACAAAGCGAGAGAGTGGCACGAACATATATACACTACCAAATGTAAAATAGATAGCTAGTGGGAAGCAGCCACATAGCACAGGGAGATCAGCTCCATGCTTTGTGACCACCTAGAGGGGTGGGATAGGGAGGGAGGGAGGGAGGGAGAAGCAAGAGGAAGGAGACATGGGAATATATGTATATGTATAGCTGATTCATTTTGTTATAAAGCAGAAACTAACACACCATTGTAAATCAATTATGCTCCAATAAAGATGTTAAAAATAATAATAATAATAAATTAATAAATAAAAAACACTCCAGGTGGTAGGACTCAATCCAACCACTTTTGACCAGCCACTGATTTTAAAGTTGGTTCCCAAATCCATAATACTAGATTCAACTTTTCCTCCAAGCTCTAATCTTTATCTGTCTTTACTACCTAATTCCTGAACTGTTATAACATTTTCCTAGCAACTTTTCCAGCCTCCCTCACTTCAGTTCTCCATTTTTACTCAAACCACATTCATACTCTTGAAGGTTTTGATAAAATTCATTTGACAAGCAATGGGAAGCCTTCTGTTGTTTCACATAAAACTTTTCCAGTTGTCAAGATCCTCCTTAATTTGACCCAAAACTTACTTAGGAGTTATCTCTCATATTCCTATAAATTGTGAATAAAATGCTGTCTTATTCTCACTTAATCATCACTTTTTTGAAGCCAGCTCTTGTTATGTATGAGAACACAAGTGACAATATAAGTGATTTGATGTAGCTGCACAGTTCGTCACTTTTAGAGCAGGGTCTAGGATCACAGATGCTGCATTCTCTCCCTCACACTATCCTGCAGGTGCCAGGATTTCAGGACCATTATGTGATGGGAGGAAGGCAGCAGGAAAGACAGGGAAGAATGGAGTGAAGGAAGAAAGAATGGAGTGAAAGAAGGAAGAAATTAACAAGTATTTAAGAAACACAAACCATGATTTACATTGTAACTATTTCAGAGACATTATACCTACCATGTCTTTCCCCAAAATATATAATTTATGGATTAAAAACTGAACTAAATGTCATTTTATTAAGTTGCAAACAGTAGTATTAAACATAATGTATAGCTCATTTCTCTAAGGAACTGCGATAAAACTAAATTTTCAAGCCTAACAGAATAATGTCAAACTAGTTATTGTTTCATTAAAAAATGACAAGGTAATATATTAGATAAACATAAGGGAATAAGAGTATCTTTTCCCATGGAGGAGTGAAAGAAGTCGATTTGGTTAAGAGATAGATGCGTGTACAATCAGAGTGGCAGAGATTGTTACCAGCACCAAGTAGAAAATGGTGGAACTGGCAAGATGTTGCGTTAGATCAAGAAAAAGAGAGAAATGGGGAGATAAACAGATGAATTAGATCATGAGTCAGGCAGGATAAGTAAAATAAAAGCAGTAGAGAGCAACAGGGACAAACTTACAGTGAGAGCTAGAGAGCAAGAAAATGAGGGGGGAGGAGAGAAATTGGAATTGTCACTCTGAAAAAAGGATTAGCCAGAAGGGAGCTACAGGAGAACGGGGGCGATGAAGCCATGCTTGACTCTGCCTGTACAGACAGGCATCGTCTTTCTAATGAGCACCTCAGGGAACAAGAAGGCATCACAGCAGCCTGGAGGCAATGGGACCCTCCTAGACAGGACTGATGGGACCGTACCCGGTGCTCAGATCCAGGTACCTCATTACCTAAAAGGTGCAGAGAAGCTGGAAGGAGTTCAGGGACACGATGGAACAGGATTAAGATGCAGAGAAAAATGACTGATGATACAAGATTAAAGCACTGAACGAGCACATCTTGGCAGAGCAACAAGTGGATGGGCAAAGTAGCTATCTACAAATAGGCAAAGGACATAAATAATCTAGAGGAAAAACATTATTATTTAATCTGGTACCAAGGGGAGAGGTTTATAGAGAATAATTGCAATAAGGCAGAAAAGAAGACAACCCTAGAATTAGGAAGGGAAGTATAAACATACAAGTGAAAAATCTCTTCACCTGGTATGGAGCGAGGCACGTCCTGGGAAACAGCTGGTATCAGTCTGTACACACAAGATACAAGCAACTTGACCACTCAGATGGTTACCACGATTCTAGAGGACAAAGCAATCAACAGAATAAAAAAAATTGGAATCATGTTAACAGTTCAAGCTCAATTTTCAAAAGAACTGAAAAATTTAGCTTTATCCTCCATATTTTGTTCATACAAATGTCTTCATTAATTAATGGCTTGAAATGGTATAGTAATTCAGCAGTTTTCAGAAGGGAATAAAATGGGATAATAAATCCTTTTAATGTGGCTTCCAGTGATTCTATGTGTTCACTTGCAATATGGTATTTTTAAAGATTAAAATGTAAATGAATCACTTATGTAACTAGACATGTGGGGAGATATAAAACCCTGAAATCACCATTCCTGTGGGAGTGACATGACTCCTCACAGAAGGAAGCAAAGGATTCTCAGGTGGAACTTCAGCCATCATAACACATGCTGCTCCATGTCTTTGTAGGCTGTGTTCTCCCTATGAATCACACTGGAATAGCCACCTTATCATATGAAGAAACTGTGAACTACCCACATAGTATCATTTTTGGATTATGATATTTGGGTCAGAAAAACATGTTACCATCACCCTCACATACTCAAATATTTATAGGGTTATGCTGAAGTTTTCTTCCATTAAATAAAACCCAAAGTGCAGATTTCAATATTTTAAGAAAACTCCTGATACTCGATAGAAAACTAAATAAATCAAATTCTTATACATTTCTGGTCATATTTTCCACTGGTTTTCATTTAAATTTTTATGTGCTTGACAAACTTTCATCTCTGTGCTTTGAGAGTCAATCTAATAATAATCTGTACCTGTTGTATAGCTATTTCCAAACTGGAAAACACGTGTGCTTTTTGTCTCATTTGAACCTCACCTTTGGAGTTAGGTATTATTAATCCTCCATTTTACAAATAACAAAGCTGAGAATAAGAGGAGATACTGTAGAAGCTAAAATAAAGTTGACATTAAGAACCACTAACAGCAAGAACTGGCATCTTCTGACTGCATGCCCTGTGGTCTTTCCACTGCCCTGGATTTCTTACATGATTTGTGTCCTCAATCACAGCACCAATAAGCACTCATAGTTCACATACAGTGATTACTGTGTAAAGCCACATCCTCATTATGAGTTTCTTGGGAATCATTAAAGCACAATTCTTATAAGAGAAATGAAAGAAGCAGATGGAGTAGATCAGGTAAAAATATAATAACAAAACTTAGTTGCTGAAGTTTCCAGAATGTATAGCCATTTGTTTTCACAGACTGACATATTGTAGTTAATTAAAATACAACTCTTGCCACAATAAAAAAGACAGTGGAAGTTTCTGGTAGATTGAAGCATTCAGGACAAGGGATTCTGAAGGGAACTGGGGTGGAGAGAAAACAATATGGCAGAGGTATACTAGCAGAGTGAAGAGAGAACAATGTAGAAAAAGAGTGGAAGCTCTGTCAAGGTTCCAGGAAGTGAAAAGCGAGCATATGCACAAAAAGAAACTTGGCAACTTCATTCCAAATTGCACCAAAAAGCAATCTGCAGAACAGAAGGTCCCAGTAGCTTAGAGGAAATACACTTAGCAGAGGCAAACATCATCTTGGAACTGACTGAGAGGAAAGTAACATTTAAAATGCTCAGAGTCCTTGGAAGACAGAAGTAAAGGAACTGAGTCAGCAAATGAATGTCACAGGGCAAAGGTTCAGAGGCCAAGGACATCCCCAGCAGTGCGCTAGTGACCTGGAAGGACAGAGGTGCGGTAAGAAAGGCAGAACAAGAGAGGGAAAGCACTATATTCTAAAATGTTAATCTACATTTTGAAGGGAAGGGGGAAATTCCTAAAAGAAATGAGTAGGAATGTAAAACATAGAGAGAGTAAAGGAAAGGGAAAAAAAGGCAGTCTTTGAAAGTGCCTCTTCAAGAAAATGAGGTAATATTTGTGTAGCACTGGAGAGCCTGAGCCTTGGAATCAAACCTCCTGGGTCCACATCCCACTCTTCACACTTAGTAGGCGGGAACTTGGGCAAGTTATGTAATCTCTCTGTGCCTCAGTTTCCTCATCTGTGTAAGGTAGAAAATAATATCACTCACCACACAACAGAATCATAATTTAGTAAGAAAACTCTTGCAAAGCAAAGAACTTAGTGCTTGTGAGAAAGTGAAGAGTAAAATAAAGCTAAATTTCTAAAAATTCATGAGAGTATATTTGTCACACTTGAAAAATAAGAACTGGAATCTGAAAAAAACAAAGGCTATATAAAGAGAGTACACATGATAGGAAAATAAATAAGGAAAGAAAGAGTCCAGTGTCCAACAGAAAGGATGTAAGGAGAGTGAGAACGATTAATAAAGTAATGAAAAAAATGAGAGATGTTACTTAAATTTTATCTGATCCAAAGCAATGTTCTATGAGAAATGTAAATTCATGGAAAATGGGCAAAGAACCCTATTATGTTTGAAAGACCCAATTCAGAAATCCAGCTTCAGTCATTCAGAGAGGGGCCCTTTTTTCTAATTCCCAGAATTGCCTTCAACTAGCCAAGTGTTTCAATCCTGATTCAAGTAAATAATCAAGCATTTCATGTCTGAATGCCCTTTCAAAAACAGTAGGAAAAAAAAAGTAAGTCCTGCCTATCTTCCAAATATAAATTGAAATGAGTAAAGTCACAGATGCCTGTTCTAACAAAGAAGGTTTGAACTTGCACTATAAGTTATAAACCTTTTTTAAATGGAACCATCAATAGTAATGATAATAAACAACCTTTTTTGCACGCTTACTATGTGCTAAACTCAATGATTTTCATTTCAAGCTGCTGCAGGTAGATATTTTTAATCCAAATTAGCTTGTGATGAAACTGATGCTCAGAAAAGTTAAACTAGTGTTTCAGGTCACATAGTCAGTCAGTAGCAGAGCATGGATTTGAACGAAGGTCTCTCTGAGTAAAAGTTTGCTCTTTTAACAATGTTTCTATTGCAAAGCCTTTCTTGAATGATAATTTGAACTGAGCAACTACATTGTATAATGCCACGCATCCTAGATTTAAACTAGTTATTTAAACTAGTATTCCTTTTTTAAAAAAAATTTATTTAATTTATTTTTGGCTGTGTTGGGTCTTCATTGATGCACGCGGGCTTTCTCTAGTTGCTGCAAACGGGGGCTACTCTTCGTTGCGGTGCTCGTGCTTCTCACTGCTGTGGCTTCTCTTGTTGCAGAGCACAGGCTCTAGGTGCGTGGGCTTCAGCAGTTGTGGCACATGGCCTCAGTAGTTATGGCACATGGGCTCTAGAGTGCAGTTGTGGTGCGCGGGCTTAGTTGCTCTGTGGCATGTGGGATCTTCGCAGACCAGGGCTCAAACCCATGTCCCCTGAATTGGCAGGCGGATTCTTAACCAGTGCACCACCAGGGAAGCCCTCAACTAGTGTTCTTAAATCATTTTTAATTTTGGTAAACAAAAACCCATGTAACATGAAATTTATCATCTTAACCATTTTTAAGTGTGCAACTTAGTATTGTTGTGTATATTCACATTGTTGTGCAACAGATCTCCAGAACTTTCTCATCTTACAAAACTGAAACTCTACACTCATTGAATAACCCCCCATTTCTCCCTCCCCTCAGTCCCTGAAACCACCATTCTAATTTCTTATTTCTATGAGTTTGGCTACTTAAACACCTCATAGAAGTGAAATCATACACCATGTGTTTTTTTGTGACTGGATTATTTCACTTAACATAATGTCTTCAAGGTTTATCCATGCTGTGGCATGTGACAGGATTTCCTTCTTTTTTAAGGCTGAATCACTTTCCACTGTATATACACACCATATTTTGTTTGTCCATTTATCCACTGATAGACATTTCGGTGGTTTCCATCTCATGGCTATTATGAATAATGCCACAATAAATTTGGGTGTGCAAATATTTCTTTGATAGCCTGCTTTCAGGTCTTTGGGATATATACCCAGAAGTGGCATTGCTGGATCATGTGGTAATTATATTTTCGATTTTTTTTTTTTTTTTTTTTTTTTTTTGCGGTACGCGGGCCTCTCACTGTTGTGGCCTCTCCCGTTGCGGAGCACAGGCTCCGGACGCGCAGGCTCAGCGGCCATGGCTCACGGGCCCAGCCGCTCCGTGGCGTGTGGGATCTTCCCGGACCGGGGCACGAACCAGTGTCCCCTGCATCGGCAGGCGGACTCTCAACCACTGCGCCACCAGGGAAGCCCTATTTTCGATTTTTTAATGGAAACTCCGGACTGTTTTCCTAAGCGGGTGGATCATTTTACATTCCCATTAACAGTGCACAAGGATTTCAATTTCTCTGTATCCTCACCAACCCTTATTATTTTCTATTGTTTGGACAGTAGCCATCTTAATAGACGTGAAGTGATATAACTCATCGTGGTTTTGATTTGCATTTCTCTAATGATTAGTGATATTGAGCATCTTTTCATATGCTTATTGGCTATTTTTAAGTGTTCTTTGAATAAATATCTATTTAATCCTTTGCTCATTTTTCAATCAGTTTTTTGTTGTTGTTGACGTTATTGAGTTGTAGGAGTCCTTTATATATTCTGGATATTAACCCTTTTCAGATATATGATTTGCAATTATTTCTTCTATGTCATAAGTTGTCTTTTCACTCTGTTGTTGGTTCTGATGCACAGAAGTTTTAAAATTTGATATAGTCCTCCAAACTAGTATATGTTTACCCAAACCTCTACCTCTCTATCCATCTATCTGTTGATCTATCTACCTACTTACTTATCCAAACCCTTTTGAAAGTAGGTAACCAAATTTCATGAAAACCAAGAAGATAGAAAGAATTTTTAGACCACTTAGCTTTCTAAAAATAATTTTGAGGGGAAAAAAAAGAAATCCATTTAGGCATTCTCAGTTCTCACAGTCTAAACATCTCCTCAAGCTGTATTTGATTTGCATGTTTAAAGAGGCATGGATTTTTTTCATACAACACAGCCTCTAAATACAAGCCAATTACTTCATCTGTGCTGAAGTAAAAAGACAGTGACTTGATTCAATGTAGAAGGAAAACTTTCACTGCTATGTATTTTTGAGATACTGAATGTCAGCTCCTAACCTGGCACACAAATGCTGTATAATACATTTTATCTATTACTTTAGTGACTTTTCAGGATAATATTAAAAAGATGAAATTTTAACTTTAAATATTGAACTTAGAACCTGTATAAGATTCAACTCCACTGTACTCTGTTTGTAGTTGGTCAACAAAATGTGGTCCTTTACTAAAGGGGATAACAGTGTACTTAAAAAAAACATGTATACAAACAGCTATAATTTAGACATAATGTAAGTGCTATAAAAGAGGTATAAAATATGAACTAAATTGTTAAAAATTATTTCTTGATTGAGATGGGAGGGGAATGGAGTGGAAATTTCATAGTCGGGATAGCATTTAAGCTGGAATTTGAGAGTGGGTAATATTTCAAGAGACACATAAGATATGGTATGAGAGGGGCTTCCCTGGTGGCGTAGTGGTTGAGAGTCCTTCTACCGAGGCAGGGGACACGGGTTCGTGCCCCTGTCCGGGAAGATCGCACATACCGCGGAGCGGCTAGGCCCGTGAGCCATGGCCGCTGAGCCTGCGTGTCCAGAGCCTGTGCTCCGCAACAGAAGAGCCCTGCGTACCGCAAAAACAAAACAAAACAAAAGATATGGTATGAGAAAAGAGGTGATGTTATTATTTCGTGTGGGTAAAATAAGTGTGATCTAAGCTGCAAAGTTAGATTAAACCCAGGTCATACCAATTTAAAGCACTTAAACTGGATTCTGCCATCACTCTGGACAGGGAATGGATGACAACAGTGGCGTTAGAGTACAGTTGATGATGAAAGGAACACGATTATCAGAGAAAATCGTGCCTTACCCACAATGGTTTCATTACTTGTGATTTTTCAGTAACTTGATGCATATGTACAACAATTTTTTAAAATTCACATTTAAGTCCACTTCTAGTCATTCCCTTTAAACAAAAGAGCATCAACTATTCCTGATCTCTCTCATATAAAACAGGAATAAGTGTGTTATAAGGAGTCCCATTTTATGGAGAGAAGATATGGTAGAGAAAATAGATATATAAATCAAGAGAAAATACAAACTGCTTCACAAATTTTCAAAGTTATATGGTCTCCCTAACAGAAAATTATATAAATATATACCCAAGCATATCACATGCTTCAGTAGTTTATTTGTTTGTTTGTTTTTTGGGTTTTTTTTTTTTTTTGCGGTACACGGGCCTCTCACTGTTGTGGCCTCCCCCGTTGCGGAGCACAGGCTCCGGACGCATAGGCTCAATGGCCATGACTCACGGGCCCAGCCGCCCTGCGGCATGTGGGATCTTCCCGGACCGGGGCACAAACGCGTGTCCCCTGCATCGGCAGGCGGACTCTCAACCACTGCGCCACCAGGGAAGCCCCCTCAGTAGTTTTTTAATCAACAAGGAAGGTACCAACAAGATGATTAGCAACACAGGAGGTTTAATAACCATGAGTATCTAATTTGGTTAGAAGGAGGCTGCTTTCACTTTTATTTAGTACAAGGTTTCTTACACATACACACACATGTATATACATACTCATGATACTTAATGCCATTTTTAGTTTTGCTTCGATTATGTGTTTTTCTATAAAACCTTTACCTTGCCAAATACAGTGTTCCTAACCAAGATAAAGGTTTCAGAATGCAACATTCTAAGTTAGTTAGAGCTTATGATTAAATGAGAACAGGAATATGAATTAGGAGACTATTAAAATAATACAGGCAAAAGACCATGAAGGTTTGAATCATGGTGTAGGCAGTGAGAATAAAAAGAAGGGAAATTTTAAGAAAACTTGCTGAACTAACTGGAAATAAAGAGCAAAGGAACGTGATAATAACAGCAGCTAACATTTATGCAGGGATAACTAAAGAACAGACACTATTCTAAGCTGAGAACTCATTGATTTATTTAATCTCCACATTAACCTGTTAAATATTCTTATTACTCCATTTTACAGTTCTGGAAACTAAAACAGAAAGATGAAATTAGATGCCCAAAGCTACAATTCAATAAGTGACACAGTCAGGATGGGAACCCAGGTAGACTAAGCCCAAAACACATGCTCTACATTGCACTAGGGATGATTGTTAATTAAATTCAGATTACTAGTTGAATTGTGACAAAAGAAATAAAGAGGTTAAGAAAACAAAATCCTGTTTTATTTTACACATTTTATGTTTGAAGGCCAGGAAGATATAAAGAAACATGAGTTGGAGGTTTTATACAGGAGGGTGTAACACATAACAGACTGTGGCCACAACAAGTGATCAAACAGTAGTCTGAATGATGGTGTATAGGTGTTGCAAAGGTGAGTATAAATTATCAAATTTGTCAAAAGTTGTCTGAACACTGTTCTGAGATCAACACAAATTATTTGGTCCAGAGTAAGATCCACCAGTAAGGATGGGCTGGTGAAGCAGCAGGTAATTCATTAGACCCAGACGAATAGAAACCCATGTGAAGATCAAAGAGCTCAGACAAGTATATGCATCATTATGTAGGAAACTACATCAACTACATCAGCATATGAGATGTTACAGTAGGCTGAAATTTTTTGTTTGAAATGCCTGATCTGGAGATCTAGGCTGGATACATAGATAAGTGAAACCAAGGATTCTGGAAAGATGGAGGACAACCAAGGCTGGGATGTTCTGATGGACACAAATCATTTCAGCAGGAGTGAAGAAAAGAAGTGAAAAAGCTAGAATGATAGGAGGTTGAGTTACTATAAATTTTCACCTTTAGATGTTACTAAAATTTTCCATGAAACTGCTTCTATTGTTGGAGAGCCATTTGTTTGAATTTTAGTAGAAATATGATTACTTTCCTCTAAAATTCCCTGAATTTTTTTTTTGATACCACAGAAATATCCTCAGAAAGAGTTATAAGCACTCAAGCTCTCCCTATATAGAGATATGATCAAAAGACCAATACATTTAAGAAGGGAGACTGTATTTTCACATCAACTCATCAGTTAAAAAAAAATACATATAAAAATTGGGGAATTATTATTCCAGGAAGGATGGAATTTCCCTCTACAGGAAAATATCCACAACTGAAAGATGTAACGCAATAAATAAATACATGATTAAGAGAAAAATAAGACTGCACATCTGCTTCCTGGTAGAACTTTGATGAATACATTGGGAAATGTTTCTTTTGGTTTCTATTATTAAAGGTGACCACATCCAGAAAGCATGATATTGTGTAAAAATGTTATCTCTTTTTCTTCGTTCACACCCAAATGATGACTGGAAAGTGGCAACATTTTACATAAGGTTACCTCCTACAGACAAAGAACTATAAACAACAAACCAGTAACTACAGAGGATACTATTAACATGAATACTTTTGATAAGGACATTTATTTTGGATTAAAGTCTACACTACAGTTGAATGGCTTGACAGAATTTTGTACCAGAGTTTCATATTTTAAAAATGTGGAAAAGACCCATCTCTGCCAGCATAATCTACCTATTACTTAGCATTTTGGTGGGGGGAAGGGGTATGTGCAGTTAGACACCAGTCCTTAACAAACAAGGGCGTGGTTGTTATGCAGATATAAGTCTGTGGCCTTCTCCAGCAAAAAGAGTTTAAGATTCGGTTATCCTCCTCTTCCTGGTAGGAGTGAAAGACACCCTTACAAATGGATATTTCCTTCATAAATGTAAATTTCTCTTACAAGAGGGTAAATTCTACTAGATTTTCAGAGCTTCTCTTACACCCGTTGTCTCTTAAAAAGAACCAGAGCAAGATAAGCCTTATGCTAAAGAGGCAGTTTCAGAGGGTGACATATTTGCGCCCCTTCAGATATATGCATATATATGTATATATAAGAGTGTGTATACATGAATATATAGCTTAAAAATTCTATAGTGCTAATATAAGGCGTACATTGATAAATGTACCCTTTTTTAAATAATGAAAGTAGACAGAGATCAGGTCAAGAGCAGCTCTATAGCATTGGTGATCATAACCAGAACAGAGCTTTTGATTATCACATAAGAAAATTAATATATTCTTTCAGAAATGGTCATCATTATATGACTAGCAGTCATCACCTTGCCTGGATCTAAGTGTCGACAACTCGCACAGAACGCATTAAATTTATTTTCCAAATCATCTGTCGACATCTGTAAAAAGTAGGATGTCTGCTCCTCTAGGAGCCAAGAGACGTCAGCTATAAACTCAGCTTTGTGATGACTCGGTTGTGTGCCTCTGAACACACTACAACCAGTGTCTTATAGATGTGGACCATGAATTACTCAAGCCTGGGGCCATTCCTCTCCAAACATTCAGCACCAATTTTGAATATAGAAGTTGTTCTTTCATGTTTAAGGAAGGAAGGAAGGGAGAGAGGGAGGGAAGGAAGAACTCACATTACTTCATCCTCAGTCCTCTCTGTAAAATTAAACAGTTGGACTAGACATTCTCTCAAGTTGTTTTTTTTTTATTCTGAAATATCACAAGTCTATGAGACAAAAAATTATTTTACTATTTATCATTTTTTTAATTACAGGCATTTCAAAATAGGTATCCTGAGACTGACCATTTATCAGGCTTACCCTCTATTCCCCAGGCTGGAATTAAAACAAACAAACACACAAACAAACAAAAGCCCTCAGGTACTAGTTCTCTTAAATACGTTTTAACAAAATACACCCATATTGCAGAAATTCCAAAATTCCGTATTGGATATGCACAAATTCAATATACTTATTAGAAGGTAAAACTGAACTTTAGGAGTACTATTTCCTAAACTAACAGGTTCTCTGCTACTTTCACATAGTAATTTTTGTTCTTAACAGTCTTTAAAATGCAGGTAATCTAAAGCCAAAATAAACAGATAGTAGGGAGGCAAAATAGAGTACTTAAACCATTTCCATAGCTTATTGACTAAATGGTACACAAAGTTCAACTACTACCTAACATTTTTTTAATTAAATAACTACTGCTATCTACGAGACTTATTTTAGATGTCTTTGATTAAGAGAAGAATAATCATTCTATGATTTTCAGATTCTTTCTAAAACTAAAAAGAATAGCTGAAGTATCTATTTCATTATTTATTTAAACAAAATAATAGTTTGCTGATGCTACATCTGACTCAGGATCTTATTTTTGACTCTCACAGGTCTACTTTGATTTTTTTTTTCACTTATAGTTACAAATCAACAAAGACTGATTGCTATGCTAGGTGTCAAGGAGAATGAACCAGATGTGGACATACATCTCCACCCTAGGAGTGGATGGTTTGCTAGAGGTACAAAATGTATTTTAAATTAAAATAATTTATTATAAAATGTGAATATGTGTGACAGGGAAAATAAGTTACCGAACTGATTTATGTTTCATGAATTGTTATTCTGATGAAGAACGTGAGATTTGCATTAGCTTTCGAAAAAGAGACAGGATACCAAAAGACTAAAAAAAAAAAAAAAAAGACAAAAGGATGAACAGCATGAGAAATACCGGATGCTAAATGTTAAATATACATGACAACAAAATAAGGATTCACTATTTTATTTCACAAACTAAATATTTAGTTAAGATAGTCATTGGCTTATATTTCCAGTTCCGTGATATCTGCCTGAAAGTTGCTGTCTACACAAACTCTCCATCCTCTGTATCTAAAGACTATTTTCGCAACCTGAAATATTTAAAACTTCCTTTAGCAGGAAAAAATTCATGAGATATTTTATATCCTGCTGAGATCAAGTGTGACCTCAGACCTTATACGTGGGAAGATATTGTGAATTCTGGAAACAATATACATTGGTTTCAAAAAGCATAACATCAATGAGAAAGTTTTAATGCTAACACATCTATGCTCTGAGAGGAATATAAAACAGTCCTGAGTCAGGCTGAGAGCAAATTTCCCATCATAATAATAATGCTTTGACTATACAGGGAAAAATCGTGAAATACATAAATAACAAACAGTAAAAGTCTGATATGATAGCCTTGTATTTCTCTAGTACCCTTATTTTCTATTCTCATCACCGGCGTGTTAGTCCAGACCTTATTTTATGTATAAAGAGTCTCTTAGCTGGTCTCCCTGGAAATTATTCCTAAGTTCATCTTCTTAAAATATTAATTCTTGGGTTATTTCATGGTTCAAAAACTTTTAGTGGCTCCCAGTTGCCTGCAGAATAAAATCCAAAGTCTGTATCCTGGCATTTCAAGGCTTTTGTAAACAGTAAAACACGCTTAATGAATATTGGTGAGAAGAAATAAAACTATTAGTGTTGATTTATTAAATAACAATGGTGTCAGGCACTGGGAGAGATTCTTTATTTACATTTTCTCATTTAATACTCACATGTGTTTTGAATACAACGCTGTCATTTACCCCACTTCAATATATGAGTATACCAAAGCTGATAGAGTTAAATAACAACGAATTTTCCCAAATAATAAATTGTGACTCCAAAGTGTGCTCCTTTTCCACCACGAGATAGTGTAAACACTTGTGTGTATAAAATCACATCCATAATAGAAGAAAGTACATGATGAGATCATAATAAGAATTTAAACTGCTTGTTAAGTGGATGATCAATTGCCTTAGACTGGGGTTTACTGGAAAAAGCACTGGCAGAGGGATCAAGACCATGAGAGAGGTCAGGATTAATAATTTATGCGTCTTTCTCATTTAAATAATAACGAAAATGAGGACAGCGAATAGATCAGGGAGGAAAGTCTGTAGAGAGAAAAGAACAGAACTGTAGGCAAACTGCAATTAGTGGGAGGAAGAGAAAGGGGAACAAGTGACGGAGCTAGAGAAGGAGCAAGCCATCAGATACAACCCAGGAATTATAGGGGCCCCCAAAGAAGAACACGCACGAGAACCTCAGGACTGTTCCACCTTCCCTGTCTTCAGTCCTGAGCTACGGACCTGGAAGAGGAGGTGCTACCTTGGCCCGGGTCACACTTTTTTAATGACCTTGGATCTACCCAGAAAACCAAAAAATTAGCCTGGCTGGTCCCCATAAATGACACTTAAAAGCAATCATTTGAAAAAAAGGCTCCCCTGCCCCAGCAAAATACTTATTTAGAAAAGTAATATAAATAATCTCCCTTACTTAAAATCTCATCAAGAGACAAGCCAGGAGATTTATAAATACTCACGAAAGAAATAAAAAACCGACAGGAGTAAGAGTGAATTGACAAAAGCAAAACAAACAAACTAAATTGACTCTGGGTTCTAGTTTTTAAAATTGTTTCCTTCTCTTAATGTGCTCTAATAAAATCATCCTTAAGAACTCATGGAATAGAAAATGCCACATACTAAAGATATATCTATCTATCTATATAGACAGATAGGTAGAGATGAAACATTTTACATCCATTTACATCAATCTATTTGCAACCATAGGAAAATATTTAATATTCCGGGGATGAGCACTGTGAGAGGCTTTATAATTATTTAGAAAATATTTAGAAATTATTTCAAGTAAATCTTATTTATCCTGTTTCTGAAACATTTCACTTTCTGTGAAATAGACATAGGGTATTACATATTGTTATTAATATGATATATATAACATACATAATTAATTTAAGATATATAAAACAATTTGTAAATTATTATTCATATAAAGTATATTGATGAACATTCATAAGCAAAAGTGGCGATTACGGGAACAGACTAATTTGAAACAATACCAAGAATGGCATTAGAAAAGTATTTTCCCATAAAATAACTAGAAGATTATTCAGTTTCACTTCCACTTGCTCAGAAGCTGAAGTGACCTTTAAGTTCAATTTCTGGAAAATATCACTGATTAACATACTTTCTGCTGCCACTAGTTATATTGCAGAGAACTGCCGAGAAGGTGAGGCAGCATGGGACAAAGGTGTTCTTTGTGTATTAGATTGCTTATATCTAGATGAAGGAGCTACCCATTTATCTCTGGGCTCTTCCAAAATTTCCTCCTTGAGAGATGCCTCACTTATGGAACTTGATTCCATAAGTGCTGTACTGCAGGTTCCTGCAAGGTCCCCTGAAGCACAACATTTAGGGAGCAAAAATCCAGGGACCTCTTTGTAGCTGGATGAGGGCACCAAGTTCAGCACTGGTATAGAGTCTAGAAAAAGTGTAGTCCCTGGGCATGAGACTGCACTACAAGAGACTGTCACTGGGCCAATTTCCACATCCTCTAGTGGATGGATAGCAAATCATGTCACTGTGTTTCCCTTCACTCCTTATAAATGGGACCAACATAGAATATTCTGAAACCACACAATAGTGAGAGCATTTAATAAGAGGTTTCAAGAGCAATAACTGGTTAGCAGAGGTACAGGGACAAGGTGGTGATCAAACAGTGGAAGTAATCTGTGGGCAAGGGGATTAGAAGGACAGTAGGCCCACACTGGAGGGCTAGAGAAGTATTTGTGCATTGGGTGAAAAAAGTCAGGGGCAGGGGGATGTGCAAGCTGTTGAACATATCTGTATGGTTTATTTGGGGACAGAGAACTTCATTAAGGAAATATGCAGTGTTACAAATCCAGTAGTAGATAGCTAAGGAACGGTGGGATGCTACCAAATAAACCTGGAAATTTAGATGGGGCCTCAAAGGATTTTATTACTTGCTGTTTAGCCTCTATAAGTAGCTGCTGCTTCTGAGACAGCTGGTATTGAAGGGTTCCTTTGTCCTGTATTGTCCCTCACGTCCCTATAGCATGGTCTGTTGCACTGTGCCCCCAAATGATGTATCTTTAAAAGGTGGTAATAGCCAATCCTAAAATGTCATTCTCTTACCCAGGAATATACCTGAAGGAGGTCACCAAAAGAGTTTTTTTGAATGAGGTGAATGTAACTCAGCAGATAAAGAAGGCAGTAGAACAGTGGGTAGGTGGTGTGAGAATCTGACCTATGTGTAATTTGCATCGTCTGTGTAAAGGATAACAGAAAGATAACACACAGATAATGTAACGCGCCCCACAGATTTTGATTGTTAACCTATATTAACCTATTTATTTCTCACAATAACCCTATGAGGTTAGTGCCTTCATGAACCCCCAGTTAAAACACAGGAGACAGATATAGAAAGGTCAAGTAACTTGTCTAAACCACACAGCTCAGAGGTGACAGAGCTAGGATCTGAATCCAAGCTGTCTTCTTTCTTAGGGCATAGTCTTTTTTTTTTTTTTCGTTAATTTTGATTGGAGTATACTTGATTTACAATGTTGTTAGTTTCAGGTGTACAGCAAAGTGAATCAGTTACACATATACATATATCCACTCTTCTTTATATTCTTTTCCTACATAGGTCATTACAGAGTATTGAGTAGAGTTCCTGTGCTATACAGTAGGTCCTTGTTAGTCATCTATTTTATATATAGTAGGGTGTGTATGTCATAGTCTTAACCATTGTACCACATTTCCCCCCGCACTTGAAAGCCTCAGTTTAAAGTTACAGTAATCAAAGATTCTTTCAGTTACCAGAGTGACCTCTTTTATAAGTATACATTGTTGAGCAATGAACACTAGCCCACAGGGGTTGTAGTGGTGTGGTGACATACCTGGGACCCAAGAGAGAAGTCAGGGATGGAGACAATACTCTAAGCATAATCTCCACATAGATAAAAGTAGAGGTTAGGGAAGAAGATGACATAATGGAAAGGCTGCAGAGAGAAAAGGCCAAGACTATGAATAGGACCCTTTGTTTTTGGCTTTAAAGAGATTTGATTTGACCCAGGATGATAATGAGTTCCTTTACAATCATCTACTTCATGATTGCAGCCAAGGTTTCTCATCTGTATGTCGTCAGTGACTCTTACAGTGCCCAGTACATGGCAGGCACTCAACAAATACTTCATGAATTAAAGAAAAAATGAAAAGGGAATTCAGGATAGGAAGGCATCAAGAATAAGATGAATATGTGTGAAATAACATTTACAAAAAAGGAATGCACATGCAAAATAAACTTTATGATGAATTACACATCTAAAGTAGTTACAAGAGGAAAACACAGGTAAGGGATACTGAACAGGTTAATTTATATTCATGTATTAGAGATGGTGTACTTATTATATACAAGATTAGGTGATATGCATGGAAGTATGAAGAAAGCTGTCAAGGTAGCAACCATTTGATCCTTATTCTTGAGAAACTTAGTCTAACTAAGAGAGAGAGAGTAATAGTTATTGAAACTGAAAAAGATCTTACAAAGAGGAGGGCAGAATTTGAGTGAAAAACACTTTTCCAAGCAAGATTTAGTGGACATATGTGAGGGTGGCTAGGGGAGTGGGCATTGGTTGGGGGCCAGGAGAAGTGATGGCAGTAAAAGACAAAACTATCCAAGTGAAAGGAGAAATCACTGCAAAGCCCCATGAGGAAAGAGTACAGAAATGGTAGGCCCATGTGGTCGATGCTAGTTTGTCCTGTTTATTAATTTGGGGAATTTATGAGACTTAGTTTTGGCTCATCCTAATACATTATCCACTTAAAGCACACTTTTTAACACCACTTGTACACAATAAATGAAAAAAGGGAAAGTCTAAATTGTCATTTCCGATTAACAGATGTAACCAAGGATTACAAATATATAAAAGAATGATTGGTGGCTATCATGAAGATGATGGTTATGTGTTCGATAAATACTAGGGGAAAGCAGACCTGAATGCAATTCTTATTCTTAATAAGTCTCAAGTGAAAGTGCACAGGATATGAATGACTATTCACTGTACTCTAATAACTTTTGATATATGGATCAAAAGTACCATTTTCTGGAATATGAAAAGGCTATGTGATAATGACACAACCAAAGAAGGGCTCCAAACAATCAACACTCAGAGACTGGGAGTAGGGTCAAGTGAGGAATCCTAATATCTCAGCCCAAGCTCTTTGAAGGGTTTTATTGAGTGCACATGTGTAAACATAGCATTCCTCTTCTATGTAAGTTACTTCTGCCAAAAACTTGCCCTTTTTAAATTTATTTAATTAATTTATTTATTTTGGGCTGCATTGGGTCTTCGTTGCTGTGTGCGGGCTTCTCACTGAGGTAGCTTCTCTTTGTTGCAGAGCACTGGCTCTAGGTGCACGGGCTTCAGTAGTTGTGGCTCGCGGACTCAGTTGCTCCACGGCATGTGGGATCTTCCCGGACCAGGGCTTGAACCCATGTCCCCTGCATTGGCAGGTGGATTCTTAACCACTGTGCCCCCAGGGAAGTCCAACTTGCCCTTTTTAAAACCTGAACAGTGAACACTCTCTGCCAAACCTCATCACAGTGTAGTCTCTGACAACAATCCCCAGGGCTCTGTGAAATGTGAATCAAGTCAAAGAAAGGGAAATGTTATTCTCTCATCTGTATATCCAGTACAAATGCTTTTGAACAGCTACTTTGCAGGTGATAAAAGTCTTCATAAGTTGATACAATAATTTCTTGATTTATATCAATTTTCCATTTTAAAATTATACATAACTCATCTTATGCTATTTCATCATGAAAATACTTTTGCAGACAGAATAGTCTGACTACTTTAACCTTCTACCAACCTGCTCGGAAAGCAACTTATAACACCCTAATTTGATTATGATAAGGAAATATCTGAAGCTACAAGACAGAAGCTAGTGTGGCCAAAAGAATGAATTTTGAATCAGAACATACGTCAAGGGTAAAGTTAATAGGTATACAATTTCACTACTATTTTAAACTTGTCTCCTGATAAGGAGAGTCAAACCTCAAAACTGATGAGATTTGAGATGATTATTTTCATCTGAAACGATTTTAAAAAAATAATACTCTAGTTATAATTATGTATTCATAAGTCATCAATTACTTGAAAATATGTTGATATGAAGTAAAAAAGGAGACAATGGTAGTCCCTGCAAAAATGTAAATCACACGTATCTCTACTATACAAATTAGGTATGTGCATTTCTAAAGGTTTTGGTCAGAATTTTATATTTCTTCGTTCCTTTTTTTGAATGAATTAAATTATCACAGGCAGGATCTCTCTTTTCAAAATTGTACTCAATTCTCCTGTGTAACGAAAATGAAAACCTTGTATCTAAGATTCCAATGACAGCCCAGAACATATTAGTTGTATTGATCTGAGTCTTTTTAAGATACTTATTATTATTATTATTACACTTGTTATTTCAGGAAGGTCACTGGGGTATCACCAAAAAAGAGGGCCTTTAGTCACATATTCTGGGATTGAATTCCATGGCTTTTCCCGAACAAGTTGTTGAAATGTGTTTTTTGTGTGCTATGATTCACAAACTAAAAACGGAGATTGGGGGGGAAGCAAGTTTAAACTTTTCAACAACTGCCACAGTACAGCACAAATTCAACAAAAAGCAGTTAAGTGTAAAGCACAGAGTCAGATAATTGTTAAATAATTATAAATATGAGATAACAGTATGAGATTACAGTAAAAAAATGACATCAGCATGTATAAAAGCTTCAATAAGAAAGGTGAAATGACAGGACTTTTGGTCCAACAGTAAGCAAGAGAGCTTATTACTAAAAGAGAATAAAACTCAGATTTAAAAAAAATATGCAACGATTTGTAACACAGGGAATAGAAGGAATAATATGTGATTTTTATATATAGAGAGAAAGTATATACATAAAGTGAGGGAAAGCATTGAAAACACACACACACACACACACACACATACACACACACACGTAGAAAGGGAAATGGCAGCCCGTATCTACCTTTCTAGAACACATCTAAGTCTCAGCTTCTAGGAATTTGAGGGGATGTAGAAGCCTCCTAGGTATATTTTTAATTTTCAAAATAGCAATGATAAGTGTGTTATACATATAACATTTGATAGGAAATAATCTTTAACATACTTAATGTAGATGTCCTTGGGATTCAAAGAGGAGAAACAAGAATACATAGTCATTGAGCCATTTTGGCAAGAATTTTGAAAGCACAATCATCATGTAGAACTGAAGACATCTGGCGCAGAGGATGGATCTTGTCAATATCAATAAAATAGCAAAGACTGAAGTAAAAAAAAGTGTGCCTTCTCTTTTAATATTTAAGATTGATTTATAAGACATGACTGATACATAGCTTTCTTTGCATGAGAACGTACCACAGTGGTGATCTGAAAATTTTTATTAATCCAAGTAATACATTTTACTTTGAAAAATAAGTAATTATGAGAACAACTCATTCAAAATACATGTTTATTATAATGAGAACTATTATGTTTAGTATCAACAGAAAAAAAAAAGGTAAGATAGTTGCACCTTGAACTAGGAGAATAAATTGAATGACATTAACCTTTCTGACCAGAGAATGGTTCACCTTTTATATAGTTTCTCACCATGGTTAATCTACATGCTTTCACATACAAGTTTTAAAAATAGACTATTTTTCAGAACAGTTTTAGATTTACAAAAACATTGAGAAGATAGTACAAAGAGCTCCCCGAGAACCCACATCCAGTTTCCCCTATTATTTTTACATCTTACATTAGTATGGACATTTGTTACACTGAATAAACCAATATTGACATTTTATTATTAACTAAACTCCATAATTTATTCTGATTTCCTTAGTGTTTATCTAATGTTCTTTTTCTTTTCATGGATACCATCCAGGACACCATATTACATTTAGTTCGTGTCTCTCTGGCTCCTTCTTGCTTCCAACAGTTCCTCAGACTCACTTTGGTTTTGATGATCTTGATAGGTTTGAGGAGTACTGGTCAAGTGTATTATAGACTGTCCCTCTACTGGAATTTGTCTGATGTTTTTCACATGGTTTTATGGGGGTTATAAGTTTTTGGGAGAGAGATTGAGAGGGAGAGTGTTCTTTTCATCCCTCATATCAAGGGCACATATTATCAACATGCTTTAGGACTATTGAGGTTGACCCTGATCACCTGGCTGAGACAGTCTCTGCTAGGTTTATTCACTGTAAAGTATTCTCTCCCTCCTTACCATACTGAGTACTCTTTGGAGGAAGCGACCATGCTCAACTCATTTCAAAAGTAAGGAGTTTTATGTTCCCCTTCCTTGAGGGCAGAGTATCTACATAAATTGTTTGAAATTCTACTGGATGGGAGATTTGTCTCTTCTCCTTTGTTTATTAATTTATTCATCATTTATTTATAGCAGCATGGTCTCGTGGATATTTATTTTATATCTTGGGTTATAATCAATAATACTTTTTTTTTTTTTGCTCAAATTATTCCAGCTTTGGCCATTGGGAGCTTTTTTCAATTGGCTCCTATGACACTTTGACATACCTCTGTCATTGTGCATATGTGGTGTGCTGAGTGTATGTGGGTGTTTGGAACACTTATTTTTTGGCACAAGATGATCCAGGCTCACATACATTTCCTGCCCCAGTCCTAGAATCAGCCTTTTCTCTGAGGACCCCTGGTTCCTTTCACTGGAGAATAATGTTAGAAAATGAGATCTAGGCACTAGCTGTCACATACAAAACTTATTTTTAAAATAAATTTCATGTTAAAGCTAAGAATTAATATATATATATGTGTGTAGTACATTTATGGATAAATTCTTACTAACCCTTACTCCATGCTTATCTGTGTTTACTAGTTTTTCAGCAATGATCATGAATTATATCTGTAATGAAAATCATTACTATAAAAATAAAAGCTCTAAAAGAATGTACACCCCATTTCAACAAGAAAATGCAAATTATTTGGTGGGCCAAAAAGTGCCTTCGGCTTTTTAAGTAAAAATAAAAGACACATTTTTCATTTTCACCAAGAACTTTATTGAACAACGTATTCACCCTTTTGTTCCACTACCTTCTGCCATTTTTCAGGCAACTTCATAATTCCATCTTCCCAAAACTTTTTATCTTTTTGAGCAAAGAACTGTTTCTGGTCCCTTTTACAGTCTTCCAGGGAATTGAAATTTTTTCCATTAAGAAAATTTTGTAAAGAGCTAAATAAATGGAAATCTGAAGGTGCAATGTCTGGTGAATATGGCAGATGAATCAGAACTTCCCAGCCAAGCTGTAACAGTTTTTGTCTGGTCATAAAAGAAACATGCAGTCTTGCATTCTCCTGATGCAAGATTATGCATTTTCTGTTGACTAATTCTGGATGCTTTTCGTCAAATGCCGCTTTCAGTTGGTCTAATTGGGAGCAGTACTTGTTGAAATTAACCATTTGGTTTTCCGGAAGCAGCTCACAATAGAGGACTCCCTTCCAATCCCACCATATACACAACATTGCCTTCTTTGGATGAAGACCAGGCTTTGGTGTAGTTGGTGGTGGTTCATTTCACTTGTCCCATGATCTCTTCCATTCCACATTGTTGTACAGTATCTACTTTCCATCACCCGTCACAATTTGTTTTAAAAACGGAATGTTTTCATTACGTTTCAGTAGAGAATCACATGCAAAAATATGGTCAAGAAGGTTTTTTTCGCTCAGCTTAATGTGGAACCCAGACATCAAAGAGATTCACATAACCAAGCTGGTGCAAATGATTTTCAACGCTTGATTTGGATATTTTGAGCATGTCGGCTATCTCCAGCGTGGTATAACGTTGATTGTTCTCAATTATTGTTTCGATTTGATCACTATTAACTTCAACTGGGCTACCCGACCATGGAGCATTGTCCAGCAAGAAATCTCCAGCACGCAACTTCGCAAACCACTTTTGACACGATCAGTCACAGCACCTTCTCCATACACTGCACAAATCTTTTTGTGCGTTTCAGTTGCGTTTTTACCTTTCTTAAAATGGTAAAGAATAATATGCCAAAAATGTTGCTTTTCTTCTTCCGTCTTCAATATTAAAATAGCTACGCAAAATTCACCAATTTTGATGTCTTTTTCTAAATGCACGCTGATATGACAGCTGTCACATACAATCTAACAAAATTGTTTTGAATGAAGTTAAAGACAACTAAGTGCTACTAGAGCCATCTTATGGGAAAAAACGAACAAACGTTTTGGCCCACCCAATGGTATCAACTTCTACTGACCTCATATTTAGTATTACAAGTAAACTGAGAATTCTGAGAGTTCCAAGTAGTTATCTTTGAAATGAAGTGTTATATTTCAAAATTGAAAGTGTTCCTCCAAGTAAAAATGATATTCATTTTTTACCTTAGAAAACACTTCTTTCTTTCATAGAACAACCATTTCAGATGTAAAAAGCAAAGATTTATCTGAAAGCAACAACAGCAAATACCAAAACACAAGAAATGCCTGAATGTCATATGTATGGACTGCTTTTTGTGATAAGTATAAAAAACAAAAAAAGGAGGAGTAAAAGCCTAACACTGATTTTATACATTCCATCAAAAAAAAAAAAGCCAACAGATTATTTAGACATAACTTGAGATTATGACATCATGAGGCATGGCTTCAGCGGTCAATATGACATGTTTTTAAAAAGGCTTCTATGGGACTATGTAAGCAACTTAAGAGGGTACTTTTTTGTGGACATTGTTTTTAAGCAGTTCATACATGCTGATATTAAATGCATAGACTATACTACTTCTCTGTCTCTTCACTAACGTAAATCCAGACAATATCTCTACTGAGCAATTTTATTAGTCTAATTTCTGCTAATATAATGTGCTTGAAACTCTATATATTTAACTCAGTTATTAGGTACCAGCTATATAGGCTCATTTCAGGACCAAATATAACAATATAATCCTTAAAAGCAGTTTAAGATATACAAAAGACCAAGTAAAATGCATAATTAGTATAGGAAAAATAAATTGGACATTTACCTGATGGTAGATTAATAATGTCACATCTATATGTCTATACAATTTAATTTATTTTCCGTGAAAGTAATAATACTGTATTTCTTTTAAGATGCTCAATAATCTAGACTTTTTTGCTTTTTTTTATTTGACTTTGTTCTTTGTAGTTATAGTCCCATTTAATAATGCTTGATTCTATTTAATTAGAAAAATACAGCAAATGTTCCCATTTTTCCTGTGATTTTCTAGTAGAACATACTTAAAAACATAAAATGTTGAAGTTATATTGTTAAATGCCCTATAGAAGAAACAAGGGACATAAAGTATGTCATTTCTAATCTCTGAAGCAGAAGACACCATACATTTAAAAGGATACCAGATTCAGAGAGACACAAACTCTTCTGTGAACACTTGGTAACTTAATTCTATTTATTTTATACATTTCTATGGGAGGGTAATATTTGTGGCTTATTGAGTATGGCAAAAGAATGAGCAAACTGTCAAAATTTATCAGCAAAAGATTAGCAGGCTAGTTAAAGATATGACTATTAGAAATTATTAAATATCATCATTAACATGGAAATAAATGATCAAATATTAATGATGATAGATTAAAGTTCACCAAAATCATTTAAAATCTAAACAGTATATCTTATTACATACTGCAACTTTTTCAAGCACTTAACTGTCTTTAATAATTTATATTTGTAAATGTCTAATAATTTAAGTACACCTCATTATTATTACTTAAATTTCAAAATAATTTCAAGGTGTTGCAGTTTCTTCTCAGTGTATTTCTTGCTTGCAGTGAATTTAATTTAGCTTTATGCTTCTTTCTAATTATTATTTAGGTACTTAAAGTTAAGGTGAAACAATGCAGACACAGATGATGCAGATTCTCATTTCTTAATTTAGATCCTTCTAAAAAATACAAGAAATTCAAAAATAAAATGTAACTTTTTGTAATATGCCTCTTTTTACTATGTATTCCTATAAACCCTATTTCACATGATCATTACATTGCTCTATGTTATGCATCATGATAAAACAGTCAGCTTCTCAACATTTTTTTCTATGAAAGGGTAAAACTCATATAAGAGAAAAAACTCTCCTTTCTAAAATCTCAGAGAAAGTAAAGTATAAAACCAAAGGTCTTTAAGCTGATCTTTGATAGGCAACAAAGAGACTCAAAATCACTCTCTTAACTGCTTGGTAAGTAATTAGACCTCAATATTTGTTAGGTATCTAAATATGTTTAGCATTGTACTAACTTGAAGGTGTAAAAAGTTAGAGAAGACAAGTCCTTCCTTCAAGGCTCTTAAGATCTAGTTAGGAATCATAAACAACAATATAAGAAAGCAAATGACTGAAAACTTAGAATATTAGCTTGAAAGGCAGGATGAAGATATAAAAATAGAAAGGAATTTTGGCCAAGATTTCCCAGAGTAAGAAAGTATTTTTTAACTAAGCTTTGAGGTAGCAAGGTATGTGATTAACAAGTGTTGCCCACGACGGTCAGTCATTGCTATTGTTGTTATTACTACTTATTTCACAAATGCGAATGTTTCTTTTTCCTTTAAGGACTATGTTATTGAGTCGAAATATTTACTACTTTACCTAGGTTATCTATATAGCTCCAGGTATACACAGAAAGAATAACTTTTCAAACAGAACTATGGCTACTCATGTTTATTAAATAAATCGTTTATTAATTGATAAGAATATTCCCCAAAGAACATATGTCATCAAAGCATTACAACTCCCAGACAGAACAGTAAAGTTCAGTCACGTTTTTTATTTTTTTCTAAAATAATGAAGCTATAACAAACAGTCTGAAGACATACTAATATTCATTAAGTCGGCACCAACTGGAATGTTTTCCCCTTGAGACTGAGAAGTTGATATTCCAAATACCTAATAAAAATGGGGATGACTTCACCCAGTACTCTGTCTAAGCAGAAAACAAACACTGGGCCACAGAGATACCTACCAATTCCGGAGGACACCTTCAGAGACACTTTCAGGTCTGTGATAAACCTTTTGATAGTTAACAAATACCCATCCAATGGAACGAGAACACAGTATGAGGAATAAGAACTGAGCACCACGAAACATCCTGTCTTAATTTAACTCCAACCCCAAACAATATATTTCCTAGCTTTGGAAAAGAAAAGATGTGAGAGTAATTCAGCTTGGTGACTCAAGTTCAAACCTATATTTGATCTGTTACCCTGTCACTGGAAACAGTACATGTGCTTCCTCTGCCTTTGTAATTGTTTATATTCCTGACCTTCCCTGACACCAAAAATAATTCACACTCCCACCCTTACCAGCCCTTCCCCACACACACACAAAAGAGATTAAAAATACAGTTTAACTTTGTGCATTTTTCCCATGCAAAATTGTAAAGCAAATTCATTAACTAAGATGTAACTATAAAGGCAAATTCTGCAAAAAGGTAAAAGAAAGGATACATAATTATTTCTTTACCTTTTACCCTTAGTTTCTGCTAGTGTTGGTTATAGTTTCCTGATAATTCCAAAACACTTTGCACTGCCAGACATTTTTTCCTTGACCTCCCCTCTCAGAGAGTCAGCAGGAGGGTAACAGGAGTCAAATTATTTCTCCTCCCAAGTGAATGGGCCACAGACTCTTACAAAGGTGAAATAGTGGTGCCAAAAGATGAAGTAACTTCGTAGATATTCAGGTCATGAAGGCAGTAAGTAGACTAAGGAAAACTTCACTAATCTCAGGAAATTTTCTCAACTCGGCCATGGAGTTACTATTTGAAAAATGTTTCTTTTGTTTTCATTTATAAACATTATCAAAGCCACTAATAATTCCTATAGGTACAATAAGACCTTTAAAAATATAGATTACTAATATCATGTACATAAGATCCTTGACCTACAGACTTGATGTGACCCATACCCATCCTCAACCCTGGCTCCCATTTAAATTCTCGGGGTTCTTACCCTGTAAATTATAATATACAGATAATTCATCAACTGATCTTAGAAAGGTCCTCCCTTTAAGTGGGGTCATGGAAAGCTGCCTGAAGTCCTTAAAAGGTGACCTGAATCCAGGTAAAACAGTTCCAGTCTCAGCTCTGCCCCTTACTAGCTTATATTTGAACACATCAGCTAACACCTTTACATCTCATTATTCTCACCTCTAAAATGAGAATAATTGCTTTGTCTACTCCCGTAACCACCGATACCACTTTTAAGAACTATGATTTTTCTTAAAATTGCAAAAGCCAAAATGGAACAGCACACATTTCTAACTCTGTCTCTGCTTTTTTTTTTTCAATCTAAAAAACAAACAAAAAATAATGAAACTTCATATCGTGTTGCTGAGAATATTAATCATGATAATGTACAAAGTACCTAGGATGCAATAAGTATTTGATAAATGTCCCTTCCCTTCTCCACCAATTTTTCATTTCATAATGGGCAAATTCCATTTGAAATGTTGGCAGTCCAAATCAGTACCATTTTACTGTCTCTCAGCTACCTCTTGACGCTATTCATATCTCTTCCCACATTACCTTCCTGTATTTCCTGGCCTCTTCTCTTTCAAAGGCCAAGGCCTTTTCCCATCTTCCTGACCTGAACCATCACTTTGTAGCCTATCAACGATGTCCCTCTGGCCAGCTTAACTACTCGGTTGAGCCTCAGTGACTCGGAGGCGGGACAGAGTTAAAGCAACTCCTGTCTGGGGCTGCTCACATCCAGCCCAGACCATTCCTGCTCATCCTCTTGGCTCTCTGGCCTCAGAACAGGGGGAAAAGCGACGGCAACACTGGAGTGATGACATGTGATTCTCTCCCTTCCCCACCCCTCACATTTTTCTTTCCACGTGCAGAACCCGGAAGCCTCTGACCGCTCTTGCCCTGGCGGTTGCCATGGTTACACAACAGCAGCACCAGACTCAGGAGGGGTCTCGTCCCGTCTCCTCTACCTCCCCCTCAACCCTTTCCATCCTTTAATGAGCACGCCCCCCCGCCGCGCCCCCCCCCAGGGGAGGAGAACCTTTTCAGCTAAATTTGAGACTTTCAGTTCCCGCCCCCTCTTCTTCTCTTGCAGACGGCACTGACAAGCTAAGGGAGGATGGGAGGGGCTTTGGTGGGGAAAGAAGAGCTCTCGGAGAGACATTTGCCTTTCATTACGGCTTCGCTCGGGGCTAAACGGCGAAAAGTTCGCCTACTTAACTCCAATCTCCGTAACTCGGAATTGGGGACCTCAGCGGCCCCAGCTGCTGGCTGCGCAGCTCCCGTCCAGTCCCCTCGAGTCCGGCCTGGTGGCGGGAGCGCGGCGCCTCCTCCTCCTGTCAAGTACCCCCCGCGCGCTGGGACGGAAGCAAAGCAACTCAGCCCACGAGGTTGAACTCAAGTCGTGAGGGAAGGAAAATGAGCCGGTGCCGAAAACGGCCCGGGCGCTGCCAGGGCGGCCCATTAACGCGTCAACTCCAGGCGCGTGATGAGGGAGCAGGGGGAAAACACCGGCGGGGTTAAATCCACCCGGTTAAATTCCCAACAGGAGTCAAATCCGGGCCTTTTCGGAGCGAGCCAAGCCGAGGCTACGGAGGGATGCCCGGCTCCCACAAGAGTACGTTTTGCAGGAGCCGCCTTCCCCAGTCAGCCAGCTCTGAGGCTGGTGTCTGCTTCCAACTTTGCCCTCAGAGTCTGGGAGGATGCACGCTCCCGTCAGACGGAGCGTCGCGGTTCCCTCACAGGGAAAAAGGCGTTGCCCATCCCTCCCCAAAAGCACCACAACACAAACAGCCGCCACGGTCTCCCCGTCCCCTCCCCCCAGCCCGTCGGGAAAAGGAGCGAGTGAGGGCGCAGACGCCCTTGTCAAATCCTCGTCAGATTGTCCCCACCGACGCGTCTGCGAATGAACCTGCAGCCAGAGGAGCCACGGGGCACGTTCAGACGCGCTCGCGGCCGCCGGGGCCCTGGAGGGGGCGAGAGAGAGAGCGAAGTTCCCGGGCGCGTCTCGGGAGGAAAACTTTGCGCGGCGCGGAAAGCTCGTGCTGAGGAAGCGGCGGCGGCGAGCGGAGACTGCGCCCGCCGCCACGCTGTCCCCGCGCCGCGCGCCCGGACCGTCAGCGCCTCGGCGCCCCGTTCCCCGTCTGGCCCCCCCGCGTGCCCACTCCCGTCACCTCCGGAGCGCTCTTTCCGCCCCAGAACGTTGCCTTATCTCCCGGCCGCTCGGCATCCTCACTTCGGACCCATTACCACCCCCAAATCCAGTCACCCCTACTGGCCACCGCGGTCCTCCCACCGGAGCAGCAGGTGACCCGAAACCAGCCTTACCTGCCTCGAACTCTTCTGGCCCTCTCTCTGTGCCCGCTGTCTTTTCCGGGAGAGAGGAAGGGGATGCAGGCGGTGGGCTTGCGAGACGGCGACCCGGGACACTGGCGCGACCTCCTCTGAGCGGCAGCCCTGGCTGAGCCGCGGAGCCGCCGGCGGCCCTGACGGAGCGTGGAGGCTGCGGCCGCAGAGGCCAGGCCGGGAGGCAGGGGGCGCTGCTGCCCCCCGAGCGCCCTGCCGGGAGCGGCGCGGAGCCAGGCACCAGCTGGAGCTGTGGGGAGGCGAGCGTGGCGAGGAAAGGCACGCTCGGAGCGGGAGGGCGGCTTTTAAGTTTGTGGTGTGACCGCAGCAGCTGTCCCGAGAGAGACTCAGTCTTTCTAAAAAGGGGATGCTCAGAACGCCGGGGATTACCTCTCCCCTTCCGATCTCCTCCCCCAGCCCTCGGCCCCCCTTCCCTGTGCGCACGCCAGTCCTCCCCAGCGTGCAAAAGTCCATCCCAGTCGGCGCGCAGGCTGTCAGCAGCGTGGATTAAATGTAGCTCCGGCCGCGCTGGGGGATGTTTTTCCGGACAGGGCACTCTGTATGTAAAGGAATTTCTGACGTTTGAGCCCGCGCCCGGGTGGCTTTTGGGCCTGTTTATTCTATACCATAACGTCTCCAAGGACTCCCTGCCGAAAAAAACAGGACGAACACTGTCTCAAAAACTCTAAGCCTCAAAAAGAGGAGCTGTGTTCCAGTACGTAAAACCCCTATCCACTGTTACTGGCCTCGAAAGAGCAGGTGTGGAGGATGAGCGACAATCAGCCCTCCACTACGGGGCTGGCACCGAGGAAGGACCAAGCAGGAGGTAAACAAAAAACAAACACACACACACACACACACACACACACACACACACACACGATGTAAGTCTTTTTTCCCTCTCTACCTCATACCAGGCCAGCAGGGTTACATCACTTATTCCTGTGCTAGATTTCCTTGTAGATTTGTACACACCTTGCTCACGCAATAGAAAACTTGGAAGTGTATGGGGACCAGGGTGGATTCACATTTTGTGGAGCCTGGAACTCACACTATTTGGAAGTGGGACCCTCTTGAAGAAAACTAATACAGAAATAGCTTAAATATGCAGATTTTAGAAAAACATATGACATATGAACTCATTGGCTGACCACAGGGACATGGAAAGGGCCTCTGCAAGGGATGAGTCCTGAACTGGAGCCTTATTGGCTACATGGTAAATCCTTCTATGATTGGAACTCTAGGTCTGTGGTCACACACCTTGCACTTATTAGTCCCAAACATAAAACTAACTTGGGGTGGAGCCATAGAAAAAAGCAGCCATGGGGTCCTGCATTTGTCAGGTTGACTTCAGAGCTGTGCTCGTAAGGTCCCAGAGTTCCCTTGGCAAATGACCAGGGGGGGGTTGGTTTGGGGACAGTGAGCAGACAGTGGCAACAGTGGAAGAACTGGTCTGGGGGAGGAGGCTCTTCATTCAGCCTTCCCTCTGCAGCAGAGAGCTGAGGGCCACCAAAGCTAAATGAGTCATTTTAAGTTACAGATGGTTGGTAGCAGAGCCAGCTCAGGAGGGACTCAAGTTTCCTAACTCTGACCAAGTTTCTTTCCTGTGTCTCATACTGCCCCATCGCTGTAACCTTGGTTTTGACTGTCAACCAACCAACCCCATAATTTTCCTCTTTGGATACAGGACAATTTAAAGCCCTACAGACTATTCCAATCTATAGCCACATTTTTTCTGAATGCTTTATATTCAGTGTTATACCACTCATTTTATAATTAACCACACACGTGATGTGTTTGTTGCATTTTGAAATATTTTTATATTATTTTTGTTTATGCCATTGCCCCCAGTCCAAATTGCAAGTTCATTGTGAGGACAAAATACCTCTTTTGTCTCCCAGAATATAGCTTAGGGTTTTGCACATGGTGGGTTCATGATAAGTACTTTTAGATTTTTACCCTATTTATTAATTTTCTAATAATTTTGTCAGTTTATTGGCCAGAATATTGTATTTAATTAGAGTTGTGGTTAACTCTGGATTTTCCCTTTTTCCTTCCTAAAATCCTAACTTAATATACTCAAGGGAAATGACATCTCCCTTTTGCTACTGTCTCAGCCTTTTCCACAAAGCCCCCACAGGATTAATCACTCCCTCCTGTTTTTCCAAAGCACTTTGATTTCACTACTAAATAAGTCCCTTTCATGTTATATCATAATAAATTATGCATTGGTCTGCATCCCATACAGGCGTATTGCCTGTTTTGTGTTCTTGTTTCCCCAGCTCCTAAAACAGTGCCTATGAATTTGTATTGAACTGATTTGGTTTGAAGTACCCTGACTTCAAATTTAGACTGTATTTACTAGGGCATCCTGAACATACCATGAGAAGAACATCTGGAAACTGGGTTCTGTGCTTTCTTTCCTTTTAATTACTCTGAGCACGCAGCAGGCAGAGTCAACCACACAGCTCAGTTGTGATGAATGGCCTCAGCTGTGTTCAGGGCTTTGTAATCCTCACGATACTTCTCTGAGTGTCTTGCATATGGTGGGTGTTTAACAAATATTTGGGGGTTAAATGAATTAATGAAAACAGTGGATCTGATGACAATAATTAGTCACTGAATTATTTCTGAAATTTCGGCTAACTCTACAGGATCCCACCAGTATGGTTTTATAACCCTTTTTAAGTGTTTGAAATTTACTGTTACCAAAAGCAATTCGGTAATCTGTCTTATAGTGTTGCTTAATACCCTATCTGAATCCTTGAAATAACACCCAGTAGGAAAAGTCTATTTTACTTTAAGTTTTGTTAAAATGTAATGTGTATTATATAGTGTAGCTTATCTTCAAGGGTGACTATTCAAGATTCAGTAAATGATCCTTAATTACACTGAAAGAGATGTGTGTATCATCAGTTAGAACTACCTAATTGTTGCTGCTCTGCCTGTTCTGGTCTGAGGGGGAAAAAAGAAAGAAAAGGGAAACACAAAATACTTTCCAGGTGCTTGGAAACATTGTTGAATAAGTAAACTTGTCTTGAGGGTCCAGGTTCTTCCTCTGTGGCATACCACCCCTCACTCATCTTCATTAGGGCTCACAGATTGAATGTAAGTCATTCTTACTGTATGGTAGTAGATTTATGTTAGATAATATGAAATACACTGTTTCTCAAAGGATTACATTGTTATACTGAGTGAAACCAAGGAATAAAGTTCTAATTGTAGAATTTCAAGAATCATCAATCTATGTTGGGAGGCATAAAGGAAGGTAGCAGGGATGGGAAAGAGTAGAATAGTTATATTCTAGGCTTTTCCAACTCCACATATAGCTACCTCTGCCCAGAAGACAGGAGAAAGATAATTACTGGGTCCAGAATTTAAATCTAGCAGGATCTCAGAGGATTTGACTACACTTTCTGCAGAAGGTGCTTTTCTGTGCAGTCTTCTATTCACAAAGCATATGGAAATTTGGTGAATTTGAAAGGAAAAAAAAGACAGATAAAAGAGATTGCAAAGTTCTGTGCACAGAGACAAGAAAATGGAAATGAAGCCCAAGCCATTTAGTGTTCACTTCTATAAAACTAATCATACCTTGGTCAGACATAAAACCTCTCTGCCTTATAATAAATACTGCCTTATGAATGTTTTCCCACATATTAACATATCAGTACCAACAGATAAAAATGTTGTTATACTCATATGAGAAAACTGGGATATATGTTAGTTTATGTCTGACTGAAACAAGTGATGGCATGAGGTGAAATCAGCCTACCCACCTCCTACTCTTCTATCAGATATTTTCCCTTATAAACTGCAGATTTTGTTTTTCCCATCTGATTCATTTGATCATGACAATTCACTCATCACTTGATCACTAGCTAGTTACATATTAGCATCATTATATCATGTTTAGTAGTGGAAAAGAACACTCCTGACTTCTATCTTTAATGCAGTATTAATTATACATGCATAGAACTCTTAGAAGTAAATGGATCCCTGTTTCTCATCATCAAATAAAGACAGAAGATAGTTTAGGTTAGTTAACCGGAATGTGAAATTGTAATGTCTTTGTGTTTTAAACTCTTATAACATCATAAATAATCATAAACTTTCAGTTAGGAGAGACCTCAAAGCCCTTCTAGCCCTCATGTTATACATGAGGAAAAGAAGGCCAAGAAGGTGGAGTGATCACCTAGCTCCTTCAGACTCCTGCCTCAATGCCCTCTGCAAAATAGCACCCTGCTATAGAGCCTTTTTTTGAAAAAAAATCAGCTATTTTTCAAAACCTTTCCAAGCCAGAATCTTAAGGTTATATTTACTTAGCTGTGTTGGGGTGTGGTGAATAATTAAATTCAGCAGGAATGCACTTCAAAATAAAAATAAAAACATAGCCCAACCCCTTTGGCCCAAGTCCTGAGACCTCAGAAGAGAGCACCTCCTTGACTATGAACATTCACTAGAGGCTGGAAAGGCTTTTTGTGTCTGATATAGGACTCCACAGAGTTATTGCAGAATGGGGGAGTTTAAAATCAAATAAATGACTCTGTTTCTTATTTTTAACAATGTTCTTATAGCAACAAACCATCCCCAAGGAAAGATTTTAAGGAAAAATAAACAACTTTTCTATATATCATATAAGAGAAAAAATCTTTAAATTTGCTTTTCTTAATACCTCGTACCACCACGCCACCCTTAGAACGTGTTTTAGACACAGTGTATTCTTCTAAGAAAATGGGAGGGGGAGGGATTCCTATGGTACCTAATCGAGGCAAGCCTTATTTATTTAAGGGTGATGAAACCAAGAAAAATATGCCCTCTTGTGGCTTATTTGTTCTAGTTCACAACTAATCAACAGTGCTCCATTATTTCCTGAAACTCAAACATACCTATATTCCGAGTGGAATTAAACTATTCCTTTGTGCAGTAACTAGAGAGAACAGGTCTGTGCAGACAGCAGGAAGGCATTCCAAGACTTCTGCTTTGTTCAAGGTAATAAGCAGCAGCTTAGCCACAACAAAATCAGTATCCCTAAAAACGGGGGAAGATTTTCCAAAATAACCCACAGATTCTTACAGATATTATAAAAATACCTTCCAAATAAATGCATTAGATAGAATTTCTTTCCTAAATAGTGAGGTTTATGTTGGACAAACTTAAACCATCAGTTTCCACAAATAGGAGAAAATTCATGATTTCCTTTCCTACTGTATTTATGCCTCTAAGATTTCTTTAGCTGTGGGATGATGCTTATTTTTCCATTAAAAAAGTAAAATGTATAATAAAGCAGTTAATAGAATCCTGATTTTCATTCTCTGCATATTTTTTCTCTCCTTTCCTCTTGTTTCTTCAGAAATAAAAATAGCACAAATGTGTTACATCCGATGATTTACAGATATAATTAATTTCACTACAAAAAAAAAATGCCCACCAAGTTGTCCTAAAACAGCACGGTGGAGATAGGCTTAATGGGAAATGACCTCTGCTGATCAAGAGAGTGACTTTCATGTAACTGTCATTTAAATAACTTAGTAACTAAGTGAATGTCAAAGGTTTAAAACAGGTCAGAATGCTAAATCCTTAGTCCAACCTTATAATAATAATATTAATAATTATGATTAACACTGTTATTATTTTATATACAAAAAATGACTTAAATCACACATTTTCCATTTGACTGGATCTGCTTGTGTATTAAGTAGGCCGGCGGACCATTTCCTAATCTGCAGGCTTACTTTAGCAAGTTGCTGCTGAAATAGACTGAATTGCATCTCACTTACCAGAAGGAATAAATACAGTTTTCCAAAATGCCCAGTTTAACATGGAGCTATTGTTTTTCTAAATTACAAGCTTAAAATAGCTTTAAGTTTATCTAGTTCAATGATCATTCTGACCTTTGAAGCACAGATATACTTTATTGGAATTGTCAGTTGCAAGGAAAATTCATTCATAAAATAGTTGAAGGTTTTAAATTTTGTCTATTTAGTGAATAATAATGAACCACTATAATATTATTAACAAATCGCATTCTCTTTATACTTGACATTTCAATAAAATTATCTTTCCCTATGTCAAGCAAAGTTTTACTTTCCAAAGTTTATTCATGTGTTTGCCAAAAGAGTCTATCAATACATTAAAAGTCTATGATAATATGTGTATTTTAAAAATTATCTCTAATTTTACTATATTTAAAATTTCCAGTTCTAAGAATGGAGCTAATTTTAAAAGACAAAAATTTGACCATTTAAAAATGTATCAAGAAAGTAGTATTTCACTAGTTAAGAATAAAAGACAAGTGGTCCACAATAATGAAGGTCATTATTGTAAGTATGATATGATTGATAGCATGTCTAACATTAAAAATGGTGACCTGCAAATATTAGCTATAAAAACATTGTAAACATGATATTAAAATAGTAAGGTATTAGTTAGAGAACAGATAAACAAATAAATAAACAAATTAGAAGTCCAGAAAATAGGCTTAGTTATATAATTATGTATATAATGAGAATTTTGTTTTCTGGCTCCAAACTTGAGTGGACAATAAATGCCTTCTTTTCTAAAAATTACTTTTGTTTTGTGGCACTTGAAATACAAAACAAATAGCATACACACATAGACACAATAAAATGGAACTCACGTTGAAGAATACGCCACCCAACCTAAGAATTAGAAAATTACAGCTATCTTTGAAGTTTTCTTTGTGTTCCTCCCTGATTCCATTTTCTCTGTCTTTTTGATGCACTTATGTATATGGCTCTAAACAACATATAATATGATGTATTGTTCTTACTAACTTTATATAAATAATAACAGCTTCCTAAAAATAGTAATTTTCTGTGACTTTCTTTACTTAGCAGTATCTAAGATTCATCTTCCCTATTATGTATGCTGTTGCTTTGTTCATTTTCATTGCTTTGAATTATATTGTGAATACATCATGAGTTATCCATTCTCATATTGATAGCCAGTTGAGTTTTTTTCTAGTATTTTACTATTACAAACAATGCTTCATGAACATGCTTGAATATATCACTTGATTTTTCTGTTTCTCAGGCCCTTTATGAGCCAGTTATGAACACAGAAACCAATCCAAGCATTTAATTGTCAAGCCAAAGGCATTTAAGATAGGGAACTGGAATATAGGGAAATGGTTGAAAACGTTGGAAGGAGCAGCAAAAGAGAGAAGGAGAGGGTCTGGAAGAGTAAAAGGAAAAGAAGAATGATAATCAGAGATTAGATACTAATGCTCCAAAGCTGCAATCTCTTTTGGGCGTGATCTTCTGGTACATATTGGATCTGATAAGATGTGCTGCCTTGACCAGGACCGGGCTGCTGAAAGGTGTTATCTCTGCAAAGCTGGAGTTAGAAACACTTTGATCCTGTTATTTTTTCACCTGCAACTACCAGAAACTACCAGGACCTGCTTCCTTTTGAGATGCAGAAGCATAAAGCATTTCCTTTTCTCGGCTATTGATCTTCTGCAAATTTTTCTCTTGACTTATTCTAACCAAGGGCCAGATGGCAAAGTAGTATGAAATGGTCTAACGACTTGAGCAGACTTTTCATAAAAGAGGACCAATAACTTCTGTAGCTACGAGGGAAATGCAAATTAAAATCACAATGTAATTCCACTACGTACCTACCAGAATGACCAAAATGAAAGGACAAAATGCCAATAGTTGCTAAAGATGGAAGGATCAGAACTCTCATACACTGTGGGTGGAAGTGTAAATTTTTACAACCACATTGGAAAAGTCTTTAGCATTATCTACCAAACACTAAATGTATGCATACTCTATGACCAGCAATTATATGCATAGACTGAGCCCAAGAAAAATGTATAAATATGTTAATCAAAGTAAATGTACAATAATATTCATGGCAAAATTATTTGAATTAATGTCTTACATTGGAAACCATGCAAACTATCCTCAACAATAGGATGGATAATATACTGTGGACAATTCACACAAAGGAAGGCTATACAGCAATAAAGTAAACTACAACTATAGCAGCAATGTACATTAGCTTCAGAAAACCAATAATTAGTGAAAGAAGACAGACACACATAGTATGATTCATAGTTAATCTTTTTTTCATAGAGTTAAACAAATTGATTTTAAGATTCATATAGAAAATAATCATGCAAGATGAGGAGAATTGACTATTTATGATCTTGACTCTTGCAAACCAATAACAAACAACATCATTTTATCCATTCAGGTTTACTTCTTTGTCTTTCCATAATGTTTTACAGCTTTTCTCATAATGGTTTTGTACATTTGTTTCTTTCTTTTTTTTTTTGTTTTTTTGTTTTTTTGTTTTTGGCCTCACTCACGGCTTGCAGAATCTTAGTTCTCCAACCAGGGATTGAACCCGGGGCAGTGAAAGTGCCAAGTTCTAACCAATGGACTGCCAGGGAACTGCCAAGTACATTCCTTAATGTTACTCCTAAATATTTTATATTATTGCTGATATTGTAAATTAGGTTTCCCTTTCATTAAATCTTTTAACTGGGTATTGTTAATATATGTAGAAACTATTGCTCTCTGTATATTAATTTTATATTTTGCTAATTTTCTGAATTTTTTATTGTTTCCTTAAGTTTCATCATGGGTTATCTCAGATTATTCATGAATACTGTCATATAATTCTTAATATCTGGTCTATGAAGGTTTGGTGGATATCTGTAATGACATTTTTCTTCTATAGAAATTTAACCTTTATCTCTACTGGGTTAAATATAGGTAAATTGTATTTTCCTAGAATGTTATCTATTTCATTTAAGTTTACAAATTTATCTGCATAGAGCTGGGCCAATAGTCACTTAATTTTTAATTTTTTTTATTTCAATGATTTTTACCAGTTATAATTTATTGTTGTGTTTATGCTTTCTTTCTTTTATGTTTTGATTAGATGGGCTAGTTATTATCTTCATTTTTGTCAAAAAACAACTTTTTCCTTTATTAATTGGTTTTACTGTTTTCTATTTTTAAATTCATTAATTTTTTCCATGCATTAATTATTTGCTTCCTGCTGTTTTTTTAGGGTTTCCTTTTTTTTTTTAACTTTTGCTTTGAGAATTTAATTAAATTATTTTCACTCTTTGATTTTTATTAATATAAATAGATAAAGCTATACATTTTCTTTTGATTATCACTTTAATTAGAGCCAAGAGTGTCTGATATGCAGTGTTGAATTATCATTATTATCATATAATTTCCTATTTCCTCTTTCTCCAATGAATTAATAGAGTTGTTTTTTTTTTTAATTCTAGGATGAAGAGATATTGTTATTGTTGTTCTTGCTTAGTTTTAAATTGTGTTATTTTCTAAAACTATCATATCCATGTAAGATAATGTTGTTTATAATATTTATACTTTACAGAAATTTGGGGCATTTGAGGGACCAAATATATGGTCAGTTTTCATGACTGTTTTTTGTGCACTTGACTTGAAGTCACTTTCTCTGTTATTCTGTATATTTTCATATGGTCTATCCTCTACATGATGTTGCTTAATTCTTCTTTAGCCTTAATTTGTTTTTCATCCAGTTGATTTCTGTTGCACTGAGAGTGGTAATTGCTTGCTTTTAGTGGTTTTCTGTCTGTTTCCTCTGCCTTACCTGTAGTTTCTACTTTATAAAGTGATATTTGGTCCATAGATAACCATAACATCTCCATCGTGTATTGTGGTCTTTAGTATTATAAACTGTCTCCTTTAATGCTTTTTTTACCTACTCTACCTTGTTTACCAGGATTACAACCCATGCTTTCTTATTATTTATATTTTCTGATACATCTTTGCATATCCTTTCACTTTTAGCTTTCTGAATAACATCATTTTAGGTTTATTTCCTTAATTCAGCATATAGTTGACTTTTACTTTGTAAGTCAGTTTGAAAATGTTTATCTTTTAATAGGTGGATTAAGTTCATTATATTTAATATGATTAATTTATTTTGACAAAACTCATATTATTTTGTGTGTCATGCACTATATATATAGTTACATATTTGTAGTTTTTTTCTTTATATTGTCTAACTTTGTTTTGCCCTTCCTTTTATTTCTTTTGATATTTTTATTTTAAATGAGAGTAATTTTCATCAGCTGAAATGTTTTTGATTCTCATTTTCTGCTTTTTTTTCACTAAGTTATATATGTACTTTTTTGCTAATGTCTGTTCCTTCTGAAAGAACAGATTTTCCTAGACCAACAAAAAACAGGTAATTCTCTATGAGGAGTTTGGGTGTGGATTCTTAAGTTACTTAGTTTCTAAATTATTTTGGTACAATTAAAGGCAGTTTTATTCATAGATGTCTCCTTTTAATTCAGGGGAAGAGAAGGGTTGGTAAGTCTGATTTTGAATTCTCTTTCCATAGAATGCTTAGTTTCTACCACTTGTTTGTTCTCTCCCACCAGCACCAATGCCCCAAGGAATGCCTCCCTTTCTCCCAGAAGCTATGCCTTGCCTTTCTAAAACTGCTAGTTTTGATCCTGCATTTTTAAGTCCTTTATAATTCCCCAGCAGTCCATGCTGTGACCTATTCTCAGTATCTAAGTGTAGAACTCTCTCTCTCAGGGGTCCTTTTATGTCCATGCTGTGACCTCTTCTCAGTATGTAAGTATAGAACTCTCTCTCTCGGGGGTCCTTTTATGTCCGTGCTGTGACCTCTTCTCAGTATCTAAGTGTAGAACTCTCTCTCTCAGGGGTCCTTTTATATCCATGCTGTGACCTCTTCTCAGTATCTAAGTGTAGAAATCTCTCTCTCAGGGGTCCTGTTATGTCCATGCTGTGACCTCTTCTCAGTATCTAAGTGTAGAAATCTCTCTCTCAGGGGTCCTGTTATGTCCATGATGTGACCTCTTCTCAGTATCTAAGTGTAGAACTCTCTCTCAGGGGTCCCTTTATGTCCATGCTGTGACCTCTTCTCAGTATGTAAGTGTAGAACTGTCTCTCTCAGGGATCCTTTTATGTCCATGCTGTGACCTCTTCTCAGTATCTAAGTGTAGAACTCTCTCTCTCAGGGGTCCTTTTACGTTTTCTGCCATTGCTTGGCCTCTACCACCTTCTCCTTGTTTCTGTTCAGTCTCCTCCCCACTCTTGGCTTACAGATCTGGCCCTACTTATTTTTGGATGTTTGTTTCCTTACTTCTATGTAAATTAAGGATCATGGTATTTTCTGTCTCCTAGTTAACATCTAGGAATGAGTTAAGGGTGGTTTCATGTGCGTTCCTTCTTGTTCTATATGGGTTTTCTAGAGACTGTGAGGAAAGATTCCAGTGTAGGTGGTTGTCATTATTCTACAGAAACCCAGAAGGTTTTCCTTTTTTTCATAAAAATCAATTACATTATGGTTTTATACCAATTGAAATTATATAGTATAGATAGAAAGAATTAGGAGAGACCTTTGGAATGATATCCTGGCATAGAGGCAAGAGGGAATTAGGTCTAGTACCCACGGTAAAAAGTTACTCTTAATAAGAGCAAGGAGAGTTTGTGGTGAAATGAGACAGGGCAGAGTTCTGTATACTGAGAAGCAGGTTAATGGGCAGAAGACTTGTTGTGAGCTTGTGGAAGTCTCTTCTTATTTTCATTGAAGTTTAGTTGATCTAAAATATTGTGTTAGTTTCTGATGTACAGCAGAGCGATTCAGTTTTATATATATGTGTAGATATATATATATATATATATATATATATATATATATAAAGAATATATATATATTCTTTTTCAGATTCTTTTCCATTATAGGTTATTAGAAGGTATTGAATATGGTTGCCTGTGCTATACAGTAGGACCTTGTTTCTCTATTTTATATATGGTAGTGTATATCTGTTTTTAAAATTAATTTATTAATTAATTTATTGGCTGCGTTGGGTCTTCATTGCTGTGCACGGGCTTTCTCTAGTTGCAACAAGCGGGAGCTACTCTTCGTTTCGGTGCGTGGGCTTCTCATTGTGGTGGCTTCTCTTGTTGCGGAGCACAGGCTTAGTTTCTCCACGGCGTGTAGGCTCTTCCCAGACCAGGGCTCAAACCCGTGTCCCCTGCAATTGCAGGTGGATTCCTAACCACTGCGCCATCAGGGAAGCCCTGGTAGTGTATATCTGTTAATCCCAAATTCCTAATTTATCCCTCCCCCCTTTCCCCTTTGGTAACCATAAATTTGTTTTCCATGTCTGTAAGTCTGATTCTGTTTTGTAAATAAGTTTATTTGTATAATTTTTTTTAGATTCCACATGTGAGCTATATCATGTGATATTTGTCTTTCACTTACTTCACTTAGTGTGATAATTTCTAGGTCTATCTATGTTGCTGGAAGGAAGTTTTCTTATTGCCTCTCTTCTTAGTAATGTAGGACTAAGACCAGTAGCTGAAGTGAAGATTGGGGTGGGTATAATGAGGAGAGAGTGAAAGTATGCAATAGATACCCAGAAGAGTGGGAGTGTGCTAGTTAGAAAAACAGCATGGTGTATGTTTTAGCTTAATTTATTTTGGAAATATGAATATGTTCATATAACATTTGTTTTCATGGGCTGATTAAATGAACCAAAACTGTAGTTTTGCCTAACACTTTGAAGACAGAAAGGGATGTTTCAAAAAAGACTAAAAGAGTTCTAGGGGACTTCCCTGGTGGTGCAGTGCTTAAGACTCCATGCTCCCAATGCAGGGGACCTGGGTTCAATCCCTGATCAGGGAACTAGATCCCACACACATGCCGCAACTAAGGAGCCCACAAGCCACAACTAAGACCCGGCACAACCAAATAAGTAAATAAAACAAATACTTTTTTAAAAAAAGACTAAAAAAGTTTTATTGGAGTTCAGAGAAAAGATACAGCCTAAAATTATGCAGAAGAGATTATAAATTAAGCGTATGGATAGACTGTAGTTAAGATAGCTTTTGAGAAAGGTCTTTCCAGGTGGAGCAGAACATAAGCACCTGGAAAGTGTGGGGCTGTAAGTGGGAGAGGCTGCAAAGTGAGTCTGTTTCATGAGGAAACCATGTTAACAAAGTCCTGACGTGGGAATGTGGGCAGCGTGTAAAGGAGAATATGAAAATGTCCAACTTTCCTGAAATAAGTATCTATAAAACTGGAAAGTAAGAAACGAGAATGAAAACGTAGATATGCAAGATACCAAAGCAGGTTTTGGATGCCCGACTAAGAAAGTTAGGACTTCACAAATTGAACAGGAAAGATACTGGAAAAAAAACAAAACAAATCAAACAAACAAATAAAAATCTTTGAACACAGTAGTGATAATCAGTTCTCCTTAAATTGAGAAACCTAGTCTGCCAATAGCGTGTGTTAGAAGTGGGGAAAACTAGAAGCCAAAAGTCCTTCTGAAAGATAATTACAATATTCCAGGATAATAAGGATCAGAACTCAAGGAATGACCCATAGAATCAAGGGAAGAAGGTTCAGGTGTGAGAAATAGGTGAAAATTATATGCCTTATGTAATCTAGATTAAACAGAAAAAGTAGCTTTAAAAATATAACTAATACATAATACAGAACACTTCTTAAAACCTTTGAGCTCTTGAAAAATAAATTTATATTTTGGCATTGGCGGGGAAGAAGCTTGGTAGATTAGAACAGACTATTACTTAATTGACCTTTCCTGTGTTAGTCATCCGAGAGCAGTGACTTTTCCAACTTGCTAAAGGCATTTGAAACTATTACTCCAAAGCACTTGAATGAATACCCCTTTCAAATGACAGCTATAGATCTACTATGATAAAAAAACAGACTGTCAGCCACTTCAAAATCGCCTTCTAGGGCTTCCCTGGTGGCGCAGTGGTTGATAGTCTGCCTGCCAACGCAGGGGACATGGGTTCGTGCCCCGGTCTGGGAAGATCCCACATGCCGTGGAGCGGCTGGGCCCGTGAGCCATGGCCGCTGAGCCTGTGCTCTGCAGGGGAGAGGCCACAGCAGTGAGAGGCCCGAGTAACGCAAAAAAAAAAAAAAAAAAATCGCCTTCTAAAGTCATTTATTGATTTGGTTAGATTTAGAAGTTAATTTTTCCTAGAAGTAGCCCCCAGACCTAAGCCAGTGCAATGTAACCTAAACCTACTGTGTAATATATAACATTTCTATGGAGAAGGCATATTTAGCTCTCTCACTATGGTATAAGGAGAGGGCTCCTAGCAGTGATGGGTTCCAGTCATTTCTCCCTTCCATATGGTTGATTGTTAATATGATCTGGGAGAAGAGGCTTTGTGCACAGGGGTGAGGCTAAGAGGAGGCTGTGTCCTGAATAGAGGCTTTTGAAAGTAAGGAGATCATGGGAACCAGGTTCAGCCCCCAAGTCTCACTCAGTATTTTCTTCCTTTAACCATTTTTTTTCACATTCTTTATATGTTTAGAAAGTGGTTAAAGTGACATGACATAATTACTGGTCATAAGCAGAAAGATAATGGCATGTTTTTATCATTCTCCTTCACCCAAATTCCATAAAAGAGGAGAGGTTTTATAACTTCCTTGGCATTTATTTATGCAAGATGTTCCAACAAGGTAGAATAGCAGCTCTCATGTTGAAAAGACTGCTGCAATGAATGTTTTAATGCAGTACTTTTCAGATAACCTATACTTAATAACATCCAATGATTGCTTGCAGAGAAAATAGTTAGCTGAAACCAGCTGTAGAAGAAATCCAAATTGTATTCTTTCAGAATGCAAATGTTTCTTGTGTTATCTGCTGTGAAGACTCTACTAAACATTCTGTTCCAAGAAAGGTCTTGAACAAAGTGTATATTCAGTGAAAGTAGAGATCCAGGTGAAAATTCAGAAATTTTTTTTTTTTTTTGGTACGCAGGCCTCTGACTGTTGTGGCCTCTCCCTTTGCGGAGCACAGGCTCTGGACGCACAGGCCCAGTGGCCATGGCTCATGGGCCCAGCCGCTCCGTGGCATGTGGGATCTTCCCGGACCGGGGCACGAACCTGTGTCCCCTGCATCGGCAGGCGGACTCTCAACCACTGTGCCACCAGGGAAGCCCCAGAAATGTTATTTTTGTTTTGCCTACCAATTACATTGATTTTTTGCCCAAATGTAGATCCAAGGATTAAGGATTTGTTTTCAGGTGACTTTGTGAAGCAGCAGACACGTGCATTTATAAATAAAAACACAAGTTAGGGCAATCATGTTAATTTTGTGAAAATATTCAGTAAGTATTTTCTTTAAGCATTAAAAAATTATTTAAGAGGCTTCCCTGGTGGCACAGTGGTTGAGAGTCTGCCTACCGATGCAGGGGACATGGGTTCGTGCTCCGGTCCAGGAGGATCCCACATGCCGTGGAGTGGCTGGGCCTGTGAGCCATGGCCACTGGGCCTGCACGTCCGGAGCCTGTGCTCCGCAGTGGGAGAGGCCACAACAGTGAGAGGCCCGCATATCGAAAAAAAAAAAAATTATTTAGGTTGTGGATTGCCTCAATGAAATTCATCTTTACCAGTCTTTGAGTTCTGGAACTAACATGGAGATAGGTCTTTATCTCGGTCATTCACTACAGGAAGGAAAATAATAACTTAGTCATAGCATCACCATCTGAGTTAGATGAAAATATCTTTGCATCTTTCACTGACCTCAGAATAGAATGAGTATTTTGTCTTTCAAAATTGAAGTTTCATTTATTTAAGTAATATGCTAAATGAATACTAATTTACTCAGATTCAATTTTCAAACTTACACACACTAACTTATAAAAGAAAGTTTGGTAAGTATTAATTACAAAACATCATAAATATTTAATTCACATAATTACATTTACCAAGTAACTACAGCAATTGTAAAACATCACTTAATTTAAAAAATTTAACGTATAGATATGTCAAAACAAGTTGAGACCCTCCTTGCTTTAATCATTGTATTATGATCATCATAGCAACCAAACAAGTGTCATATTTGAGCATCCATATGATATTGCAAACTTATGATAGAATACTGGCACAAAGAAGTTATAGACCATGCTTAAAAAGTAGTACATTATAATGCCAAACTTTAAAAAAAAATTAAACATTTTGAGGGGGTAAATAATTAATTTTTAAATGTTTCAGTTTTTCTTGTTTTCTAGTTCATTCTATGATGGTGAGATTTGGATTTGCCTTAGGTTAGGCCTAATTTTGGTTTTGCTACTTGTTTATTTGGCATTTTCCAAAATATAATTTCAGCATATCCTTTGTACAGGATCAAAAACATTGGAAATCGGGGCTTCCCTGGTGGCGCAGTGGTTGAGAGTCTGCCTGCCGATGCAGGGGACACGGGTTCGTGCCCCTATCCCGGAAGATCCCACATGCCGCGCAGCGGCTGGGCCCGCGAGCCATGGCCGCGGAGCCTGTGTGTCCGGAGCCTGTGCTCCGCAACGGGAGAGGCCACAGCAGTGAGAGGCCCGCGTACAGCAAAAAAAAAAAAAAAAAAACATTGGAAATCTGAGCCTGGAGAAACAACAGTGGTGACTTTGAGAAGGTGATAACCTCCCCTTACTCTCACCTATTCCATCACGTCTCACCCTATACTGCCACTGGGAAATGTGAGAAGAGAAGGGTGGCAAAGAAAGTAAGTAAGCCAAGGCACTTATAAACTATATCCTTCTCTCTCTCTCTCTCTCTCACACACACACACACACACACACACAGCTTTAACCAGCAAAGAAAATCCACACATCATTACAACACGTAGATACGTTACTTGGAAGAGGGAAATTTTGTTTTGGACTTTGGGAGATCAGTTCATCTGAGGAAAGACAAGTATAAGTTATGTGAACATACTAATCGAATATAGTCAAGGGCAATTGACTCTTTTACACCCCTACCGGACTATTTCTCTCCATCAGACTTCTTTATACTCTGCTAGTCTTATTTAACCCCAGAGCAACACTATATGTGGTCCACTTTTCAATTTAATAAGTAGTAACAACAAAATATATCAATCAATGAGTGTATAGAGTAGTCTGAGCATTACCTTTCTTTAACAGAACGAACTCAAAATATATCTGCTGATATGATTGATGGCAAAACTGAGCCTGTGAGAATACCACTTATTTTTTGTACTGTGTAAAAGTGTACTGTATAAAAGTAGATTTTAAGTATAATACACACACACGTTAAGTACACTGTACATACGTACAACTGGTGTGATGGTACTAAAGCTTTGGGCACATTACAGTCATCATAGTTTACATACACGTTCTGTCCCCTGGGTAGGTGCTAGTTAGGCATTTGTCAATCAGGAGGAGGAGAAGGCCTCTGAAAGGAGGAGGGAGAGGAAGCGGGAGAGGCGGACACATCAGAATGCGTCGCCGCTGAGTATATGCGCTGTTTCACACCAACCAATTATTGAAAAGATTTTATGAGCAAAAAGAGTTCTCATTCTTTATTGATCGTCTCTCCATCTTATTTTCCTTATCCCACCTCTCCTTTGACATTTTCTAATGACTTACTCCTTTTTTCCCCAAAATAAAAATTTAATATCAAACTACCAACCAGTACACACTCTAAAACTCACTGTTCAATTCAATATGTTAAGATTCTTTTCAATAATAAATGCTCAACTACTTTTTGAGCTCTAAGGCTCTAAACATTTTTCATGCAGTGTCTACATACTTAATCCTCATCAAGGTCAACTAAAATATGTTTTCTTTAAAACAACAAAAAACTACTCTTTGCTGAGTTTCTCAATCTTTGTCTTAGTTATGAAACCTGGCAAGCTATTTACAATGTATTCAAATTCTCCATTCAAAAATTTGCAAGAATATCAGAACTAGAATGATAACTCTTGAGGTTGCTATAGAAAATTGTGGAACTTTAGGTTTGGCATTTATTGATCCAAGCTGCTTATTTATGGACAATAAACTGAGGGTCAGAATGGTTTGCCCAAGGTTGCACCATTAGCTAATTGGATGATCTTGAACTAGAATCCATTTTGTGCTAATGCTATCACATACCACAACCTCTCTTAGTAAATGCTGATTAATATCTTCATAAACTTTTCTTTTGACAATAAAACATATATTTCTACACATAGGAAAATAATTCTCCTTTATTTCATCTATCAAAACATTGGTTAATAATTATGTGGTTGGGCTTCCCTGGTGGTGCAGTGGTTAAGAATCCGCCTGCCAATGCAGGGGACATAGGTTCGAGCCCTGGTCCGGGAAGATCCCACAGGCCGTGGAGCAACTAAGCCCGTGTGCCACAACCACTGAGCCTGCGCTCTAGAGCCCGTGTGCCACAACTACTGAAGTCCATGCGCCTAGAGCCCGTGCTCCGCAACAAGAGAAGCCACTGCAATGAGAAGCCTGCACACCACAACAAAGGGTAGCCCCCGCTCACTGCAACTAGAGAAAGCCCGCGCGCAGCAATGAAGACCCAACACAGCCATAAATTAATTAATTAATTAAATAATTTAAAAAAAAATAATAATAATTATGTGGTTATAACATATATGATTTCTAAAACGAAAATTTATTTTTAAACTACCTTAACTATACAAGATAGGCTTACTCCTCTTTTATTCAGTTTATGCTTTTAGTAAATTCCTCAAATCACTGTCATATGACATTCCAAAATTAATTGGAAATCATCCATATGTGCATAAGTATTTTAGGATCATTAAGAGTTCACACAGGAAAGGTACAGTGATGAAAGATTCCAGGTAAGTAGATGCAAAGCATAAGTCTGAAATGAATAAAATTATATCATTGACTATACCTTCTTTTACATTAGTAACCAGTTTGAGGAGTTAATTAGAACATCTACAATAGATACAAAAATAAACATTCAATAGGATTAAAGATTATTTTGAAAGAAACCGTATTTAGAGATGGAAAATTTTCCTAAAATAACAGAGGGCAAAAATTTTTTTTTAAAAAGCTGCTAATTTAACTTATGCCTAGCGTTACTCCATCTAATTTGTTTGCTCTGCCAATACTGTAAGTTATGCATCAACATATGATCTGCAGAGCTATTAGGCTTACTGCTTACCGTGGTCTTCAGTAGGATTAGACCAAAGGATTTTTACGAGAGTCACCTCCACTTTTATTTACTTATTCATTCATCAAATGTTATGTTGAATGCCTACTATGACTCAGACAGTACTGCATATGCTAGAGATAAATGGTGAGTTAAAACAATTTCCCAACAGTTGGTTTAGTTGAGAGACAGATACTATCAAATTACCTCTCAAATAAATGTAAAACTAGAACTGTGATAAGTGTTGGGAAGCAAGGTTTATGATGCTAAGAAAAATTAAGTATGGGATTCCATGATTCTCTACTGTCCCCTCTCAGAATCTTATGCACAGCAATCATCAGTGCTGTTCAACCAAGGAGGATGAATAGGCTTAAAGCAAGTTTAAGGAATTTCTGAAAAATTGAACCACTAAGATGAGTTTCTAAAAATGGATGAAAATATAAAGAGAAATGGGACCCAATTCTAAACATCTGTTAGACTGTTTCTATTATCTAATTCTCCGCCGCTGCTTGCTAATCTCTTTTGAAGGCCTTTTCGGATTGAATTCACAATTTTCCCTCTATCTTTTTCTTTGTTGATATCTTTATAGAGAGGATTCATGTAGCCCACACCTTTAGGTGAAGATAGAAAGCCTGAGCATTTACTTTCATATAATAGATGGATTCTATTTTTATTTATTTATTTATTTATTTATTTATTTATTTATAGCTGTGTTGAGTCTTCGTTTCTATGCGAGGGCTTTCTCCAGTTGCGGCGAGTGGGGGCCACTCTTCATCGTGGTGCGCGGGCCTCTCACTGTCGCGGCCTTACGTCGCAGAGCACAGGCTCCAGACGCGCAGGCTCAGTAGTTGTGGCTCACGGGCCTAGCCGCTCCGTGGCATGTGGGATCTTCCCGGACCAGGGCTTGAACCCGTGCCCCCTGCATTGGCAGGCAGATTCTTAACCACTACACCAGCAGGGAAGCCCAATAGATGGATTTTTAACATCAAAACACTTCAAAAGAGCAAAAACGGTGTTTGCTGGAAAACCCCCAGCCTCAGACCAGCAGTGTGTACCTATTAAACTAGTACTTTTCCTGAAGCAGACTTCGGAGCTAATTGTTTCTTCTTCTAGAAATATGGTACCTGTGTGGTCTCTTCCACTTTTCAGCTTTGTTATGGGCTAAGCTTTAAAAGACAAAGAAAAGTCTGTGAATTGTATGTATGTGCATGTGTGAGTGTGTTTGTGTAATTACACATTTGAAAAATATCCCTCCTTTTAATATCAAAATTTGTACATTTGGAGTAAATTAACCTTTGTTCAATGATTTATCAAAGATAACATTTTTGATTTTAAAACTTCAGCTTTGTTAACAAGATTTTCTTCCAAAACCTAATCATAAATTTGTATTATTACTTTCAAACATTCACTATTTATTATTAGTTCTTAGGTATTTTTCATTTCCACTCAATTTATATCAAATTTATACCATATGATTGCATTTCAGGCAAAATATCTGTTAAATGAAACTTCATGAAATAATGGTGTGTACAGTGTATTAGGCAGAATCATGACTTGCCTAAATTTTGCCCATAAGAAAGCTTATTTTGTGAACTATTAAAAGAACTGTTTTCTATTCTTGCAAATTTATCCTAGAAGTTATAAATTATCAGTTTATAGCAAAACATATTAGAATACATTTACATAGTGTGCTTAATTTATAAACATACATATAAATAATTAAAAAGTGTTTTTGTTAGCAATAGTAGCATGGGAAAAGACTTTACCAGACTTTTGAATAATTTCTACAAATGCTGAAAGTAACCAAGGAGATACTAAGCTTTAACAGTTGAAATTCCTTTGAAAGTATAGTCTGCTAAATTCCAATATGACATTTTTCACTTCACTTATATGCTATCAGCTGACCTAAATATTAATTGCAAGAAAAAAATTACTTTCCAATAAGTTTCAGGTAAGGTTTTTTATTTTTATTTTACTTCCAGAGCATGTGTTTGTTTTTTAAACAGTAACCCTTTAAATTCTGTATCTCTAGGGAACTATTTTCTAATTATTCAATGTATTCAGGCTCCCCAGCATCCGCCACAGTCTGTATTTCTTCACAGATGGATAAAGAATGTTCTTCCCTTTAGTGCTGTGTAATGTTTTAAGAAGGCCAGAGAGGACAGTATTCTGGGGCATTAAACAGAAGATGTTCTCCCTTTAATCATTTAATATAAGCACATGATGTCTATCACCTTTTGACCCATAGTACTTGATTAGTACTAAAATTGCATACGATACATATGTTTTATTTTTAATTTTCATTTTGTTTTGCACAACATTATGCTCAACTTAATTTAGTTTACATCAGCAACATTTCTAGATGTGGCTCTCTTTGGCTGCCTTTCAGTCTCATGGGCTATATAAAAAAATACATAAATTATTAAGTTTAACATCATTGAAAACATGTGCATCCATGTAAAAATGTCATACATTCAGTGGCTACCATCTGTGGCTGTGGTAATATAAACCCATAAACGTGCATAATCCTGTATATTGATTCAAATAAACAAAACTCGGTTGGATACATAACCCTGATATTGTGGTTTGGGTAGGTACCATTTTATTTTGTCAAACATCAAATGGGAAGAGTAATAGAATACACACATTGTTTCGGTTAGTTGGCACTTTCTTCCTCTAACAAACATGATCAGCTCTTTACAGTAAAATCACTGATTCAGCATTGTAGATTGATAACAACAGGACATTTTTCACATTCCAACATTGGTCATCATTGGTAAATATGCTTTAGTTGTATACATTTTATAATAAAATGTTTGCACTGTTTTGTTAAGTGTACCTAGGGTGACTTCTCTAGTATCATTTGTTAGGGATGGGAAGAAACAAATGACAAATAAAGAGAAAGATGTTATTTAATTTTAGTCTGGTGAGAATAAGATGATTGTTCCTCTGTTAAATTCTTTCAATTTAACATCTATTTTTTAATAATCATGATTTAAATAGTTATTTCTGCATATAAACCCAAATACAGCATTCTAAGAACTGGTCAGACAATGCACATATACACATTTTCCTATGATTTTTTTTTATATATATTTATTTATTTTGGCCACACCGGGTCTTAGCTGTGGCATGCGGGCTTCTTAGTTTTGGCATGTGGAGTCTAAGTTGCAGCAGGCTTGTGGGATCTAGTTCCCTGACCAGGGATTGAACCCGGGGCCCCTGCATTATGAGTATGGAGTCTTACCCACTGGACCACCAGGGAAGTCCCTTCCTATGATTCTTTTTGGGCCTGTTCATATGACAATAATTTTGTAATTTTTTCAATGGAAAGAATGAAAAAAATCAGTCTTTTCTCTATCGAGGTTATTAAAATTTGTATGTTATTGATAATTTAGGAAAGATCCTTTTAGCTTTCTAACTTTTTATAGCCAAGGTCATATAAACATTTCGGATTATTGCAGGAAATTCTACGAAATTTTTTTTCATATAAAAGCTGTAAGGTTTTAGGACATTTCAGATTTTCTTTAACAGTGAATAGTAACTATTCCCAATTGTCCTACACTCATTAACTAGAGCTTGAAAGGTACCTGTGCAAATCATAGGCCTTGAAGCATAAGCTTCATTAATTTCATATTACATCTACCTCTGTGAAGATCCCATGAAAGGGATGTTATTGTTATTCACATATTAGAAATAAAGACACTGAGGTTTAGAAGCATAAGAAATTGCCTGCTACTATCACAGATCAAGTAACATGGAGCATCTTGGATTCAGGGCCAATTTGTTTAATCTGATATGTATCTTTTTATTCTCCCCCAGTTATCTATACTCTTTAGCCATAGTGCTGTGATTCCTGTTTACTTACAGGCCTTTAAAACTTAGGCCAAACTAGTATTTATTTTTACTCTGTCTAGATACCACTAGGAGATAGTTATCAAGCCAGACTAATATATTCAGTAATTCATTCATCAAATATATTTGATACTTACTATATGTTTACATACTCCTAGGCCGTGGAGAGATAAAAAATGAGTGAGAGAGATATGGTCCTTGTTCTCACAGATCTTATAGCCTAGTGAAAATAATGTTTGGAGACTTCCGGGTAAGATGGCGGAAGAGTAAGACGCGGAGATCACCTTACTCCACACGGATACACCAGAAATACAGCTACACGTGGAACAACTCCTACAGAACACCTACTGAGCGCTAGCAGAAGACCCGAGACCTCCCAAAAGGCTCGCCCCGCACTCTGTGCCCCTCCCTCCCGCCCAGCCTGAGTGAGCCAGAGTCCCCGAAGAGGCTGCTCCTTTAACCCTGTCCTGTCTGAGTGAAGAACAGACGCCCTCCGGCGACCTACACGCAGAGGCGGGGCCAAATCCAAAGCTGAGACCCAGGAGCTGTGAGAAAAAAGAAGAGAAAGGGAAACCTCTCCCAGCAGCCTCAGAAGCAGCGGATTAAAGCTCCACAATCAACTTGATGTACCCTGCATCTGTGGAATACATGAATAGACAACACATCATCCCAAATTGAGGAGCCAGGAGTCAGTGCTGTGCCTCAGAGGTGGGAGAGCCAACTTCAGGACACTGGTCCACAAGAGACCTCCCAGCTCCACATAATATCAAACGGCAAAAATCTCCAGAGATCTCCATCTCAACACCAGCACCCAGCTTCACTCAACGACCAGCAAGCTACAGTGCTGGACACCCTATGCCAAACAACTAGCAAGACAGGAACACAACGCCACCCATTAGCAGAGAGGTGGCCTAAAATCATAAAAAGTCCGCAGACACCCCAAAACACACCACCAGACGTGGACCTGCCCACCAGAAAGACAAGATCCAGCCTCATCCACCAGAACACAGGCACTAGTCCCCTCCATCAGGAAGCCTACACAACCCACTAAACCAACCTTAGCCACTGGGGACAGACACCAAAAACAACGGGAACTACGAACCTGCAGCCTGCAAAAAGGAGACCCCCCAACCCAGTAGCATAAGCAAAATGAGAAGACAGAAAAACACACAGCAGGAGAAGGAGCAAGATAAAAACCCACCAGACCTAACAAATGAAGAGGTAATAGGCAGTCTACCTGAAAAAGAATTCAGAATAATGATGGTAAAGATGATCCAAGATTCTATTTCCCAGATCTAAAATCTTGGAAATAGAATAGACAAAATGCAAGAAACAGTTAACAAGGACCTAGAAGAACTAAAGATGAATCAAGCATCGATTAAAAACACAATAAATGAAATAAAAAATACTCTAGATGGGATCAATAGCAGAATAACTGAGGCAGAAGAACGGATAAGTGAGGTGGAAGATAAAATAGTGGAAATAACTGCTGCAGAGCAAAATAAAGAAAAAAGAATGAAAAGAACAGAGGACAGTCTCAGAGACCTCTGGGACAACATTAAACGCACCAACATTCGAATTATAGGGGTTCGAGAAGAAGAAGAGAGAAAGAAAGGGACTGAGAAAATATTTGAAGAGATTATAGTTGAAAACTTCCCTAATATGGGAAAGGAAATAGTTAATCAAGTCCAGGAGGCACAGAGAGTCCCATACAGAATAAATCCAAGGAGAAATACGCCAAGACACATATTAATCAAACTGTCAAAAATTAAACACAAAGAAATCATATTAAAAGCAGCAAGGCAAAAACAACAAATAACACACAAGGGAATCCCCATCAGGATAACAGCTGATCTCTCAGCAGAAACTCTACAAGCCAAAAGGGAGTGGCAGGACATAATTAAAGTGATGAAGAAGAAAAACCTGCAACCAAGATTACTTTACCCAGCAAGGATCTCATTCAGATTTGATGGAGAAATTAAAACGTTTACAGACAAGCAAAAGCTGAGAGAGTTCAGCACCACCAAACCAGCTTTACAACAAATGCTAAAGGAACTTCTCTAGGCAAGAAACACAACAGAAGGAAAAGACCTACAATAACGAACCCAAAACAATTAAGAAAATGGGAATAGGAACATACATATCGATAATTACCTTAAATGTAAATGGACTAAATGCTCCCACCAAAAGACACAGATTGGCTGAATGGATACAAAAACAAGACCCATATATATGCTGTCTACAAGAGACCCACTTCAGACCTAGAGACACATACAGACTGAAAGTAAGGGGATGGAAAAAGATATTCCATGCAAATGGAAACCAAAAGAAAGCTGGAGTAGCAATTCTCATGTCAGACAAAAGAGACTTTAAAATAAAGACTACTAGAAGAGACAAAGAAGGACACTACATAATGATCAAGGGATCGATCCAAGAAGAAGATATAACAATTGTAAATATTTATGCACCCAACATAGGAGCACCTCAATACATAAGGCGAATACTAACAGCCATAAAAGGAGAAATCGACAGTAACACAATCATAGTAGGGGACTTTAACACCCCACTTTCACCAATGGACAGATCATCCAAAATGAAAATAAATAAGGAAACACAAGCTTTAAATGATACATTAAACAAGATGGACTTAATTGATATTTATAGGACATTCCATCCAAAAACAACAGAATACACATTTTTCTCAAGTGCTCATGGAACATTCTCCAGGATAGATCATATCTTGGTCACAAATCAAGCCTTGGTAAATTTAAGAAAATTGAAATTGTATCAAGTATCTTTTCCGACCACAACACTATGAGACTAGATATCAATTACAGGAAAAGATCTGTAAAAAATACAAACACATGGAGGCTAAACAATACACTACATAATAACGAAGTGATCACTGAAGAAATCAAAGATGAAATTAAAAAATACCTAGAAACAAATGACAATGGAGACACGACGACCCAAAACCTATGGGATGCAGCAAAACAGTTCTAAGAGGGAAGTTTATAGCAATACAATCCCACCTTAAGAAACAGGAAACATCTCGAATAAACAACCTAACCTTGCACCTAAAGCAATTAGAGAAAGAAGGACAAAAACATCCCAAAGTTAGCAGAAGGAAAGAAATCATAAAAATCAGATCAGAAATAAATGAAAAAGAAATGAAGGAAACGATAGCAAAGATCAATAAAACTAAAAGCTGGTTCTTTGAGTAGATAAACAAAATTGATAAACCATTAGCCAGACTCATCAAGAAAAAAAGGGAGAAGACTCAAATCAATAGAATTAGAAATGAAAAAGGAGAAATAACAACTGACACTGCAGAAATACAAAAGATCATGAGAGATTACTATAAGCAACTCTATGCCAATAAAATGGACAACCTGGAAGAAATGGACACATTCTTAGAAATGCACAACCTGCCAAGACTGACTCAGGAAGAAATAGAACATATGAACAGACCAATCACAAGCACTGAAATTGAAACTGTGACAAAAAATCTTCCAACAAACAGAAGCCCAGGACCAGATGGCTTCACAGGCGAATTCTATCAAGCATTTAGAGAAAAGCTAACACCTATCCTTCTCAAACTCTTCCAAAATATAGCAGAGGGAGGAACACTCCCAAACTCATTCTACGAGGCCACCATCACATTGATACCAAAGCCAGACAAGGATGTCACAAAGAAAGAAAACTACAGGCCAATATCACTATGAACATAGATGCAAAAATCCTCAACAAAATACTAGCAAACAGAATCCAACAGCACATTAAAAGGATCATACACCATGATCAAGTGGGGTTTATTCCAGGAATGCAAGGATTCTTCAATATACACACATCAATCAATGTGATACACCATATTAACAAATTGAATGAGAAAAACCATATGATCATCTCAATAGATGCAGAGAATGCTTTCGACAAAATTCAACACTCATTTATGATAAAAACCCTGCAGAAAGTAGGCATAGAGGGAACTTTCCTCAACATAATAAAGGCCATATATGACAAACCCACAGCCAGCATCGTCCTCAATGGTGAAAAACTGAAATCATTTCCGCTAAGATCAGGAACAAGACAAGGTTGCCCACTCTCACCACTATCATTCAGCATAGTTTTGGAAGTTTTAGCCACAGCAATCAGAGAAGAAAACGAAATAAAAGGAATCCAAATCAGAAAAAAAGAAGTAAAGCTGTCACTGTTTGCAGATGACATGATACTATACATAGAGAATCCTAAAGATGCTACCAGAAAACTGCTAGAGCTAATCAATGAATTTGGTAAAGTAGCAGGATACAAAATTAATGCACAGAAATCTCTGGCATTCCTATATACTAATGATGAAAAATCTGAAAGTGAAATCAAGGAAACACTCCCATTTACCATTGCAACAAAAATAATAAAATATCTAGGAATAAACCTACCTAAGGAGACAAAAGACCTGTATGCAGAAATGTATAAGACATTCATGAAAGAAATTAAAGATGATACAAATAGATGGAGAGATGTACCATGTTCTTGGATTGGAAGAATCAACATTGTGAAAATGACTCTACTACCCAAAGCAATCTACAGATCCAATGCAATCCCTATCAAACTACCACTGGCATTTTTCACAGAACTAGAACAAAAAATTTCACAATTTGTATGGAAACACAAAAGACCCCGAATAGCCAAAGCAATCTTGAGAACGAAAAATGGAGCTGGAGGAATCAGGCTCCCTGACTTCAGACTATACTACAAAGCTACAGTAATCAAGACAGTATGATACTGGTACAAAAACAGAAAGATAGATCAATGAAACAGGATAGAAAGCCCAGAGATAAACCCATGCACATATGGTCACCTTATCTTTGATAAAGGAGGCAGGAATGTACAGTGGAGAAAGGACAGTCTCTTCAATAAGTGGTGCTGGGAAAACTGGATAGGGACTTGTAAAAGTATGAGATTAGATCACTCCCTAACACCATACACAAAAATAAGCTCAAAATGGATTAAAGACCTAAATGTAAGGCCAGACACTATCAAACCCTTAGAGGAAAACATAGGCAGAACACCCTATGACATAAATCACAGCAAGATCCTTTTTGACCCACCTCCTAGAGAAATGGAAATAAAGACAAAAATAAACACATGGGACCTAATGAAACTTAAAAGCTTTTGCACAGCAAAGGAAACCATAAACAAGACCAAAAGACAACCCTCAGAATGGGATAAAGTATTTACAAGTGAAGCAACTGACAAAGGATTAATTTCCAAAATTTATAAGCAGCTCATGCAGCTCAATAACAAAAAAACAAACAACCCAATCCAAAAATGGGCAGAAGACCTAAATAGACATTTCTCCACAGAAGATATACAGACTGGCAACAAACACATGAAAGGATGCTCAACATCTTTACTCATTAGAGAAATGCAAATCAAAACTACAATGAGATATCATCTCACACCGGTCAGAATGGCCATCATCAAAAAATCTAGAAACAGTAAATGCTGGAGAGGGTGTGGAAAAAGGGAACACTCTTGCACTGCTGGTGGGAATGTGAATTGGTACCACCACTATGGAGAACGGTATGGAGGTTCCTTAAAAAACTACAAATAGAACTACCATATGACCCAGCAATCCCACTACTGGGCATATACCCTGAGAAAACTATAATTCAAAAGGAGACATGTACCAAAATGGTCATAGCAGCCCTATTTACAATAGCCCGAAGATGGAAACAACCTAAGTGTCCATCATCGGATGAATGGGTAAAGAAGATGTGGCACATATATACAATGGAATATTACTCAGCCATAAAAAGAAATGAAATTGAGCTCTTTGTAATGAGGTGGATGGACCTAGAGTCTGTCATACAGAGTGAAGTAAGTCAGAAAGAGAAAGACAAATACTGTATGCTGACACATATATATGGAGTTTAAGAAAAAAAAATGTCATGAAGAGCATAGGGGTAAGACAGGAATAAAGACACAGACCTACTAGAGAATGGACTTGAGGATATGGGGAGGGGGAAGTGTAAGCTGTGACAAAGTGAAAGAGTGGCATGGACATATATACACTACCAAACGTAAGGTAGATAGCTAGTGGGAAACAGCCGCATAGCACAGGGAGATCAGCTCGTTGCTTTGTGACCGCCTGGAGGAGTGGGATAGGGAGGGTGGGAGGGAGACCCAAAAGGGAGGGGATATGGGAACAATAAAAAAAATAATAATAATGTTTGGAGATTACAGACAAATAATTAAATGAGAAATTACAATATGTGTTCTGGGACACTGAATTCAACAGAGAATTTAGTAGACAAGGAAATCTGATAAGTGGAGAAAAGTTAATATCATAAAGAAGGGTAAGACCTAGCCAGTAAAATAGAGGATGGGTGAATGAGAGTGTTCTAACTCCCAGGAACTAATATGTGAGGACTCTTTTGTTGTGGTGGTACTTTACCCAGAAATGTCCTTTGCCAAGAGGTGCCTAAGCAAATACCCATTTATTTGCCAAGGACCAGTAAAAATATTATCTCTTACGAAGTCTCTTATAACTCTGCCAAGCAATTAGTTTCCCTGATATAGGTGTTTCTTCATTTATACATGGAGGAAATGACTTCCATAAAGCTGTCATTAATTATTATTGTTATCATTTACTACTACTAATCTGTGGTCTCACCATTTTCAGCAATAAGCCATATCATTCATAGCATTGTATGCTTTAATAATAATCGTTAGTTAGCTAATTATTTTGCCATTTACAGATTTGTCCACGAAAAAAGAAGCCATTCCTGGGCATGGCTGAGTGCCCAAATAGTGCCACCTGGGTAGGAGTCCCAAAGAAAGACAAAGTTTTCACTTACAGTAAAAGGGCATTCAGAGATTCTCCTTTGATTGACTTTCCTGCATGAAAAGTGGAGAGTTTGTGAAAAAAAAAATCCTTTAATTGGATAAATGAAGAGGTCTATAGATTTGGTCTTTAGACTTTTCTGACTGCACACTTTTTTTTTTAAATTGAAACGTAAGGTATTTATTTTTAATTTTTATTGGAGTATAGTTTGTTTACAATGTAGTGTTAGTTTCTGCTGTACAGCAAAGTGAATCAGTTATACATATACATATATCCACTTTTTTAGATTCTTTTCCCATATAGATCATTACAGAGTATTGAATAGAATTCCCTGTGGTATACAATATGTCCTTATTAGTTATTTATTTTATATATAGTAGTGTGTATATGTCAATCCCAATCTCCCAATTTATCCCTTCTCCCTTTGTCCCCCCTGATAATCACAAGTTTGTTTTCTACATCTGTGACTCTACTTCTGTTTTGTAAATAAGTACATTGTACCATTTTTTTTAGATTCTATAAGCGATATCATATGATATTTGGCTTTCCCTACCTTACTTCACTTCACTTAGTATGATAATCCCTAGGTCCATCCATGTTGCTGCAGATGTCATTATTTCATTTTTTATGGCTGAGTAATATTCCATTTTATTTATGTATGTACCACATCTTCTTTATCCATTCCTCTGTCAATGGACATTTAGGTGGCTTCCATGTCTTGGCTATTGTAAACAGTGCTGCAATGAACATTGGGGTACATGTAGCCTTTTGGATTATGGTTTTTCAGATTATATACCCAGAAGTGAGATTGCTGGATCATATAGTAGTTCTATTTTTAGTTTTTTAAGGACCCTCCATACTGTTCTCCATAGTGGTTGTACCAATTTACATTCCCACCAACAGTATAGAAGTGTTAACTTTTCTCCACACCCTCTCCAGCATTTATTGTTTGCAGGCTTTTTGATGATGATACTGCATACTTCTGAGTAAAGACAATCTGAAAATATCCCAACACATATATATTAATAAATGATATACATTTACTACTGTATTAATACACTATGCAGTATGAATAAAACATTCATAAAATAGGAATTAGGAATAAAATAATTATTAAACATTTTAATGTAATTTTTACTTTTTCATTGGAAGCATACCATTAACTCTCTATGATTTGACTCCATATTTCACATAGTCTTGAAAATTTTGGATACTTTTATATGATTCCTTGACATATCTGATGAGATCATCATTGATTTTACTTCATGATTTGCAGTTCAAAGGTTTTACACTTGGGGAAGTTATGTCAGCTTTGCTACATTTTCTGTATTTCATTTTGTGTTTCTATTAGTGCTATAATCTTCAAAATCAGCTTTAAAGAAATAATTTAATGGTCAATTTACTTTAGATATACATAAAAGTTGGAATACTGTATTCCTGTCATGAACAAGTAGGGTTTAAGGACCCTACTTTAAAGACCAACGTCCTAGAATTTTATTTACCATCTGCAGTTAGAGACTATATGAGATTTTAAAGATTTTATCCCTCAGGAGACTTGTTTAAAATATGGGAATTCCCAGGCCCTCACTACGATAGATTTGATTCAATAGGTCCTGGGTGGACCCCATGATGTACATTTTTAAAATACTCATGAAGTGATTCTAAAATACACTTGAAATTGAGAAGTAGAATATATGGATTCTAGAACTGTCTATGCACTTACTTTGGAAATTCTCCTCTATACTTCTTAATCATGATTAATTGTATAACTGTAAGTAGAATAGGGTCCACGTTCACTTCTCAAGGGGTATACAGCTTAGAAGGCCACATCCTCTGTAGATCCAGGCTTTTATGGTGA